>NC_083240.1:22506972-22810002 GCF_032191835.1 Heteronotia binoei
TACACAGAGAAAAAATGAGTAGAGAGAACTTCCTGTTTCATCATTTATGAGTACCCTTTTGAAGCTAATGGGCTTTAGTTTCAGAGCAGACAAACGGAAACATTTCTTCACGTGTCAAGTAATTAATTCATAGCAGAAATGATGGCTGTGAGCATAGATGACTTTAGATGGGACTTTGCATTTGGAGTTCTCTGCTACCATTGAGGAAGGGTAGCTAGCAGCATGGGGTCATTTTGGGTATAGGTCTTCCAGGGACATCTGCTTGGTCGCTGAATAAGACCTGATGCGTAACTAGATGGACCACGAGTCTGATTCAGCAGGGCTGCTCTTATGTTATTTTGGAGTTGGTGAAGGGGCACCGTTCCCATGGGGCAATAAGAGATCCAGGCAGTTCACTTGCCTCTGCCATTAATCAAGGAGTCAAAGGGGAAACACGTAATACCTGTGTGTAATTAACAGTCAAATGTTAATGATTTGTGTACTTAAAGAATGTGGCAAAGAACAGATGGATAGGCAGTGGTGGAGCAGGGAGGGGAGTCCACAGGAAATGAGAACATCCAGGGCTTTTTTCATAGCAGGAGCTCCATTTCATATTAGGCCACATCCCCCTGATGTAGCCAATCCTCCTGGAGCTTACAGTAGGCCATGTACTAAGAGACCTGTAAGCTCTTGGAGGATTGGCTGCATCAGGGGTATGTGGTCTAATATGTAGAGGAATTCCTGCTACAAAAAGAAAAGAAAAAAAGCCCTGATTCGATATGCAATTGGCTTTCCCCCCACAATCAATGTGTTTGGGGAGGGGCTGTGGCACAACAATAGAACACCTGCTTTGCATGCAGAGGGTCTTGCAGGTTCAGCCCTGTAGCGTCTCCAATTTTTAAAAGGATCAGGTGGAAGATGATGTAAAAGATCTCAACTTGAGATCCTGGATTTCTGCAGCCAGTCCAAGTAGTCAACAATGACCTCAATGGCTGACTCAGTATATGGCAGGTTCATGTGAACTGTGCAAACACGGGCAGTTTGTAGAAAATCTAGTTTATGCCAATTGCAACTTGCGTACAAATCCATGAGCAAAAACTGACACAATTGACCATCTCTAAGAGTGACTTCTTTGTGCTCCCACAGCATTCTGGGATTGTTCTCCAGAAGTGCTGGATCAGAGTGAATGGGTTTGTCTGAGTTTCTGAACAATGGACAGTGTTACCATAGAGTGCAAATCAACACAACTGTTTTGCAACCAAAAGTCATTTCCCCCCCTAGCAATTAAGTCATGGATCAGTGAAACCAATCCATATTTTCAACTATGAAACCAAGGGGTAAGAGTAAATAGACAGTCCATGCTCATTGACCCAGGATAATTTTTTTACATGTTACCTGAGTAATGGGAGATATCATGGGAACAGGGAGGAAAATTTCCCATGTGCAATATGAAAAAATGTTATTGGTAATTATGAATCCGGTTTTGAAATGGAAGATGCTTTTACCATCTTAAATGTAGCAATCAATAAAGCTATAATTTTATACTTCCCTTTATTGTATTACTTGGCAGCTACAATAGAACATTTCCTGTTCAAGAAAATACACTTGAGTTCATAACACTTGGCAATTCCCACTGGGGGAGGGGGGTACATGGGAGTGGATGGGGCAATGCTTATCCCCTGGAGTTTGCCCCTCTAGAAGGAAGGATGTATGGCATCCATCATCTCTAGACACCCAAAAGGCTCTTGCAATCTCAAATGACTTCTTCCATTTTCCCTTGCTGCTCTTTGTACCTAAAATTCCCTTTCCAAATGCTTAAACCATCTTCTGTCTTTTGCTCTCTCTCCCCTCTTCTTGAAATCCCACCTTCAAACGCACCTTTTCTTCATTATCATTGGCTTAACCCAGCTATCCAGATTCATCCACAGCAGAGTTCTTCAGACATTACAATTTCACATGCTTGAAGGCTAATAACTGTCATGGGTGCTGGGGACCCTGCAGAGGAAGTTGAGTCTGACGAGGAAACTGTGCCCCTGCCACCTGCACCAGTGCCCCTGCCTCCTGCTGGAGAAGATCCCAGCCCCCCTGCCTCGCCCTCTCGGGTGGCTCGTGTGCGTGACCGCCTCCGGCAGGACCTCAGGGATCGGAGGAGGGCGGCACGCTCACAAGCAAGACGCTCCCTGAGCCCTGAGTTCTGAGAGGATTCTGGCCCTCCTAAGAGCAAGGATGCTTGAGTTATGACAGGATCCTGGCTGCCTCCCTGAGCCAGCAATTAGCCCAAACGGGCAACAGCCAGCAGAGGGCTATATAGCTGTGGGCTTTGGGAGGAGGCTTTGTGGAAGCAACTAGTCATCTCCCTGACATCCTAGCATCCACTCCGGCTTGACTTTGGTTCCTGACTCCCTGACTTTGGCTTTTGACTTCTGGACTCCCTGACCTCGGCTTCTGGACCTCGGACCTGCGATACTTGTACACTGATTTGGATTTGGCGCCTCAGACCCTCCTGCTTACTGGCTACAGACCTCGGACTGCCTCTGGACTTTGCCTGACCCGGCCCCAGCCGTGACAGATTGCTTCCACCCGACAAACACCCACTCCACAGGATGGATACTGAAGCAAGTGAAACCACAGAACTACTGGCTGCGCTCCAAGCCCAGGTACAGCAGCTAACACAGGCAGTAGTGCACTTGCAGCAACAACCTGCGGCCAGTGCTCCAGCCAAGTGCCCAGTTTCCCCACCTGACAGATTTGGGGGTGCCGTGGAAGAATTTCCTGCCTTCCTAGCACAGTGTCGGCTGTACTTTGAACTGAGAGCACGGGACTTCCTCAATGACAAGACAAAGGTGTGTTTCATCATCAGTCTGTTAAAGGGGCAGGCGGCCAAATGGGCCACACCCTTGCTGGTCGCATCCTCTCCCCTACTAACTAATTACCAAGGGTTTGAGGCCCACCTGTCTGCTGCTTTCTCTAGCCCAGTCCAAGCAGCCACAGCCAACCGGAAGATCAGGGCACTGAAACAAGGCAAATCCTCGGTGGCTCAGTATGCCACCGAATTCAAGCTCCTGGCCCAAGACTTGGCGTGGAATGAGGCTGCCCAGATGGACCAGTTTACCGAGGGGTTGGCAGAGGAGGTCCTGGATGAACTGGCCAGGGTGGAGCCACCACCCACGCTTCAACAACTTATCACCCTCTGCCTCCGCATCGATGGCCGCCTGGAAAGTCGCCGCCAAGCCAAGACCAGAGGGCGCCAGCTCCCTGCGCCATGCCACTTGGCTCCTCGCCCATCCTCAGCTCGTACCAGCGCCGAGGACGAGCCTATGCGGCTTGGAGCTGCTCGACCCTGCCTGACCCCAGAGGAAAAGGCCAGACGCCGCACACAGAATCTGTGCCTCTACTGCGGCACGGCAGGCCACTATGCCTCTGGCTGCCCTGCTAAGCATCAGATACCCAGGCCTTCACCGCCACCGCCGCCAAAAGGGCAGCCCCAGGCGTAAGTGGACCCCCCAGCCTGGGGCGACTAGCTGGGTCCTCCGAACAGCGGGCTGATACCCCGGGCCCGTTCCTGCTACCAGTCAAACTCCGTCTGCCTGACGAACGCTGGCTGTTCGTGTATGCCATGCTGGACTCGGGAGCAGCCCACTGTTTTATAGATGCCGCCTTTGTAAAACAGCACCAGATCCCGGTGCAGACAAAAGAGACTCCGTCGCTGGTGGAGGCTATTGACGGGCGCCTCCTCCGTTCTGGGCCTGTCACCCAGGAGACCTGTCCCATCACCTTCCACGTCCAGCAGCACCAAGAACAGCTGCAGTTTAATGTCGCCCGCATGCCTCGCTTCCCACTGATTCTGGGCCTTTCCTGGCTGAAGCTGCACAACCCCATCGTGGACTGGGCCCAGCAGGAACTACGTTTCCAAGACCCATGCCCCCATCTGACTCCTCCCACCACTCTGGCAGCTGGCATCCCAAGTGGTGGTCCTCAGCTCCCTCAGAAGTATGCGGATTTCGCCGATGTCTTCGAAGAGACGGGAGCGGATCAGCTTCCCCCTCACCGGCCCTATGACTGTGCCATTGACTTGGTACCTGGGGCACCACTCCCGGTGGGGCGTCTGTACCCAATGTCGGAGCCTGAGTTGGCCGCTCTGCGAGACTTCCTAGATAAGAACCTGAAACGCGGCTTCATCCGACCCTCAACCTCTCCCCTGTCTGCTCCAGTCCTCTTCGTGAAGAAGAAAAGTGGGGAGCTCCGGCTGTGCAATGATTACCGGGCCCTGAACAAGATCACCATCCGCGACCGGTACCCTCTACCACTGATCCCTGAACTCTTGGATCGCTTAAAGGGGGCCCAAATCTATACCAAGCTGGACCTCCGTGGAGCGTACAATTTGGTGCGCATACGACCTGGAGACGAATGGAAGACCGCATTCGGGACCCGGTACGGGCAGTACGAGCACCTGGTGATGCCCTTCGGATTGACCAACGCCCCCGCTGTCTTCCAGAGGTTCATGAACGACATATTCCGGGACCTGCTCGACCGCTTCGCAATCATATATCTAGATGACATCCTAATTTACTCCCGCAATCCTGCCCAGCACGCCGAGCACGTCCGCCAGGTCCTGCAGCGCCTACGAACCCATGGCCTCTACGCCAAGCTGGAGAAGTGCGACTTCGACCTGCGCTCTGTCGAGTTCCTCGGTCACATTGTGTCCCCGCAAGGGATCCTCATGGACCCGAAAAAAGTAGAAGCGGTCCTGACCTGGCAGGCTCCTCAGAATCGCAAAGACCTGCAGCGATTCCTTGGTTTTGCCAACTACTATCGGCAATTCATCCCGGCCTATGCCTCCCTGACAACACCCCTGACTCAACTACTCCGCCCCAAAGAACCCTTCTGCTGGTCCCCAGAGACCGATAACGCCTTCTCCACCCTGAAGACCCGTTTTGCCACCGGGCCACTCCTGAGATACCCTGACCCCCAGCTTCCCTTTACGGTGGAAGCTGATGCCTCCAACGTGGCCCTGGGAGCAGTGCTGTCCCAGCGCGAGGAGCCGTCTCAGCCACTCCAGCCCTGCGCCTATTACTCGCGCCAGCTCACGGCTGCGGAAAGGAACTATACCATCTGGGAGAGGGAGTTGCTCGCGATCAAGGCGGCTTTTGAGGTTTGGAGGCACTACCTCGAAGGGGCTCGCCACCCTGTTCAAGTGCTCACTGACCACCGGAACCTAGAGCACCTCCAGACCACCCGCCGTCTCAACCAGCGCCAGATCCGGTGGTCCCTATTCTTCTCTCGCTTTGACTTCCGGATCTCCTACATCCCCCATACCCAGAACCGGAAAGCAGACGCGCTGTCCCGGAAACCGGAATACGCCCCTGCTTCAACTGAGGCCGCGCCCGCTGCTCCCATCCTGCCGCCCTCAGTATTTGCAGCCACCTCCACTTCACCCACACTCGTGGAGGACATTCGTGCTAGCCAGGCCAACGATCCCTGGGTCCAGCAACACCTCCAGGCACTCCAAGACGACTCAGCAGGCGAGTTCACGACTCGAGGCGGTCTCTTGCTACACCGCGAACGCCTCTATGTGCCGCCCGGGCCCTTGCGGGCAGAAGTGCTACGCCTGACTCATGACTCGTTACCCGCCGGGCACTTTGGACAGCATAAGACCACACACTTGCTGACGCGAGAATTCTGGTGGCCACGAGTGCACTCCGATGTTGCCCGCTATGTCAGCTCCTGTGATGTCTGTCGGCGGGCCAAAGACGTCCCGGCCAAACCCTCGGGGTTGTTACAGCCCTTGCCCGCACCCTCAGGACCCTGGGACACCATCTCGATGGACTTCATTACAGAACTCCCACGATCCAAAGGTCAGACTTGCATCTTGGTGGTCGTCGACCTATTTACCAAGATGGCCCACTTCATTCCGTGTCCGAAACTTCCCACAGCTCAGGAGACAGCCCAGCTCTACCTGCAACACATCTTTCGTCTGCACGGACTCCCAGCCCACCTGATCTCAGACCGGGGCCCCCAGTTCTCCTCTCGGTTCTGGCAAGCCCTCCATTCCAGCCTGGGTACTCGAGTGCACCTGTCCTCAGCCTACCACCCACAGACTGATGGTCAGACAGAGCGCACCAATGCCACGCTAGAGCAATATCTCCGCTGTTACACCTGCTACCAGCAGGACGACTGGACCAGTCTGTTGCCTCTAGCGGAGTTTGCATACAACAACGCGGTCCACTCGTCCACCCAAATGACCCCGTTTGCTGCAACCTACGGGTACCACCCTCGGTTCTTCCCGGCGATCCTGCCACCCACGAATGTCCCCGCCGTCGAGGCCTACCTGCAAGAACTCCGCGCCAGCCAAGACTTGCTCCGGGAGCAGCTACAGCGGGCCAAGGAAGCCTATAAACTGGCTGCGGACCGGAAGAGGCAGGAAGGCCCCCCAATCCAGCCAGGGGATCAGGTGTGGCTCTCAACTCGCTACCTGCGCCGGCCTGGTCGGTCTCACAAGCTGGATGCGCGGTTCATTGGACCCTACCCCGTCACGGACCAAATAAACCCCGTCGCCTTCAGGCTCCAGTTGCCACCCCACCTCCGCATTCACCCTGTGTTCCATCGCTCCCTCCTTGTTCCAGCTGCACCCCCTGACCCAGCTCGGCCTCCTTGCCCACCGCCGCCACCACCGGTGTTGGTGGATGACGAGGAAGAATATGAGGTGCGCCAGATCCTGGACTCCCGGTACCATCGTGGAGGCCTCCAATACCTGGTGGACTGGGAGGGATATGGCCCAGAAGACCGGTCTTGGGAGCCCGAGGACAATCTTCATGCCCCGGACTTGGTGCACCGGTTCCACAACGACCACCCCGACCTTCCAGGTCCCTCGACGGAGGGGGGCCCTGGGGGGGGGGATAGTGTCATGGGTGCTGGGGACCCTGCAGAGGAAGTTGAGTCTGACGAGGAAACTGTGCCCCTGCCACCTGCACCAGTGCCCCTGCCTCCTGCTGGAGAAGATCCCAGCCCCCCTGCCTCGCCCTCTCGGGTGGCTCGTGTGCGTGACCGCCTCCGGCAGGACCTCAGGGATCGGAGGAGGGCGGCACGCTCACAAGCAAGACGCTCCCTGAGCCCTGAGTTCTGAGAGGATTCTGGCCCTCCTAAGAGCAAGGATGCTTGAGTTATGACAGGATCCTGGCTGCCTCCCTGAGCCAGCAATTAGCCCAAACGGGCAACAGCCAGCAGAGGGCTATATAGCTGTGGGCTTTGGGAGGAGGCTTTGTGGAAGCAACTAGTCATCTCCCTGACATCCTAGCATCCACTCCGGCTTGACTTTGGTTCCTGACTCCCTGACTTTGGCTTTTGACTTCTGGACTCCCTGACCTCGGCTTCTGGACCTCGGACCTGCGATACTTGTACACTGATTTGGATTTGGCGCCTCAGACCCTCCTGCTTACTGGCTACAGACCTCGGACTGCCTCTGGACTTTGCCTGACCCGGCCCCAGCCGTGACAATAACCATATGGAGATCTTCTTGATATGTGTGGTTGCCATGTTTATTTTATTTGTTTGTTTGTTTATATATATATCCTGCCCTCCCCCATCGGGCTCAGGGCAGCTCACAACAGATTAAGATACATACTATTAAAATAATTACAATCAAATCATTAAAATTCATTATATACATACAATACAATACAGTTTCAGTCCTGAAACTGTTGTCTGAAAAGAGCAATGGGTGCATTTTCACATCTGATATCCATGAATCAGAACTCTGAAAAATCAGGGTTTGGTGTAGTCTGTACAGAGGTGGTACATTGATGCAAAATGTGTGCACTACACCTTCAAACAACATGGTAACTACGTGTATCAGGAGATCATGGGTATTGCATGCTTCTGCTACTACTTGTAGATGGCAGGCTCCTGGCATATGCTGTTGTAGCATCTGAAGAGCCCTAACCAAAGTAAAGACTAGAGTAGCTGTACTAACCACACTAGAGATGGAAGGAATCAATGGGGCTTTTTTCATGGCTGGGAGCACACTTGCAAGCTTGTGTTCAGCATTTGTTCAGATTCATCCCTTGTCAGTCATTGTTCCCTTACAATGTTTTCATTTACCATTCACTTGGTATGCACAGCTGTGTTTTTCAGGAATCCTATGTGCTCCTGATGTTAAATGTCAGGGAGCAAGCCCTCCAGGAGTCTGTCGATTTCTTCTTTAAAAAGCCATCTAAGCCAGTGGCGGTCACCAGATCTTGTGGCAGTGAGTTCCATAAGTTAATTATGCACTGAAGTCAGAGTTCACACAATCCACTAGAAAGTTCTCCTGCACAAGGCTCTTGTACCATTTTCATTTATTTTAACTGGTCTTGCACTGAACAACGTCCCAGTTGATCATGCTGTCTGATTCCATACAGGGTACTTCTTGATATCCCTCTGAAAGTGTCTGGCAGGAGAACACTGTGATGCGGGTGATCAGTGATTCTTTCAGATTGACTGGAAGTCTCATTTTTCAAGCATGGCTGCAGTAAACACAGAGCTGCTTTAATTTCCCTATCATTAATTCATTGTGATAAACTGATCATAATCAACTCATTTAGCATTAATGTGGGTGTCATAAAAAAGTAACTAAAAGCTACAACTTCCTTTGGATGTGAACCAGCTCAAGACGCCTTCTGCTCCAACAGGGTCCTAAAGCAGGCTTTTTCTGTGTCTGAAACTGTCTGGGTTTTCTGTGCAATATTCAGTTGGGGACAGGGCTGTCAGGGGAAGCCCTTTGCACATGTGCAGGTGCCTACACACACTCAGGCAGGCTTGTATGACGTGCTCCATGTTACTGTCCCATGTTACTGGGCTGTGTGGCTGGTTGTGAGCCAGTTTGGTGTAGTGGTTAAGTGTGCACCCTCTGGAGAACCAGGTTTGACTCTCCACTCTTCCATATGCACATGCTGATGTGACCTTGAGTCAGCCACAAGTTCTCACAGAGCTGTACTTCTCATGAGCCGTTTCTGTCAGAGCTTTTTCATCTTCACCTACCTCACACAGGCTCTCTGTTGTAGGGAGGGGAAGGGAAAGGAGATTGTAAGCCACTTTGAAACTCCTTCAGGTAGTGATAAGCAGGGTATAAATCCAAACTCCTCCTCCTCCTCCACACTGTAGTTTTTTCCTAGTTGGTTGGTACCCAGGATGGGTGCCAGTTTGGGAAAGCCCCATTTGATTGGCCCTGTCAGTATTGCCACAGGATACTCAGATATGTCTGTGCAAAGATTCCTCCTCCCCCCTCCAAAAAAAAAAACCCTTTCAGAAGATGAGCAAACTTTGTCTGTTAGATTTCTACATTCCTTTGCTTGCCACCCCAACATGTGAAATTCAGAATGAGTTCAACAGTTTCTTCTCAGTGAAAACATCTGGGGGATTTTGAAGGAAGAGGGCTGAGATCAGTGGAATTTCCCAGGGAGCTTTTGGTTATACCTCTCACTGGGAAGAATGAAGCCATTGCTGAGAGGGACTAACATAGAGATCCAGCTTTCACACACACCCTTCTCTGTCTCTATCCTTCTGCATCTCCAGGTAGGTCTACTCTCTGGGTCTTTCTTTTCAGCCAGCCTTCCCCAAGAACAAGGCCTTGAGCCTCATGACAATTAAATCCTTCTCCCCAGCTCTCTCATTTCTTTAAATCCAATTGTAACATGTTATCAATTTTTTAGCTGTTATTTCACTTTATAGCCCTTAATACATTATTAATCTTGGAAATCCCGCCTCATACCCCTCCAAAAAAAGAAAGAAAGAAAGTCCCCCCTTTCCCTCCCAAATTGATGTCTTCGACATGATTTTTATGTCTTTTTATCTGGAAATGCATTTAATTTTTATTGCAGTCTTCACTCATGTCGTCTTTATTCCGGCGACTGGATTTATTAAGATTTGTTTCCTCTGCAGCAATTCCTCCTCTTCCAACTGTGCTGAAACACAGAGTTAGAACTATACAGCTTAGGGTGAGTGCCTCTCTTAAGGAACATGGGATGGTTGGGTATGTGCCTGCAGAGGCAAGCTGCCCAGTACCACTAGAGGACCTGCCACTGCTCACTCTGTATGTGAGCAGCATGTACATGGAGAGTTTGGCTGTTGGGGTTCTAGGTGGTGGGGAGAGAAATAAGGAGGGGTGAGAAATGGAGGCAGCTGTGAGCATTTACAAATTCACAGAGTATATAGCACTTACTCATCATTTAGGTCTGAGTGAAATTAATTCACTTTTCAATTATCTCCAAATTCTTTCCTGAAAGGCATTAACCTCTTCCAGTCTGAGTTGTCCAAGTTGTGGAGCAGAACTGTCTGTCTATATATTATTTTCACTAATTTTTCCCACTGGTGGAACAGTATGTATCAGCTATGCCTTAGGGTATGTATTATCGTGATGGAAGTATGGATACATGCATACATCCATAGGAAACATAGAACACAGACATAAAGCTGAAATGCACAGAAATTCCCTGTTTGTTCCTAGAGAAATGCAGGACAAAACACTTGATGTACAAAATTATGGCACAAACAGAGAAAGGAACAAGTTACTTTTGTCCAACCTCAGTTTCACTTGGATTTAAAAAAATGACTCTCAATTTATGGAACTCAAAACTTATTTTGGCCATGATTTGAATTGCTCCATCTCAAGAGCATGTTCACATTGCTCCCTACAGAGTACTGTCTACATCCATGCATTCCTGAATATTGTGTATTTGTCATTCTGTAGCAATTATTGGCAACTGGGACAATCCAGGTGTGAATGATCACCATAGCACAAAAATTGTGCCATATCTAATCATATGTGGATACTGCCATGTTGAGCTCAGCCATTGTAGGTCACCTGGTCAGATATATAGGAAACTGAGGTGGTGGGAGCCATGATTTGGGTGCTCTAGGATCATCTTGAACTTGAATGCAGATGTCCTTATGCTATGTGCACCCTGTTGCCACTGATTCAAGATGCTTTTGTGCCATACAAATTTTCTTACATCAGTGGCAGAGCACACAGACAGTAGAAACCCAAGGGAGCCCTTCAGTTTCCATCCAGTACATTTTTATCTTTCCCTTCCTTCAGGGAGCTCTGTAAAATGTAATTGTTCCTTGTTTTATCCTCACTATAACCCTGCAAAGTAGATTAAGCAGAGTGTGTGTGTAAGACCAGATCCAGAGCACCTAGCAAGCTTAATGACAGAATGGAAGAAGAAAAAGAAGACATTGGATTTATGTTCTGCCCTCCACTCTGAATCTCAGCGTCTCAGAGCGGCTCACAATCTCCTTTATCTTCCTCCCCCACAACAAACACTCTGTGAGGTAGGTGGGGCTGAGAGGGCTCTCACAGAAGCTGCCCTTTCAAAGACAAGGTCTGCTAGAGCTATGGCTGACCCAAGGCCATTCCAGCAGCTGCCAATGGAGGAATGGGGAATCAAAATCGGTTCTCCAAGATAAGAGTCCGCACACTTAACCACTACACCAAACTGCAGATTTCGACATGGGTTCAACAGCAACTAGTGTACCTCACTAACTCTTTTCTCCCTCCAGGATTTGGACTAAGAGTGCTACCATTTTGGATGCCTGTCTGGGTGCATGATGGCTTCAACCAGTGCTTTTAAAAAAGTGATTTGTGTTCTGTTTGCAAAACAATGCCTTGCCCACATCAGACATGTACTTTTTGAGAGAAAGCCAAATTTGATTCAGCTCTTCTCAAATGGAGAAGATCGAGTTGCAATTCTAGGTGATCCTTGGTCCACAGAACATAAGGGATTCAGGGCTTAATTTGTCAGGTTCCTTTCTTGTTCAGGGTAGCCCCCATACTTTCTCCTCCTCCAGCCAAATCTATTCATGACATCTTCTGATTGTCCCAGTTGTGATCCTTTTCCCTCATTTCCCTCTATAGTTTTGTATTCTCTGCAGAGCAGTTAATCTTTATTCTCCAAGCACAAGTGGGGATGGTCTCCAGTGCCCCATAAAGCTTTTCCATCCTACCTCCTGTTGAGCTTTTGCTTGTCTGTTTTTACTGTACAACTTATTGTTTCCTTTTTCTCCAGCATTTGCCTCTATTATCATGGATTTAGTTCCTTTTTTGCTGCACCTACCCAGAAATCCTATCTTATTAATGGCATGCTGCATTTGGAAAAACTGGTTATCCATAGAAAAGCACAATCCTGTCACCTTAGCCAAACGCTTGGTCTATCATTCAGCAATTCTGCTGGGTTTGCACCGTTAGCCAAATCAGCTTGGAATGCATTTAGTTAAAATTAATCTTGGAATGTCTGTCTTCATGATGAGATCTGCACCCTCCTGAGATTTTAATTGGCCAGGCTGATCTCTGGTTAATGCTAACCACAGTCTTTGATTAGCTTGTGTGATTTTCTGCGATATGGTTGGAACCTGGAAAACTGCAAGAGAGAGACTTTGTGCTCTCTAGCATTGCTATTTCTTCCACTGGGGTTTGCATGATTGCTCATCTTTGTTTGGTTATATTAGGCACTATGGGATTTCAGTTAATATTGTGTAACTACACATATAGTCAACCCATATGTCAAACACTCAGGATACTTGTTTCTGTGTAATTTGTAAGAATAGATACCAAAAAGCATTTTCAAAGGATCACAGAAGGAAAGATCTATTAAGGATTTTATATTAGAAGTGTTGATAACAGCTAGCAAATCCAGACATGAAAGTCTGTTTTCCAATCCAGGGTCCTTGGTGGTGTGGACCACCAGCCCCCAGTATTTCTGCCAGGCATGGCCAATCCAGAATCTCTACACTGCCTGCCAAGTACCTGATACCATGCATCTCTATTCCCTCCTGAACCTTAAGTGTGTTCTGAGGTTCCAGTGTTTGCATACCGGTTAGACCACCAGACCGAGTCCTAGAAACCTAGGTTCAGTTCCCCAATCTACTGTGAAGCTTGCTGGCTGATTGGGATAGTCATTCTCTCTCAACTAACTCTACTTCTTGTGAGGAAGAAATGGGGATGGGGGAATCATACACTGTTCCTTAAACCACAGGGAGGAAGAATGGGATAAAAAAATGTATTGGGAAGAAGACTAGGCAGCTCAGGAAAGTAGATCCCCATTTTCAAAGTGTTAGCGTGAGCAGCTTTGAACACTCTCTATGAAAACCAGCCTGCCACTCTTGCTGCAGACTTATGTGACAAGCAGAATTCACTTTCTTTTGCATTCAAACAGTAGGATTAATGTGTTACAGTTTTCTTTGAATCATATCATCTACTTCCGTTCCTTATACTTTTTTGTTGAGGTGGTTGGTGCAGTTTCCTCCCCCCGCCTTGATGTATTTGAAAACATCATTAATCGTTGCCATTTTGTGTTTGTAAGAATAACTCTGTGACAGAAGCCAGCGGCCTTGAAAATCCTTCTTAATTCACGCCAGTATTGTGAGTGATTATCTTGAGCAGCAAAAGCAGCATCTCTCCTTGGTGTGTTCCCTGATAAGTGTGTCCTTTTTTAATGACTCACCTGAATTGACATCTTTCCCCTCCTGCTAATCCTATTAGGGAACCTGTTAAGGATGCAAAGCCAGAAATGCTTCTACTGTTTTAGTGTTTTCCAAGTTCTTTTCATTTCCAGAAGTGTCATAGGTGCTAAATAAATCAGAAGCAGTGGAGGGGAGCTTTTTTGTGATAAAAATGGTTAGAAATCCTGCATCAAAGGGGATCTGGAGGGATTTGTGCTGAGACTCACCCGTGAAGACAAGAAAGTAGGGACTGAGAGGTCAAGGCTTTTAGGTCTGCTCAGTCAAAAAAGAACTAATACATTGGATGTCCCTTTCCTGGTAGAGTGGTACTGTTGCAGTTCTGGACAAAATCCTGAGGGGCATGGATTCAAGAAAGATGTCACTCAGTTGTGTGGCTTACAAGTAATTGGGAACCAGTAATGTGAAAGGACATTTAGGAAGGAGGATAGGCAGAGTAAGGTAAAAAGGTAGTCCCCTGCGCAAGCACCAGTTGTTTTCTACTCTGGGACGACGTTGCTTTCACAACGTTTTCACAGCAGACTTTTTATGGAGTGGTTTGCCATTGCCTTACCCAGCCATCTACACTTTCCCCCCAGCAAGCTGGGTCCTCATTTTTCTGACCTCGGAAGGATGGAAGGCTGAGTCAATCTGGAGCCAGCTACCTGAACCAGCTTTCGCTGGGATCCAACTCAGGTCGCGAGCAGAGGGCTCCAACTGCAGTAGTAGCAGACAGCATAATCTGAGAGTCAAGATCTGCAGGACCATGGACAGTTCCAGTGAGCAGACAACTTGCTCCAATAAGCTGAAGAACAAAATAGGGGTCAATAGTACCTTTAAGACCAACTTAGTTTTATTCAGGACGTAAGCTTTCGTGTGCTGTAAGCACACTTTATCAGACGAAGAATCCGGCACAGTGAGCAGAGCCACACATAGCTGGCAGGCAATGGCTCAGAATGTAAAATGGTACAGATTTAAGATCCAATGACAGAATAGTAAAATTATCTGGTAGGCAGTGGTTTAGAATGTAAAATGGTACAAATATAAGATCCAGTGACAGAATAGTAAAATTAACAAATTGAGCAAACCTTTGATCTGAGTAGCAACAAAACAGTAGTATGTCAAAATGTGAGAGTGTCTGTTAATGACACTATTGCTATAAACCTGAGCCGAAAGGAAGGAATTTCTATCTCAGAAGTTTTCCCATCCAACTAATTTACCTTTTAACATGCGACATGCACGTAGTTTGTCATTAGGAGAAAACTACCTTAAAATATAGTGGGAGATGGCTTCAAGATATGTAATGGGATAAACAACCAATATTCCTTAGGGTTTGTAGAATCTTTCGGGATCAAGTGCTGTGTTCTACTGGAGAAAGTTTTCCTTCCAGACGTTTCGTTCTCAGCTGCGGAGAACATCCTCAGTGGCATTGCAGCTGAAGCAGGCGCTCAGACCTTCTTGGCTGCTGTGCATTGAGTGGGGCCAGGGCTGCTGGAGAGCTGCTATTTGTAGGATGGAGGGGGTGTGATGAAAGGGCAATTGGTTTGTGGATGAGCCCATTGTTTGGTGGGGCTTCCTGGAAGGGTAGTGATAAGGAAACTGGCTGTTGAATGTGACCATTGTTCCGTGTTAATTGCTGGGAGGGTTGGAAGGGGTTTGAAGATAAGGAAGATGGTTGTTGACTGTGCTGATTGTTCTGTGGAATTTGCTGGTTGTTCTGAGACTTCCTGCAATTTATAGTCTGTAGGGTGTTTTGCAGAGCTGGGTACCAAGATTGGTGGATGAAAATGCCTTCTTCTTTTCTGTTAAAATTGTGCTGGTGTTTGTAAATTGAGAAGGATGGAAGGCTGAGTCAACCTGAGCCAGCTACCTGAAACCATCTTCCACCAGGATTGAACTCAGGTCGTGAGCAGAGAGTTCAGACTGCAGTACTGCAGCTTTACCACTCTGCGCCATGGGGCTCTATCCAATAGGCTGCAGAACCTCAATTAAGCCTTTGATGAATGCATTGTCTGTAGAGATGGTAACAACACTTGAAGGAGCAGCTGCTTGCCTTAAAGATGTGCATTCTTAAGCTATTCTATAGCATCCCAGTATATCATATGGGCACTCTGATGAGAGTTCACAGAGGAACAAGAGAGATTGATATATTGACTCGCAGGGGATTTCAGACCCTGCACAGGAGTCCAAGGCTACCATCTAGACTTCCTCCTCATGTAAGTCTGTAGACTTTACCTCCTCAGCTGAGAGGGAAATACTATCTAGTATGCTTTGTTCTGACTTAAAGTCTGTAATTTGTATCCTGCCAGCTTTTCCACAGGGTGGCTTCCAAAAAGGAAGGTGGCTTCCAAAAGGTTATGCTAGGGATTGTGGGATCCAGATGGACAAAAGCCTAGTGGAATGAACACTTCAGTGAGGAGTCGAGTAGTGTTGAGATCCAGCAGAAAAAGCTGCTGGATATAGTTCCTGACTTGGAATCATGATGATCCCAAAATCAACACACAGCCTCTTTAGAAACCACATGGGAACCAAGAGGCCCTTAATCATTGGTGTCCTCCAAAATTTTCAAACAATACTGGGAAGATTTTTGTCTTATCAGTATGAGTTCTGGCCTGGCTGATGTCAGCAAAAATGGCAAGAGAATGTCAAATTCTTCCATAAACATGAGCTGATGCCCAGGAATTGACCTATCAATGTGGAATGATTGCAGGGAGATCACCTATGGAACCAGGAAAATATGGCATGAAGGTCCCAGGAGCCATATATCTGAGACTGATCAAAAAGTAGGGATAATGTATGTATCTGTGTGATTTTCTGCCCTTGCTTTAAGAAACCACAGATTCACTGATGCAGTGTCCCAAGAAGGCCCCATCAGATCCAGATAGGTAAAGAGAGTGATTGAATGTGCTAGCTAATGTGCAACTAAGCCATGTGTGGATAATACCCAGGCAATCCACAGCGATGACTCAGGACTGTGACACTGCTCTGAGAGACATCTAACTCTGCTTTTTGAGTGAGGTGCCTGATGCGCAATTAAGCTAAGCGCTGATCGTATTTTGCATTCAATGCGCACCCCTGACTTGGATCTGCATTGCAAAAAACTGCACATCTGCTTTAGAGATAAATGTCCTGCCAACATTTGGAATGGTAGAAATAATCACATAAAGGAAGGGACTTGGTCTACACTTCCCCTTGTCCCAAGTGGTGAACAATGTTTCTGGCCAGCAGTGCTGCTGAGACTTCCAGGCATAGGGATAATTTGGAATGGCATCGTTTCTGCCCTTAGGAGATCTGGAGCCCGTAAGCAGCCCATAAGGAACTCCAGGGGAGGGGGGATTGAATATCTTCAGAAAAGGCTCATAACTTATTCAGTTTGGGTATTTATTTCAGTGTCGTAGAAGCAGGAAGCAAAAGTTCTACTTTATCTGAAAACTGCTTTATCTTAATCCTCTGGTTTATGGCATCCGGGTGTTGCTAATATTTACACAGAGCAGCTCGTTTTAAAATATTTACAGTGTATATAGCTCTTAATAGCGTTAATATTTTAAAATGCTTTGGCAACTGAAGGTTGCTAAACTTGCTTGCTGAGGCAGTATTAAGGAAAGAGCCCCACGTAATAACTTGGAATCCACAGCCGTCTCTCATGTTTAGAAAGAGACAGCTAACAGGGGACATGATAGAGGTTTATAAAATTATGTGTGGGGTGGAGAGAGTTGACAAAGAAGCATTTTTCTCCATCTCCCAAAATACTAGAATTCAAGGGTATTCAATGAAAGTGATGGGCAGTAGGTTCAGGATGGAGAAAAGAAAATATTATTTTACAAAGTGTGATTCAAATGTGGAATTTGCTGTCAGAGGATGTAGTTATGGTCACAGGGATAAATAGCTTTGAAAGAGGATTAGAAAGATTCATAGAGGATAAATCTATCAATGGCTGCTAGCCATGGTAACTGAGGGAAACCTTCACATTCAGAGGCACTGATCCTCTGGATCCTAGCATCTTGAGGAAAGACCTCAGCCTCTATGACCTGTTGTTGGCCATCCAGAGGAACTGGTTGGCCACTACATGAGACAGGATGCTGGACTAGATGGACCACTGGTCTAATATAGCAGGGCTCTTTTGCTAGCAACTGTGACTGGCATCCTCAGAGGTGTAACCCAGAAAACTGGAGTTCTCTCTGGGTCAAATTGAGTTCCCAGAGAGAACTCCAGTTTTCTGGGTTACACCTCTGAGGATGCCAGTCACAGTTGCTGGTGAAACATCAGGTCTCACAATGCCAAGGCCACAGCCACACAGCCCGGAAAAACTACAACCAATGGACTCCAGCCGTGAAAGCCTTCGACAACATATTTTCTTTCGCTCTTGGGTTATCCACTGAGGCCACCTGCCCTTTTCAAGGAGTTGCCTGCTGAGAGAGACAGAACTCCGATTGCCAGTTATGAGGCCTTGAATCTGGATCTCCCACTGTCCAGTATCTGGTCACCACAGGGACAGTTCACTGCCTTGGGCGCCCCTTGAGGAATAGCCACTTGCAACTGCCTGCCTTCCCCCTAGTGCCCCTTTCTAAAATAGCATGTCCAAGATGATGGAGGTCTATGTGGTGCACTCTCAGAATCAAAAGGTTAAGTATTTACTAAAATGGAAATGTATACAACCATCCTTTTAGCACAGCACCAAACTGAGCAAGGGAATCCAAAAGAAATAGGTGAAATACAAATCCACTGTCCCTCTCTCTAGACATGCTGTATCAGATGGTAAAATATAGGACAAGCTCTTTAGCTTAGATGTTCTAGATCTCTACAGAGCGACAATTACCTTGAGGTTTGCTCCAGCTCTCCCAGGCAAGCACATGATCAATGGCTGCCTGCTTGCAGACCTCAGCTAAGAGCTCTCATGAACACAGCATCCCAAAGAAAGAGAGCTTTTTCCTCATCCAAGGAGTTTTTATCATATCTATCTCCCCTCCCACTGACCTGGTCAGTCCAGGTCAAAGAACCTTTTCCTGAAAAGTCTGGATATTTCTTTCCTGGAGTTTGCTCTAGTCTGAAGTCCTCCAAACCTCTGTTGCCTGCTTGGAAGGGAAAGAAGGGAGAAGCTTGGCCATCCCATTGTCTTTTCTGCTAGGTCTAATAGCATTAGTAAGAAGGGAGGCTGAGCTACAATCAAACTGACCCCCCGACCTGTTCTCTGCCCCCCCCCAAAAGGAAAAAACTGCTAAAACACCAAGTAGAGGTTTTGCCCATTGCCAGCCTCCCAGGGGAGGGGGCATTTCTTCATAGCTTCCCTTCTTGAATTACAAAGAAAATCAGAGAAAAACTTTTCTCTTTAATTCTAGTAGCAAATTTTCCCGTTTTGGTAGGAAATCTCTGATCATCTTTCTATCTTCCCCCTTAACCACTTGACTGCTGCCTCTAGGAGAGATCTACTTAAGAGACAGAGAGTATCTGTGGTATCAGCAGACAGTACTCTGATACCCACCATCATTCCAGATCTATTTTCACCACCCTTCTCATTAAGAGGGCCTTAAGATGGCCAAACTAATATGTATCTTGCTGACATGACTGCAAGGATAGACTGGGACAAAAGGGAAAAAGCATCAAGTTGGCAGTAAACAGAGGTGAGGGGCCCAACAGCTGAGTAGAGTAAAGAATATGGCTTGAAGCATGCTAGGAAGGCTCACTCACAGCCCAGCTTCATGCCCATATTTCTATACATGTTACTCTCCTCCCTTGTTGTTCAGACTTCAGTTTCTTAAGAGCAGCTAGAAAGGCTGTTTAGCTTTACCCATCATCACCTACAAGCCCACCTTTTCTGGACCATACCACTTCAAGGTGCAAGTGAGAGGGAAGCATATCTGGTTGCTCACCTGTGAACTCATAATTTCCTGCACTCAGGAAAACAGCAAGTCAGCCTGGACAGCATTTTTCTTCCCAATGCAGTAGATTTCCCAATGCAGTGGGCAGATTTTTTTTTCCTGTTTATATTTCTAGTAACAAAGGAGGATGAAAGTAGGATTGCTTTTTTAATAAGAAATGCATTTGCAGTCTTAATCGCATAGGAAACTTTTAAATTAATTTTTACTCGTGTTTTCAGTCTTTTCTCCCAACTTCCCTGAACAATTGCATGTACAAATGTTAATCCACTGAAAAATCTGATTCACTCCTGGCTCTGGCATTTAAATTTGTGAGTCTCTGTGATTCCCACTTGTATTCAGCATCTGTGACAAGCCGTTGCAAACTGAGGTTGTGTTTGCTTGTTTTTAGGATAACTGGTCAAGGAACCTTAAAGATATTGCTGGGTCCACTTCATGTGGCACTGTTAATGCAGCAGCTATACTCATTGCTCAGACCAGCAAGCAAACTTGGTCCAAAGGGGAACATGGACTGGTTTTGATACATTCCTTTTAAGAAGCTTCTTTTGGGAGGTGACTCACTTTATTTTATTACCTTTGAGGGTAAAAGCAGTAAGGCTGGAGAGCTAGTTTGATGTAGTGGTTAAGTGTGTGGACTCTTATCTGGGAGAACAGGGTTTGATACCCACTTCTCCACTTGCAGCTGCTGGAATGGCCTTGAGTCAGTCATAGCTCTCACTTGGATGTCCTTGAAAGGGCAGCTTCTGTAAGAATTTTCTCAACCCCACCCACCTCACAGGATTTTGTTATGGGAGAGGAAGGTAAAGGAGATTGTGAGCCACTCTGAGATTCGGAGTGGAGGGTGAGATATAAATCCAATTATTTCTTCCTCTTCTTCACCATGAAACCCGGAGACCTGACACTCTGCTGATAATTGTCCAATGGACTGTTGCAGGGGGGATATATGAAATTCTTACCCTTTCTGGTTGAGGAGGTAAGAGGTTGCTGAATCTACAGTGTATTAGTAGTTAATTATCAGTGCTATTTTAAAATTGAATCTCCATGTCCAGAGGCAGTCTACATCTCATTACCATGGGTCAAGGAAAATGGAAAGGGACAGTTTTCTCTCCCCCATTCCTAATCTGTGAGCTTTTCAGGGCATCTCACTGACCATAGTAGGACTTATTGGGCTATAGATCTAGCAAAAGAGTCTTTTTAATGTGCATGTGTGTGTGTTCACAACCGAAAGTCATATAGAAACTTCTGGTGACTGACTCAGGGCATAGAGGGTATTCAGAGAGGTGGCAGAATAAAGCCTGACCCTGCCTCCTGACTGCTGGTATTCCAAGGAGGTCTTCCATCCGAGTATTTGCCAGAGTTGGCCCTTCTTAGCTTCCCTTCCGAAATCCAACAAGATTGAACTCACCTGGGCTATCCAGGTCTGGGCCTGACAAAGAAACTTGTGTCACCCTATGGACTAATCTACTAAACAGAATTTCATCCAAGTCCACAGAAGTCAATGGGTTTAGACAGATAAAACTCTACTTAGAATTGCATTGTTATTGTGGCAAATATATTTATGAGCCCACATTGCTAGCTTCAAAAGTTTTAATAGCAATTGTTCTTTTTCACACCATTTGGAGAGAAAGCCCTGTAATTAGTCCCTGGTTAATTGTTCTGTTGTGTACAGGCAGCTATGAATGGAGATATCCAGAGCACTAATCATTTCACCATGTGAAGGTGTATTGAAATTAAGCTGTAAGGTGCTGAAATTTGGGTCTTCTGTTGATTGCAAAAGCAAGGGATTGCTGGGTCATGTTGATGGGAAAGTTCCAAGATGAAAAGGCAGTTAAGCAGGCTGGATGCAGGAAATGTTGGGATTGGTGGATGGTCCCACATGCTGCCTTTGTGAACTCCCACACTGTGAGCATATGGAGCTGACTTGTATTGAGTCAGACCTTTGGGCTATCACAGGGTTAGTTAGCATTGTCTATTCTGACTGGCAGAGGCTCTCCAGAGGTAGAAGTGCTTCAGATCACCTACAGTCTGATATCCTTCTAACTGGAGATGCTTAGGATTGAACCTGGGCCTTTCTGCAGGCCAGGCAGATGCTCTAGCAGCAAGCTATGGCCTTCTCCATCTGCAGTGTCAGATGGATCCAGTGTGATTGCATCAAGGTGAAGGCAGTCCCATTTCTCTCTGTCAACTCTCTTAACTCCTGTTTTCCTCTTTCTCTGTCTTCCAGTGCCTCTACGGCTGTTACGTCCATTCCTCGATCATCCCTACGTTCCACAGAAGGTGCTACTGGCTTCTTCAGGTAAGACAATGTCAGAATAATATCTTATGGCAGGTGGTTCATTATGAACTGAGAGTCGATCTGGTTGGCTTTTGGAAAGGGTTGGGCCTTGTCATCGTGGAAGGAGTCCACATGGGTGCTTTCTTCCTGTTTGTGGGTATTTCATTGGCAGCTGTTCTGTGAGCTTCTCGTGTAGCAAAATCCTGGGCCAAAGAAGAAAGATCTGTGCAATGTTAAAAGTCTAGGCGGCTGCTGCTGGAAGGTCCAAATACATGACAACAAAGAGCAGATAAGAAAGCTAAGCAGTGGCATGGCGGAACCTGGCTAAGCTGGTGGGAGAAGTCTTGTCTTTTTTACCACT
Organism: Heteronotia binoei; assembly: GCF_032191835.1. Taxonomy (NCBI): domain Eukaryota; kingdom Metazoa; phylum Chordata; class Lepidosauria; order Squamata; family Gekkonidae; genus Heteronotia; species Heteronotia binoei. Next base: position 22,528,931 of record NC_083240.1, read on the forward strand.
TTGCTGCAGTGTCTCTGGGCAAAGGGTTGAAAGACCTCCTCCAGTTCCTGCCCGATTAAATGTGAGTGGTCAGGTGAAAAAAATCCAGGTCTGGAAAAGAAATAGGCAAAGCAGAGTCCCCAGCCTGGAGGCAAGTCTGTTTTGGAAGCATTTGTGGCAGTCAGGGCTGTCATCTGACTAAGTCAGGCCTGTTGTGGTTGAGAAGCTTTCTTGTTGCTATAGCTGCTCTTCTTGCAGTTCCCTCCTTTGGCCAGAGCTGGTCAAAGTCCTGTACAATGGATGGTATGTTGGCACAACTCCCTCCCTGCCAATTTCCACAACCTGGAGAGGCTGGCCCTATTGGTACAATGTTAGCTAAGATATTTGGAAGCCTCATCTTATCCCCATTATTTTCACAGTAACAAATTTGGGGGAGTTGTTGCAAGCAGAAGTTGCTTGCTATAAGGTGTGTGTGGGGGGGTGTATCCTAACCCCTCTCTCTTCTGGTATGGATCCCCATGCAAAAATTGTGTTTACATCCCTCTAGTTTTGTTTTTGCTTGAAATCTATGTTTTAAATGAGCAGTTTAAAAAGTGATTCCTATTGCCTGTAGGTAGGTTTGCAGGAGGTAGACTCTGCCTGTTTGTAAGGAAATCATCAGAACATTAAGAAGTGCGTGGCCATCGATGCTGATGGAGTGTTGTGTTTTGCAAAAGATAGCAAGCAATGCTAATTTCTAAAATCAATTATTTTGGGGTCTTGTGGGGTTGCTTTCAACTTGACTGTATTTTTGTCTGGTTATTGATTGGTACATTTTTTTAAAAAAAAGAAAAAAAAAACATTGTTCAGCGTACAGGAAACGTGTGTTTAATGACTCCCATCCCATCATGTGATCCTGGAAGCAAGGACTTTTGAAGTCAGTGGGGTTTTCCTTTCTCTTCGTTTTGTCTGTAGCTCGGTGCCTATTAGAAAGCTGGCACTGCTGGAGATATCTGTCACACAGCAAAATGCACAAAAGTGCTGTGAGGGTGTTGGTGATGAGGATCATTGTTGTTTGAGGAAATCTAAACCTAGGGGCTTCAGTCTTAGGGGTGTCACCTATTGGAGCCCCAACCAACAAATCTGTATTAATGTTGGGGCTTGTACCTGGTTCCCCTGCTGTATACTGCCACTGGCCTTACAGGTTTCCTCCAGGAGTTTACTGGAACCTCCTCTTCTGACTTGGTGTCATGGTCACTGTTTAAGGCTGATGTCATGTCCTGAATTTCCTGGCCTGGTAAATAAACTGGGAGATGTTAAAACTTGCAAACTAGTCTTGTGCTCCTGAGAAAGTGCTGTCATTCTTCCTGTGCCAATCTGGACTTCTGCTTTCCACCCTGCCCGCTTCCACTCTGTCTCAGTTGGCCACCACCCTGCCTGCCTCCCAGATAACTATCTCCCTATGTAATGCCCTGAATTGTCTCCTGTTTGGGTTTTTTTTTGCTTCCTCCACAAGGCAATAGACAGACCTCCATCCTCCCTAGGCAATGCCCCCAGAATCTCCATGAATCTTTTAACCTAGAACTGGCAACCCTAATTGCTGCTTAGGAAGCTGCTTTCTTCTTTTCAAGGCCTCAGAGCAGAGGTACTTGGCCAGTGAGAAGAAGGACTGAGAATCCTGCTCCTTGGCCCGCTTTGTAGCAACTGATCCTTTAGCTTAAGGGTTCTGTGGTGTGACACGTACAGTGGCCACCTTCTAACATTCCTAAACCCAAACAGAGCACTGTAGTCAGTAATGTCAACCTTTAAAACACTAAACAATCCGGGACCAATGTACTTGCAGGGCCGCCTCTGCTGGTACGTCCCCCAGAAAGCAATACACTCAAGTGACCAACATCTATTTGAAGTCCCTGGCCCAAAGAGTGTCTAGCTGTCCTTATCCAGAGCCAGGGCCTTTTTGGCTCTGGCTCTGCTTTGGTGGAACTCCCTGCCTACTAGCCTCAGGGCCTTGTGGGGTCTACTACAATTCCACAGGGCCTGCAAGGCAGAGGTGTTCCGCCAAGCGTACAGTTGAGGATAGCAACAGTTTTTAATGGTTTTAATGGCTAACAGTATTAACAACTATGTGTCTTGGAGACTGCTTCCCTTCCCCTCCCTCCTGTTAATTTTAAATCACAAACTGGGGGGCTAGAGCTGTTTGATGGTGCCATGTTGGGGTCAGGGCTAAGTTTAATTAGATCTGTATTTTAGGTGACTTATTTTGATTTGTATGTTTTTATAGTTGTGTTGTGAACCATCCTGAGCCCGCTCTCAGGTAGGGCAGTATAAAAGTCTAATAAATAAACATACACTTGGATCCTAAAGTCCAAAATGAAGCCACTCCCCTAATATTTTTGTAGATGCCTATAGGCAGATGGCAGTTAGAAGCAAGTAAATCAGCCATGGTGTGTGCACAAACACCTTCATTTCATGGTAAGTCCCAGACTGGATGCAGCTGTTCTCTCTACAGCGGAGGTGTGAGACTTTCCTAAGCCCAGCATCCAGGTCCACTTCATATTTCAGACTCCAACATGCTCCTTGCATTGAACTGCTGCTGCAAAACTTTTGTGAGTGTCCAGCATGCCTGAGGCAGTGGACAGCTGTGTATTTTATTATTTAACTTCCATCTCTGCTGCTGCCTGTGATGGATGGGGTGACACAGAGTTCTGACTGCAATTCCAAATGTAATCTGTGCTGTTGGTACAAGGCAGCTGCAGAAACCTTAGTCTTCCCTATCCTTCAAGTTTCTTCTCTTGGGTCCCTCTTTGAGTTCTCCTCCCCCTCCCAAAGAGTGCATTGTATATTCTCATTACCAGATTTTGCCTTCAGTGAAATTTGAGACAGATTTGTAGGATTTTTGCTAGGGTTAGGGCTAGGCAAAACTTTTGTAGGGATGAACAAATGCTTATCAAAAGTGCTTTTGCTCAAGAGCATCATTAAAAGTTCAGTTTTTAACCCAAGTTATCTGTGCTAAGGAAGCCCCCGCTTTCTGTTTCCAAAATGACTTAAGCCCCATTATGTTCAAGCATCCATAAAGGCAGTAAAACTGTTTTTGGACTTTGGGGCCAGGAGGTTTCCATATGGTTGTCTGCTCCCTGCCAAATCAATTCAGAACCAGCCAGGTGACAATGCCTGGGTTAGATCTCTCATATCTGTAATGCTGATTTTCTATAGCGAGGGAGGTTTGTGTATTGAAAAGGGGCCAAGTGAGAATAGCTACACATTCTCCCCACTTTATGCATATCATACTGGCCTACCTTATAGCATTGCCATTAGGGGTATATGTGAAGCTCCATGTACACCTGAAAACGCTATCCAAATGTGATTGCTTTTTAAAAATTGACTTCTGTTTGAAATGGCTTCTGTTCATCCTTGTACTTGCAACCGCTTCTGCTGCCTCCTGTGCATCTGATCCGTGGATCATTCCCTTAGTGGAACTAGCAGCTCCATGGTTTCTTTGACAGATCAGGAGAAATTATTTGGGATTCAGGCAAGCCAACTGGAGCCCTGTTTCTTTATGAGCCCCCATTCATCCAAGATGATGCTGGGTGTTCCATTGCAGGAAGCTGAATTGCTTTAATCAGCCGCAAGGACAGGTTGTGCCTTCATTGTGTTGAAGAAGAAGCCTGTGATTCATACAAGTCTCTTCCCCAATGGAAACAGGCGTCCTTCAGTGGCGTTCTCAAGGTCACATAACTCTGAAAAAGAGAGGAGGAGAGAGGGGAAACGGTGGCCAAGAATGGATAATCTTCTTTCAGATACCTGTGCAACACATCCATTCAGCTTCAAGGGTGAAAGCAGGGATAAGAAAGACAGAGAGCCCTTGCTGTGCCAAATGAGGCACTTATGAGCAGAATCCTTGCTGCCATCTCTTTTTCAAAGTGGCGAGGGGGAGGGACCACACAAATATTCCTTGAGCTCCTCCTGTTCATATGTCATTTAAAAATTCAGTGATCGTGGCCATCTGTGCCGCTTTTGGATTTGGGGGGCCAAGAATTCTGGAACTCGGCTGGTGTCAGCCTTAACATGAGTTATCACCCTTCTGCTCCACTTAGCAGGGCAGGGGCTGGGGACAATTTTGGTGTGCATGGGGAGTTTGCCTATGGGTCCAATCAACCTAACCTTAAATGCCCATCATTTGCTCACTTTTGTTTGGGCTCTCAAAGGACATTTCATGGTCTTCCCCCACCCCTTTCCAGGACTGATGCCAACCCAACTATTTAAATGCTTGGTTATCACGCTTCTCTCTATTCAGACGTGAGAGCCTAGTTCATCATTGCAACTGTTTGCTTAAAATTAGAAAATCAGTTAAAAATATGGGGTGGTGGTTTTTTTGGTCTTAGTTTTTGTTCTTTATAACCTGAACTCTACTTGATCCCCCCCTCCCCCCAACACATAAGCAGTTTCTACTGCAGGAGGGAGAGCGGGGTCTACTGTCAGCATTCCCTTTCAACCCGCAGGCTCTTTTCCATGAAGCAACTTCCTTTTAATGCCTATAGACAGACAGTTTAAGTCCATTCACCTTTTGTTATGTGGTCAGGCCAAGCTTCTTGGTTGCCCCAAAGGCAGAGAGAATGCCTGGGGTAGAAAGCTGGCTAAGCACATCAGCATAAAGTGAGGGATACTTGTGCTTTCAGATTCCCCCCCCCCCCCCCGTATGGGGATGTGAGATACAGGCTCACGCCACCATTTAAAGAACCAGTAGATGTCTGAAGCGAGTCCTTTAAAGCTGGGTATGTGGGCAGAAAGTGGGTTGTACTGAAGGTGGTGTCTAGTGAGATGTGCCATCTACCTCTGGCCTTAGACCTGTGATGGTGGTTTTGTACATTCAGGTCAATGCCTGAAGATGTATTTTTAAGGGATGGATGTGCATTTGTGAACTTAGCTCTAGGTCATGCTGTGTGTACCTTACACTGTTTAGTGTAATGTCACCTTCCTTTCATGGGATGGAGCCAATCTGGATGCTTTTTTTTGCCTGGCGCAAGCCTTCCCCAACTGTATCAGCACCACACATGTGAATCATTTAAGTAATGCTTGGCTGAATTTTCATAACATTGATGCAAAATTTATTAATTTGGTGTAGGAGTGAAAGGGCCCTGAAAAATCCCAGCCATGCTCTTTTGTTGGGTATTTTTAGAAGATAGAAGATACTGGATTCATACCCCACTCTTCACTCTGAATCTCTGTCTCAGAGTGGCTTACAATCTCCTTTGCCCTCCTCCCCCACTACAGACACCTTGTGAGGTAGGTGGGACTGAGAGAGCTCTCACAGAAGCTGGCATTTCAAGAAGAGCTCAGTGAGAGTTTGGCTGACCCAAGGCCATTCCAGCAGCTGAAGTGAAGGAGTGGGGAATCAAACCTGGTTCTCCCTGCGGACTTAACCACTACACCAAACTGGCTCTTATGCCTGTTAGTATCCATTGCTTTTTCAATCTGCTGCTGCTTCTCAACTCTTTTGAAAGAATGTTAATGATCTTCTTTGCTGCATAATCCCAACCAATCAGGGATCACTTAGTGGAATGCAAAATCCTTTCTTTGGTCTCGCTCTGAAGTGGGGAGAATGGAGAATTCTTCCTGAGTGCCAAGGAACCAGCCAATAATCCCTCTCTTGCAGGTTCATTCCCTACTAGCCTTATGCAAGAAGGTTTTCATCCCAGTCTAGCTCTGGTTCTATGTAGGATCAGTGTGCACACCTGTATGTCTGTCCGGATGCACATCCCATTGAAAGTAATGCAGTGTGGATGGAGAGAGGTTGCATTTGGATGCAAATCTGGGATTGGATGTTGTCCATTCTTTCTGTGTTCCTTTTGAAGGAATGTACCAGATGTATACTTACTTCCACCTTTTGCCCCAGCTGGAGAAATATAGGTGCCTAGAATCACTCAAAGGAGCCCTGTGGCACAAAGTGGTAAGCTGCAGTAGTGCGGTCCAAGCTCTGCTCATGACCTGAGTTCAATCCTGGTGGAAGCTGGGTTCAGGTAGCTGGCTCAAGGTTGGCTCAGCCTTCCATCCTTCCAAGGTTGGTAAAATGAGTACCCAGCTTGCTGGGGGTAAAGTGTAGATGACTGGGGAAGGGAATGGCAAACCACCCCTTTAAAAGTCTGCCAAGAAAATGGTGTGATGTTACCCCATGCGTTGGTAATGACTTGGTGCTTGCACAGGGGACTATCTTTACCTTTAGGATCACTCAATGAATGAGTGTTGGCACCAACTCATCCACTCTCCAAACTGCCTGCTCCCTTGCAAGCAGTTTGCATCCTCTCACAGGGAAGTGGAATGTTTCTCAGGTGCAGAAAATGCCCTGCTCATCATTAACTTAGAAACTTGTGCGTCAAGGCTGCGCAGTAGACATTTTGACTGAGAGTTCAGAACAGTGGTTATCTGTGAAATTCCTTGGGTAGGCTTGGGCAATCCCTTGTCATCCACCGAGCCTACTTCACAAGGCTGCCTTTGCCCCGATTGTCTATTTGAATAAAGAGCAGGATTCCAATTCAGTAAATACAAACATTTCAGGAAGAGAATACTTTCTGTATGAATTTTAAAAAGAGCAGGAGATGAATCGTTTTCTTGTTTCTAAAACATTTCTAAACACTCTGTTGTCGGAATGCTTTCGGCAATGCCATCAGAATGAAATGCCCTTTGATAAAAGGTCAGTTCCAATTAAACTGTGGTTTAAGACTCCCCAGCTTAATCTGGAATTAATGAGGTAATCAATTAATCATTCCAGATTAATGCTTTAAGCACCATAATTCCCTTTTTTCGTAGGACAAAGGGTGGCGATAAACGCCTGGACTGAGCTGCGAGAATCTTCCAGCTGGAGAGCTTGAAGTGCCAAAGCAGTAGCCTTCCATTGTACCCTCTGGTGCTGAACTGTTACCACTGCAAACAGAGGATTGAATATCTATTCTGAAGGACTCCCCCAGGCTCTATACACATACTCCCCATACAATTTGTGTAGCCTACTCTCTGAGGAGCGAGTTACCTAAGAAGAGGTGTGCCATTGCTGCACTGCGTACAGCACCTTGCACACCCCAGGCAGTACATGGACATTAAACAGCAGACAGCAGAATTTCCTCCAGCACACCAGAGTCTTACAAACTGCATTGTGCTTGCCTCTGTGCCTATTGTTCATGTTCAGCATAGCCATGCGTTAATCTTGGGGGCCTGTGTGGGTTACAGCTCAAGGATGCCGAATCTGTAAAAAAACAATGCACATCCCATCACAGCTGCATACACACGTTACTCATCTCTCCTCCCACATTGTTACCCTCCTGAATGTGGTTCACACACACCTCCTACATTGCCTCCCACTTGTTTCCACAGATTTCTACACAAACAGACTGAAATCTCTTTCAATAGACTAAATGAAGCATTTGGGAACCCTGGGGCACATTTAGTTTTGCTCACTTCTGTTGCAGGGATTTTTGTCATATGGGGGTGGTCAGGCAGCTATAACAAAGTGAGGGGGGATTTTTGGGGGGTTGTGTGTGTGAAAACAAGCCTTTTGCCATCTCTAGCAATTGGCATTTGTGCATGCATGTGTGTTTCTTGGGCCTCTGAGTTCACTCTTGCCAAATCCAATGTTGTGCTGAAATGCCGCAGTAAGCGTCACATTATGGAAACAAAGAAGATAGATATGCTTCCAGAAAGCTATGCCAATGTGCTGGCCAGAGGTAATTTCAAAAAAGAGAGGTGCTGGGACTCAATAAAGGAAGAGAGGGCTGCACCAAATCTAGAATATGACCTTAACATGAATATTTGAGATTTTAAGTATCATGGTTCTACTACCAACCCCCCTTTGTTATAAAGGAGAGAGGCCTGACCTGTATGAACAGAAGATACGGTAGTTAAACATGTTCATCTTTATGGCTTCTGTGCAGGGACACATTGTGGGGGGGGGGGGGTCGTCTGAGGGCAGACCTTCCATATACAAGATTTCCAAGATTTCTGATAGATTAGGAGTGTCCCTCCTCCTTCTGGTGCTTTCCTGCCAAAACAACCACATGGTTAGGAGGAGGAGGGACAGTAGTATTTTTGAAAAGGATCTAGGGGTCTTAGTGGATCATACACTGAACATAAATCAGCAGTGTGATGCAGTAGCTAAAAAGGCAAATGCGATTTTGAGCTGCATCAACAGAAGCAGGACCTTTTTTGAGCAGGAACGCAGTTCTGGCCAGCTGGGCATCAGGGAGTGTGGCCTAATATGCAAATAAGTTACTGCTGGGCTTTTTCTACAAAAAAACCCTTGTGTGGAACATTGGTGATGTTGGGGGTGGGGCCTAATATGCAAATGAGTTCCTGCTGGGTCTTTTCTACCAGAAAAGCTCTGTGTGGGACAAGGGTGATATCAGGGGGTGGGGCCTAATATGCAAATGAGTTCCTGCTGGGCTGTTTCTACATTAAAAGCCCCGAACAGAAGTATAGTATCTAGATTGCGCAAAGTGATGGTATCACTTTACTCTGCTCTGGTTAGACTTCACCTATAGTATTTTGTTCAGTTTTGGACACCACAATTTTAAAAGGATATAGACAAGCTGGAGCATGTCCAGAGGAGGGCAACAAAGAAGTTGAGGGGTCTGGAGACCAAGTCCTATGAGGAAAGGTTGAAGAAGCAGGTTATGTTTAACCTGGAGAGGAGATGACTGGGAAGTGATACAATCACCATTTTCAGGTACTTGAAGGACTGTCATATGAAGGACGGTGCAGTTGTTTTCTGGTATCCCAGAAAATTGGACCAGAATCAACAGGTTGAAATTCAATCAAGAGTTTTAGGCCAAACATTAGGAAGAACTTCCTGACAGTTAAAGCAGCTCCTCAATGGAACAGGTTTCCTCAGGAGGTGGTGAGCTCTCCTTCCTTTGGAGGTTTTTAAACAGAGACTAGATGGCCATCTGACAGCAATGCTGATTCTGTGAACTTAGGCAGATTATGAGAGGGAGGGCAGGGAAATGCTTGTGATTGTCCTGCATTCTGCAGGGGGTTGGACTAGATAACCTTCAAGGTCCCTTCCAATTCTATGATTCTGATTCCCTCAGTTTTCTTTTTGCTGCGGCAGACAGAGGATCTCCACTGCTGTTCTCTGTTTTTTCCTCACCTCAGTTTTGAGACTGAGGAGACTTAGTTCTCTCATAATTTTACTCTTTATCATTCTATTGAAGAATAACTTATATTTAAAGAAGAAATGGTTCTGGATTGCCAATGTGTCATTATGGCTCAAAAGGGGCCTCCTCAGGATGGGGCCAGCTGTCACTTTAAAACTTTAAAACAGCCATTCTCTGTGCCTTGGCTGCCTGGGAGTTTATACAACAAGCTGCCTGCTCTTGCTGCCTCCAATTTCCCCTGAAGGCGAGATTGGATAGAACTGGACTCAGAAGAGCTCTTTTTTAAAAGCACATCCCCCCACTCTGTGATGAGGGGTCCCTCCCTCTGCCCCACTGTGAACTCTCTGGAACCTTGGTTTCTTGGGGTAGAGAGAGAACTGAGGAAATAGTGCCCCTCCTTCTAGTCATGAGATTGTTTTGGTGGGAAAGCATCACAAGGAGGAGGAACACTCCCAGTCTGTTAGAAAACTTGGAAATCTTTTCCGCATAGGATTGCCAGCCTCCAGTTTGCAGCAGGGGATCCCCCAGTTTCTGAGGCACCTCTCCACCACAAACCATCTGGCCAATGGGTGAAAACCCTTCCCTAAACAGGGTCGTTGCACTGGGGATACTCTGGTATATGGGCAAACGCAATGGTTTTGAGGGTGAATAAAACCGTAGAGCTTCACCCAAATACCAGAGTGTCCTCATGCGACATCCCAGGTACAATGACATCACCACCTTGGAGACATCACACAATGTTCCCGCCCACCCCCCAGAACGCCCTTCAAAACCCCCTGCCAGATGGATGAAGGGACCTGGCAAACCTATCTGTTGAACCTATTTTTCCTGTAGAAATCTACTTCCATGGCAGGCCTGTCCTCAAGTAGTTCCTGCACCCCATGTGTGTCTGCTCAGAAGACCACTCAACAAACAACGGTTACCGGTAAATGCAACCCCATTTTCCTGAACTTTCCTAATTCAGATCAAGGAAGTCTTGGGGTTGGGGCAGTTTCCCATGAACAAAATTATGATATGTGGAAAACCACAGGCCCAGGAGAAGACTAAGCTGGAGCTTAAGGATATCCTTACACTTCCCTAGACCTCCACTTACTATGTTCTGATGCCTCTAATACAACGGTAACTTAAACCTGGGGTTCCAATGGTTTACAGTGTGCCAGATTCACCTGGACATTTCCACATACCTCAGATGTATAGTGGCAACCACTCTGGTGTTTGGACAAAATGTATAGTGGCATCCACTCTGGTGTTTCAGCAAGATGAAATGGAAGTATTCAAGGGCCATGACTCAGTGGTACAGCAACTGCCCTTGATAAACCAATGAAGTGGTTCAGTATAAGGCAGCAGTACACATGTGACACCCCCCCCCCCTAAAATTTGTCAGAGCAAAACTGCTGGCTTCCACCTCTACCTCAACAGCACAGGAATTCATTGAAATTTCTCCCTCTTCTGAGTCTCAAGGCACATGCAATAGTTGTGTAGAAAAACCAATGCCTCTTCTCCCCCTCCCCTTCAAGGTCTGCTCTACTCTCTGGTTTATTTATAATGAATCTGAACGTTAAACAATTATCTTCTTGTGCTAGAGGACAGCAATCTCATTGCTGTATCGCCACCAGCCAAAGCTGAGATTGCTTCTCTCTCAGGATTTGACTGGTGGAGATTCTGGCTCTAGGCGGTCAGTGCAACACCCCGCAAAGAAAAGAAGTCTGGCGTTGGGTGTTAATTGACAGCAGCGGCTTCCTTGGAGCCCAGCTAGGTGAAGGGAACAGCCGGCTGTGCACACAGATAGATGTGCAACGTTTGACAGAAGAGCATCTGCCGCACACCCAGTTAGGCTCCCAGTGCTCCTTGCCCCACTTTATGGGCAAGATGTGCAACTGGGTATTCCAGAGCCAATGCTGCTTACCATCTAAGGCACCCCATCCAGGGAGCTCCACCATGACAAACCAGCAGAGGCCCCTTTCTGCTGGCCCACGGTCACGACTCTAATCAAGAGTGTTGGCTCCTGAATAAGCAATCACCTGTAATCGACAAAGCCCTTGAAGCTTGCAAATTCCATTTCTCTTTAAGTTTTGAAGTTTACGTTGTTTGCAGAGAGACTTCCCCCAGGTGAATGAACCTTCCTCAAAGCTCACTTAAATCTTAGCCCGACAGCTTGAGTTTTCTCCCCCGTGCTCTTTTGTTTGCAAAGGGACACGGCTGTTTGCCGCAGTTTGTGTCATAAGTTAGCGCAGTTCTGTCAAGCCAAGAGGGCCGTGTGTCAATGTACCCATTCTAAACAGGTCCCACTGCACTTCCAATGATAAGTTTTTCTAAATGGGTCCCTCTGCATTTGTAACGGTACATATTTTAAATAGAATCAGATGGCTTTGCTTTTGTGATGTCACAAGGATAAAACTATGCTGATTCAGAGGTTAGATCCTGTGAACTATCAGCAGACTGCAATTTCGAAAGGCTGATATCCTGGGTTGGGGGACCCATGTGGACAAACAGATCCATGGACAAACAGATGGCAGTAGGGAAGAAGAAGTGGGGAGGGTATCACACTGTCTTCTGCAAGCATAGAAAGGAGAGGAAATATGAGCCCTGTCTTCCACATCTCACGTCAGCCACCTTCCTGGCAACCATGCAGGTTCCCTGACCTGGGGAATCAGCTTTCTGGGGCAAAGAAGGAGCACCATAAAAACCTGCATCTTGCCAGTGCCTTTCATTGACTGATCACTGGACACAGCCTCAGGTTTCATCATTCCTCATTCAGTAAGATCTATGGTCCAAAGGACCAGTTGTCAGAGAGAGGTTACAGCAGTGCGCATCCCTTTTGGTTATTAGGAAAAAATTTCAAGAGCCCTCCCCTACTTATTTTGGTGCTTCTTGATGCAACATTTTGTTGCCTTGATTGTTTTAAAGGGTGTTTTGATGTTGAGTTCATTTTTACTTTACCCTCATCATTTTTATAGCTTGGGGTTACTTAGTATTTTTATGCTTCTTGCTAACCACATCAGAACGGATTCCAGGCAGACCCCCTTCATGTTCTGGACATCTTAAATTTGCCCTTGCATCTCCCTTCCCTCAGAGGTCAGCACTGAGACTGTAAAGAGATGGGCCCATTGGCTCCGAGTTTATTGTGCGGTGACATTTTGCATTGGTTGCTATGTTTGTAGGGCACTAGTCACTCAGGGCACTTCACTCAATCATTCCGTTGAGGTATTTGCTGCCAATGGACATGGTGTTAGCCAAGAAAATGAAAAATCAAATATATTCCTGACTTGTCTTGCTGACAACTTCCTTTTCCAGTAAGTGAAGAAGGAAACAAGGGGATCTGCTATCTTGGATTTGATTCTCACCAACAAGGAAGAATTGATTCAAGAAGTGGAAATAGTGGGCATCCTGGGCAGTAGTGATTATGTGATTTTGGAATTCACAGTCTTAGGGAAACTATACGTAGTCAGAGTTATAGGTTGGACTTCAGAAAGGCAAACTTCGATAAATTTAGAACTATGCTGGGTAAAATCCCATGGTCAGAAATTCTTAGGAGGAAGGGGGCTCAGGAGGGGTGGGAGTTTCTTAAAAGTGAAATACTGAAAGCACAATCACAGACAATTCCTATGAGAAGAAAAAATGGAAAAAGCCTAAAGAAGCCGAAGTGGCTCCATAAACAGCTCTCTAAAGACTTTAGAAATAAAAAAACTCCTTTAGGAATTGGAAGAAGGGCCTTATAACCAAGGATGAATATAAACAAATCACCAGTGCTTGTAGAGAAAAAGTTAGGAAAGTTAAAGCTCAGTATGAGCTTAGGCTGGCCAAAGATGCTAAAAACAACAAAAAAGGGTTATTTTCTTATGTTCAGCGTAAGAAAAAAAGCAAGACATGGTAGGCCCATTGTGAGGGCAAGAAAGTGAAGTTGTAATAGGTAATGAAGAGAGGGTGGAACTGCTCAATTCCTACTTTTCCTCAGTCTTCTCTTCTGAGGGAAACAGTGCTCAACATGGCAAAAACAGAACATATAAGGAGAGTATGAAGTTCCAACCTGGGATCAGCATAGGGGTAGTACATAAACACCTAGTTTCTTTAAATGAAACTAAGTCCTCAGGGCCAGATGAATTGCATCCAAGGGTTCTAAAAGGGCTTGCAGATGTAATTTCTGAGCCTCTGGCTATTATTTTTGAGAATTCTTGGAGAACAGGAGAGGTGCCGGAAGTTGGAAGTTTGGAGGCGGGCAAATGTTGTCCCCATCTTCAAGAAGGGGAAAACAGACGATCCAGGTAACTACCGACCCATCAGCTTGATGTCTATACCTGGAAAAGTTTAAGAACAAATAATCAAACAGTCGGTCCTGGAACATTTAGAAAGAATGGATGTGATTACTAAGAGCAACATGGTTTTCTCAAGAACAAGTCATGTCAGATTAACCGGATCTCTTTTTTTGAGAAAGTGACTGCCTTGCTGGGATTGCTGTAGACATCATTTATCTTGATTTCAGTAAGGCTTTTGATAAGGTTCCACATACTATCTTTGTTGCCAAGTTGGTAAAATGTGGTTTTGATCCTGTTACCATTAGGTGGATCTGTAACTGGTTGACAGATCGCACCCAAAGAGAGCTTGAGAATGGTTCTGCATCCTCCTGCGAGAGGAGTGACAAGTGGAGTGCCTCAAGAATCTGTCCTGGGACCTGTTTTGTTCAACATCTTTATCAATGATTTGGATGACGGAATAGAGGGAATGCTTATTAAATTTGCAGATGATACTAAATTGGGAGAGGTTGCAAACACAGAAGAAGACAGAAACAGGATACAGGATGACCTTGACAAGTTGGAAAACTGGGCTAAAATCAATAAAATGAATTTTAACAGGGATAAATGTAAAGTTCTGCAATTAGGTAGGAAAAATCCAATGCATGGTTATAGGATGAGGGAGACTTGTCTTAGCAGTAGTATGTGCAAAAAGGATCTAGGGGTCTTAGTGGATCATATGCTGAACATGAGTCAACAATGTGATGCGGTGGCTAAAAAGGCAAATGCAATTTTGTGCTGTATCAACAGAAGTATAGTGTCCAGATTACGTGATGTGATGGTATCGCTTTACTCTGCTCTGGTGAGACCTCACCTGGAGTATTGTGTTCAGTTTTGGGCACCACATTTTAAGAAGGATGTAGACAAGCTGGAATGGGTCCAGAGGAGGACGACGAAGATGGTGAGGGGTCTGAAGACCAAATCCTATGAGGAAAGGTTGAAGGAGTTGGGGATGTTTAGCCTGGAGAGGCTGTGTCTGAGAGGTGATAGGATCACCATCTTCAAGTACTTGAAGGGCTGTCATATAGAGGATGATGTGGAATTGCTTTCTGTGGCCCCGGAATGTAGGACCAGAACCAATGGTTTGAAATTAAATCAAAAGAGTTTCCGGCTCAACATTAGGAAGAACTTCCTGACCATTAGAGCGATTCCTCAGTGGAACAGGCTTCCTTGGGAGGTGGTGGGCTCTCCTTCCTTGGAGATTTTTAAATAGAGGCTAGATGGCCATCTAACAGCAATGAAGATCCTGTGAATTTAGGGGGAGGTGTTTGTGAGTTTCCTGCATTGTGCAGGGGTTGGACTAGATGACCCTTCCAACTCTATGATTCTAAGAGCATGCATTGCTTTGGAAAGGGGTTAGACAGATATGTGGAGGATAGGTCTATCAGTGTGTGGTGCATGGACCCCATATTTTGTGACTTACAGTACCACCCCCCATGAGGCAAAAAAAAGTTTCCCTTTCCCTGTAGCATAGTCAAAATGTTCTCTGACCTGAGAGGTGGCATTCTGGCCCTTCCCCAGGTCCTCCTGGCTGATTTGGCCTTGCCTTGCTACCAAGTGCACTCCCTGCTGAGAGGGTGGATTTGGTCGTGCCTTCTGCATCTCACTCTGCCCCTAATTTAGTTGTAGGAAGACAGGTTGAAAAAGGCACCCTGCTTGCAGTCTGATTTGTTCTGTGGTTCCAAGATGGGCAATATAAGCCATAGATGAATAAATTTTTTGGCACTCTCTTCTTTCTATAGAAGGAACAGGAGTCTCTGCCATCTTCTATCAATCAAATGGAGGAATATCACATCTCTGGATACAAGTCACATTAGGTCCTTTTCAAACTCTCAGAAGGTTTCTATTCTTAGCCAGTTGTTGTGACTGCAGTGCAAGCTTTGTTTGACAAGGAGGTTGTGTGTGTATAGATACACAACTGGGTGCTGTTTTTAGACAGTGCTAGCTTTCCAGTAAAAGAAAACAAGTCTGTATTTACAGCGATTAATACAGCCTGGAATGTGAGTTGCTTTGCTGTCAGTGTTGGACCAATTCTGTGGCAGAATTTCCCTTCTGCTGTTGACAATTAGCAGCTTGGGAGACACCAACGCAGCTGGCTGTTGGTGGATCAGAGGGCTGGCTGGTACTTTCCAAGGCTTTGGCTGCCTTTTTACCCAGGTAACACTGTTATCTCTGATTTTGCCTGATTTCTCTGGACAGAGAAAAGGGCATGCATCCTCACTTGTGGAATTTCCTGCCAGTTGTGGAATTTCTTGCCTGTAGTGGAATTTCCTGCCAGTAGACATAGTGAGGGTCATAAGCATAGACAGATTTCAAAGGGGGGCTAGACAGATTCATGGAGGACAGATCAATCAGTGGTTACTAGCTATATTGACTAAAGGGAACCTCCATATTTAGAGGCAGTAAACCACTGGCTCTCAGTGTGAGGAGGCAATGTCAGGAGAAGGCCTCTATGCCCTGTCATTGGCCCTCCATGATAAATGATTGAACCTATTTTATGATTATGCCATGGATCAGTGGTCCTATTGTCCCATCCTAGTTAGACTACTTGTGCATTACCCCTCTTCCATTGGATCTACTGATGAGAAATAATGGGTCATACTTTGAATGGGTCTTGTATTTCTGTGCAGATTCAGGAACCCCAAATAAACTTTGTGAGGCACCTGAAGCAAGAGAAAGCATCTGCACGTACTTCACTAGCCAAGATGGTCAGGTTTTGAGATCACATTGAGGGAATATATTGATTTGAGCTTTGAGGAGGGCGGCAGGGATTCCATGTGAGAAGTCCAAATGTGGGGGTGGGTGGGAAGTCCAAGCAGGATCAGGAAGTGGGGAGAAGACCAAAATGAGATGCTGGTGCAGGGCATGGTGACATGCAGTTGCTGGTGATTTGGGGATACTGCTGGTAGCTGAGCTGTGAAGCATGCAGGATGTTTTTAGCCCAATTTACCTCACCAAGTGGTTGAACTTGGAGGAACTTCTGGGTGGCATTAGGTGCCTCACCATGTCGTTGAACCTGGAGGAACTTCAGGGTAGCATTAGGTGCCTCACCATGTTGTTGAACCTGGAGAAACTTCAAGGTAGCATTAGGTGCCTCACCAAGTGGTTGAACTTGGAGGAATAGAGGCACTACATGGGATTTCCTTGAAGGAAGAGTAAGAAAAAAGATACTGTTTCACCTTTGGGAGAAGGTAGTGTTGTATCTTGCATTTGTATCTTGTGCATTTGTATCTTGCATTTCAGTCCCGAAATTACAACACAGCGGACGCTACGGAGGTGACCAGTGGAAGTCCACTGGTCCACGGATGTAGCTCCACAAATACGCTCCGCCAATCAAGATCTGTGGCGGGAAGTTTAACTGAGGGTTGTTCCAGGGTATGTATATAATCGGGACCCGGCCCGCGTTGCCTTGCCTTGTGATGTACTCGCTAATAAAGCATGTTGCCTTCAACATGTCTCGTCACTCAATACATTACAGTGGCAACGAAGGTGGGATTCTAGCCAGGTAACTCCCCAAGCAGGACTTTGCTGACCTGGCCAGAGACGAGGAAGGCACGCATTCGAGGGAGACGGAAGCGCCCGCCACTACCATGGCTAACCCAAGTGGGACGACGGGCCACCTTGCAGAGTTCGACCCTGCCAACCCCGATAGGTGGGAGACCTACACGGAGCAGGTCGACTGCTACCTATGAGCGAACATGATTACAGACGACAGCCGTAAGAGGGACGTGCTCCTGAGTGTCTGCGGGGAGGCCACATTCGCAAAGGGTCTCATGGCCCCCGCGAAGATCACGGAGAAAACATACGAGGCCGGGCACTTCTTGCCCCAGCCTTCCATCATCGGCGATCAAAACGCCATCAAAAATGGTTGTACTCCGGGGATCCCTTTGAGAAGAGAACCCATTATGCTCGGAAAAATCCCCGGAGCCACACTAACCCCAAATTGCAACCACCACACCCGAAAAGCTCCCCTGTGAGTCACAATGGTCTGGGCTTCTGCTGTCTCAGCGTCCACTGGGAGTTGCTGGTACGCCTGGGCCAAGTCCAGTTTCCCAAAAACCTTAGAGCCTGCTAGGGCTCCCAGTACGTGGCTGACCACCGGAACGGGGTATGGGTTGTCTTGAAGTGCCTTATTTATTGTGCACTTGTAACCAGCGCATATGCGCACATCTCCATTCACTGGAGTGACTATGGGTGTTTCCCATGCAGCATAGGATACCAGTTCTAGCACTCCCTGGGCCGTGAGGCAGTCCAGCTCCGCTTCTATTTTTGGTTTAAGAGTGAACAGAACTCGCCTGGCCTTCAGCCTTATTGGTCTCACGTGGGGATCGAGGGGTAAGGTGATGGGAGGCCCCTTGTAGCACCCCAGGGACCCATCAAACACTTCCGGGAATTCCTGACACACGTGCTCAAAATTTTGCGTTCGCATCTGCTGCACCTCCACTATTTGAATACCCAGCGGTCGAAACCAGGCCAGCCCCAGTAATGTGGTGAGCTGGTGTTTGACCACGAGAATGTCCAGCTTGCCCTTAAAGTTCTTAAACTCTACCCTTACAGTGGCCCAACCCAAAATCTGTACAGGGTTTTTTTGGAAGTCCCGCAGTATGAAGTCCGCCGGTTGTAGCTGGGGCCGGCCACGGGGACAAAGTTTTCTTAGAGACTCCTCCGAAATTATGGAGATGGAGGAGCCCGAGTCCAGCTCCATTAGGCATGGAGCGCCCTCGATTAGGACCGACACCCTGACCTTATCTGGGGTGGTGAGGGGCAAGTTCATTACCTGCAGGCTAGTCGATGCAGTCAAGTAGGCATCGGTCAAGTCATGGTTGGTGGACCCTGGGTTGCATTGTACAGGGAGATTGGGATCACCGCCTGACAGCCTTCCTATTTGATAACAGAATCACTCCCATCACCGGGTAAAGCCCTGCCGAGTTACTAATGGGGAGGAAGTTGATCACGAGGCTAGTCAGGTTGCATCCTGACCGGGCTACGGACCTTCACAGTTCCCCCGAAACCAGGGAAGCCACTAGGGGATTCTTTCCAGGGGATCCAGTATACGCAAAGAACTTTGCAAGCGGGCTGGAGTGGTTAGCCACCTGGGTGCTGCAGGTGACCGGGTCCTGCTCCTACGAGGTTTCGTCAGAGGGGGGCCAGATCCTAAGGAGGCATATTGACCAGCTGTGCCGTCGCACATTGCCAGAAGAACCGACAGTGATCAGGGGAGCAGGAAGCAGGGGAGTACTAACAGCAACACCCCCAGAAGCTGCCCAGCCTATGCCGGCCACACCGACTATGCGGGCGGAAGAGCACCACAGCGGAGGGAGCACCCCCTCCCCCCTGAGAGGAGATTCCGGAACAGCAACAGGCGATGGACAGCCCTTTTCCGACGTCACCCCACCATGAGGAACCAGCCGCCCCGCCAGCCACGGCAGCCGCTCCAACTCCCCAAATAACCCTGAGGAGGTCGACCCGGGAACACATGGTGCCAGCCTACTTGAAAGATTTCGTGTCTTGGGGAGGGGAGTGTTGTGTCTTGCATTTCAGTCCCGAAATTACAACACAGCAGACACTACGGAGGTGACCAGTGGAAGTCCACTGGTCCCCGGATGTAGCTCCGCAAATACGCTCCGCCAATCAAGATCTGTGGCGGGAAGTTTAACTGGCCAGGATTGGACCTGGTCAGACTGAGGGTTATTCCGGGGTATGTATATAATCAGGACCCGGCCCGCTTTGCCTTGCCTTGTGATGTACTCGCTAATAAAGCATGTTGCCTTCAACACGTCTCGTCACTCAGTACATTACAGCTAGGGAATGAGGGGCTTTGTTTGTCCCCAGTCTGGTTCTCAAGAGGCTGCTCTCTTATCGGATGGGCATAAGTTCGTGCTGTCAATGGCGAGTGTTAATTTGCAGCCCTTTGGGAGCCTAGTACATTATTGGGCAATAAAAGCAGCCATAAGTGTGAATGCTTGCTCTTTGTTGTCCATAAATGTGCCAGAAATGCATGTATGTGTTTGTGGGGTGGGGGAGCTTCCATTACAATCCCTCAGAGCATTCCCCCTTGAAATCATGGTTAGCAAGTAGGCACTGGTCATATATGTCTGCCTGATGTATAGGAGGGTGTTAAAAGCTCTTGTGAACTTGGCCCGTGGCTACATATTATCCCTTTATAACAAGGCGGAGAGAGCTTTTCAAATTGGCACCTTGACTGTAAGTGTTGACTTCACAGTATCTTAAATGGAGCTGAACTGTAGAGTTTTGTTCCCTTCACATTTCATCCCTTTAATTATTTGTCTTTTCAAAACTATCTTTCCTGCTTGCTGCACTCAGCCGATAAGGTGACGACAAAAGTCATAACAAAGGGAGGTCAGTAATACCTTTTTCCTTGACAAGAACATGGGGCAGCCGGGCTGAGGAAATGAATTGCTGAATGTTCATTCAGATAAAAACCTCCCCAGTTGCCGGGAGCATGTTTGCGATTTGATTTGACCACATCGGGGATCTTTTATTTTCAAAGCAACAAGGTTTGCGGCAAGCAAAAGTGTGTTGCAGACACCGGCGCGGGGATGAATCTATCCTGGATGGGGCCTCGGCATGTTGGACTCCACACATGGCCAAACGTGGGACTTGTTATGGGATAACTGCAGCGAAAGCATCATTTCACAGCAATCTATATTGACTTGGTTCAGATTTTTGCAGCCCACCTCCACATTTGGACTTCTCACATGGAACCCCTGCCGCCCTCCTCAAAGCTCAGATCAATATATTCCCTCAATGTGATCTCAAAACCTGACCATCTTGGCTAATAAAGTATGAGCAGATCCTTTCTCTTGCTTCAGGTGCCTAACAAAGTTTCTTTTGCAGCCCACTTTGTGCAGCTGCCTTTTGAATTGAGTATCATTTCTCCCTGAAGTTCTTTGTGAGAATTGTTAACAAAATTCTATACATGCACAAACAGTGTTCAGAAACCCAGGCAGCCAGAGTTGGGGTAGGCACATGTGCAGAAGTTTTCCAATGCCAACTGCTTACTCTCAAGGAAAAGCATGTTGTTTGCTGTTGAAATTTGAACTTTTTAAATATTGAGCATGTGATTTACAAAACAGCACCATAATGTGTGAACAATAGGGATGGGCACAGACTGGGAAAACCCAGTTTGATTCAGGGCTCACAATCTGGGTGGTCCCAAACTGAACGTCCGAGCAAAACCTGCTCGAACGAAACTGGTTTGAGATCCCCCGGTGACACATGCACACCACTTCTTGCTGCTGCTGAGTGCCCCCCCCCCCAGTGTGCCTGCACCATCTAGAAGTAACAAAATTACACTGCCCCTCCCAAACATGGGCACGCCACTTCCTGGCAGAGTTAGATGCCACCCTGATGTGCCACTGTTGCCTAGAAGTGACATGAGCATGTCATGCCACTCCTGAATTAGGCAAGCACACTAGGGCAGCACCCAATGTCACCTGCAAATGGCATGCATGGATGGGAGGGGGCAAACACCCAAACTGAGCAAAAGCTTGGTGAGTGTTCAGTGAAGGCTTTGCGAACAAGCCAAAGTTTGGGTCTGGACTCTGTGCCCATCCCTAGTGAACAAGTAAAATGGGGAAATGTCTGAGCTGTGAATGCAGAGGCAGTGGGCTCTGTAGCAACACATGCATGAGCCAAGCTTATGACCCAGGAGAAAACTCTCAGAGCATAGATGAGTTCTTTCTGAATTCCTACCAAGAAAGCTCATAAATATTGACCCAAAGCCCAGACCTGGATAGCCCATGCAAACCCAGTCTCATCAGATCTTGGAGGCTAAGCAGGGTTGGCTCTGGCAACTACTTGAATGGAAAATTTCCTTGGAATACCAGAGGTGGGAGGCAGGGCAGGCTTTATTCAGCCACCACTCTTAATATCATCCAGGCCCCCAGTAGGCGTCAGTCACCCGCGGTCGCCATGACTTCCAGGTGCATGCACGCACGCACACACAAAATTACAAAAAATACCTCCCCTCAAAATGTTGGCTCAAGGAGCATCTACCCATCCATAGTCTCCTGATGTTACCTCAGTGCATGGAAGCAGCAGTAGTGAACATCTTCCCTGCATTGTTCTAGCACATCAGAAACCTGAAACCCCATGGGAAAATTCAGTGATTTATTTCCCATTCTATCATTCCTGTTTCCTTTCCCATGTACTGCAGCAATGTCCACCCGCTCTTCCCAATGGACTTTGGACATCCAGGGTCCCAGAACAACAAAGGAATGTGACATGCAGCAGCAGCTGCTGTGCCACTAAAGTCCTGGGACCAAGGCAAGGGCAGATGTGATGCAGAGAGTAAAGGAGAGGTTAACCAAGTTTTTGACTATGAAATCAGACTTGAAAAGGAAACCATGGATAATTCTTCCATCGTAATACCCCTGCCTGTATTTGCCCTTTCATCTTAAATTTATCTGTCAGCCTATACTTCCAATCAGCCAGTCAACCAATCAGGGTTGCCAGATTTTCAGTAAAGTACCCTGGGGAGACTTCTGTTCTGTGGACTTCAAAGGTTGCTTTGCAGAAGGGTTAAAAGGACTGCCGTGGTTTGTCCCAGATGACAAAAAGCACAGCATTTTGCAAGGGCTTCTCCATTTCTTCTGGTTTGCTAATCCGCAAGCTGTTGGGTGCAACAGAGCTCTCTGCTCTGTTGGGAAGGGGAGCTGATTCAAGCATTAGACTGGGTGGGACTGGCAAGTTGAGAATCCAAGCAATATATTGCCTGGCTGTTGTAATTTCAATGGCAAGCAAGAGGATGAGCAGGGCAGGGGAGAAGAAGGGGGAAATGTTTGGCCAGGCAGCAACTCCAGCCTTTCTGTTGAGGTAAGTTTCTGAGACTGAAGGGCTTGGGCAAGCTATAGGGGCTTACAGGATACCAGTGACCCTGATCAGTTGCTAAGTCAGTAGAACTCAGTCTGTCCCTATCAGTTAACAGCCTGCAATACCACTTTTCAGCCGACCACTCAATGGCCCTGGAGCAGCAGGTAACAGGCCTTCTGCAGCACTAGCAGCTCCCTCTTCTGGTACAAAGAAAAGTTGCAAGTAGCTGCTTTAGTCTAAAGCTAAATTCAGAAATCAAAACCATATAACACATTTTAGTAGGACTCACCAAAGTAACTGAAAATGGTGGGCAAACTTTTAGACAAGACCTTAAAATTACAGTTTGAGATTTTTGTTTATTCGTTTTTGTTTGTTTGGAAACCTTGAAAGCTAGCACACTGTTTTGTGTCATTTTGATTGGTCCTAATACAAGATGTTACATCTCACTGTCATGATGATGCAGTATGCAAGCTAATACAGTCTCTCCAGCCCTGATGACATAGCTTCAAAACCCATGGCACCCTAGATCTTTTGCCCCACAGAAGCTGCAATCAGACATTTCCTGTGGGGCAGTGCTGATATGCAGTTGAGCCAGTGCTGAATAATATCACATGTATGGAGTGCAACAAGGATTATAGTGCTAGAAGGAATTGCTGGTACCTTTGGAATGTGGAGTGTGATGCCAACTATGAGAACTATTTGTGTTCTGGGCAACATGTCCTGAACTGGAGCAGGCGGGCAGGAAGAAAGATTCATGGGATGCAGGAGGCAGCCTTTCCTACATCCCAGTCTTCCTTCAAGGCAAGCTGTGCCGTTTGTTTACTCCGGCAATCTACAGTCGTCCATCATAATGTGGAGGACCTGACTGTTAAGCCCAAAGATAAAGCGAGGAGACAAAGGGAGGCTGAATGAGATGCGGAGTCCTTAGAGATGGAAATTATTAATTAGACTTATTATCCAGAGCTTGTCAGTTGGCTAATCCTTTGCAATGTGCAGGGCTTTGTGCCGCTGGTGCCATGTTCTGTCAGCTTTGCTAAAGAATTGCTTTGCAACGGGAAGCGCTAAGCTCGATGCCTTTGCTTGCCGTCTTTATTTGTCAGACCAAACGAGCTCTCTCAGTTCTCTCATACATGGCCACGCAGAAAGCAGACTTGCAAATGAACCCCTAGCTGCAGTCCTATTGGACTGCTGGTGCTTTTTCTTCCTGGTCCAATTTGGGCAGGGAAGGAGAAGGGAGAGGGATGAATGGAGAATGGTGATCCTTCCCTTGACACAGCTACCTACCACATCCACTCTCCATAGCAAACAAGTTGAAACTGTCTTTTCCACTGCCCCACATAACAAGAGTATCCCCAGTGAGGACTTGGGGGGTGAGGTGAGGAGGAGTGTGCTGTAGGGGGAAAATATACAAATCCCTTTCTCTGTATAGCTATTAGAGAGACTATTTTGCTAAGGATTTTAGCAGACTGGAACTCCCATCTTGAAGGACTGACATATCTCATACTATCCAGCCCACCAGTTCAGATCATCTTCTCAATGCCCTTCTCTCTGTGCCTCTTTCTGCAAAGGTGAGGTGGGAGCAGTGTTCCCTCTAAGCTGAGTTAGCATGAGCTAGCTCACAGATTTTTAGCCTTCAGCTCACACATTTTTGTCTCAGCTGAGGAAGAATGGCCATATAGCAAACTAATTTATGCAGTTGCTCATAACTTTAATGCCAGTAGCTCACAAAGTAGAATTTTTGCTCACAAGACTCTGCAGCTTAGAGGGAACCTTGGGTGGGGAGGTGACCAGAAACAGCGCTTTTTCAGTGGTGGCATCTCACCTTTGGAATGCTAACCATCTTGAGGATTGCCTGGTGACTACCTGTTTCCTTTAGGCACAAGGCCTTTTTAAAGTTTTATGGCCTGCTCTGTATAGCATTCATGCATGACTTTCAAGTTATTGTCCATATCTGTGTACACTGTGACACTCTTGCAGAAGGGGATTCATCTTTCCCACTTGCATAATTTTCCTAATCTGCAGTGGGCTGAGGGGTGTGCTTTTTAGCCCATTAGGGAAACATATGTGTACACTCAAGGGTTTCCTCAATGTGTTGGATAGTGTGCCCTCCCCCATTGTTTCCAGCCAGGGAGATGGGAAGAGGGAGGCTGAAGCTGAAGCCTTCACTCATGGTTATCATTCAAATTGAGAACTGCCTGCATGGGAATTGAGATCCTGCAAGTCACATGTGACTGTTACACAGGTTGGGAGGGGGGGGGGGGCTGAACCCAGTTTGTGTACTCTGTAATGTGTGAAGAGAGGATGCAAGTTTGCAGCCTCGGGCACAGAAATCAGTCACTGTCTTATAGGTTACACCTTTGCAGCAATTGTCAGGAACGTGCAAGAGAAATCTCCCACAGTCACTTTGAAAGAATTTGGCTGCTGCCAGTCTGCTCTTTGTCATCCTCTCTTTCCATCATCCTTTTCCCTCTGCCTGAGGCACGTCAGGCCCTTCATATCTCCATCATAAAAAGAGAGGGGGGAAAGGCGGTCGACTGTCTGTGCCGGCTCCGGTGATGGGCATTGAGTGTCACCCTCTGCGACAGCTGCTCTTGTTCTCTCTGATACTCTCATTCACCGCCTTTGAAAAGTTTGCCTCTTATTTGCAGCTGCTCAGACCTGAGTGGAGGCAGAGGCCTGCCCACGATTGATTTGGATTCCTTTTGCCTTTGAAAGAATCCAAGACGAGGCTTCTTTAGAAGCCAACAGTCACTGCTTCAGTCCTAGTCAGCATCTTGGGCAGCAGAAATGGCTAAAGCAGGATTGTCTCTGCCTAAGACCATGAAAACTGTTGCCAGACAAGAGAGGTTGAACTACAAGGACCCATGTTGGGGTATATGTTTCTATGATCCTCAGAGTTGGAAAAAGTTCCTTGCAATGCCTCTATCATTGCCTGGTGAACTTGGCTTGTGGAAGAGTCATAGGTATTTCAGGAAAACCATGCTAGTGTGAAACTGTCAGAAGGCTTCTATTTATTTGTTCACGTACTTATATTCCACTTTTCCCCCCACTGGGGGCCCATAGCAGTTTACAGCATAATTTTTTCCTCCTCCATTTAAATCCTCACAATAATCTTGTGAGATGGGTTAGGCTGGAGAGTATAACTGGCTGAAGGTCACCCTGAGAGCTTCCATGTCACTGTGGGGATTCAAATCTAGGGATGGTGGCTCAGTGGTAGAGCATCTGCTTGGTAAGCAGAAGGTCCCAGGTTCAATCCCCGGCATCTCCAAATAAAAAGGGTGCAGGCAAGCAGGCATGAAAAACCTCAGCTTGAGACCCTGGAGAGCCGCTGCCAGTCTGAGTGGGCAATACTGACCGAGGGTCTATTCAGTATAAGGCAGCTTCATATGAAAGCAGTTTCACCAAAGTCCTAGCTGTGCAAACTGGTAAAAGCTCAGCTGCAGGCCTATAGCTAAACAGGGGCCCATGGGGCCTAGCTCGACAGGTTTTGGGGGGCCCTCACCCCCTTTCCATGGCCACCCCTCCTATGTGATTTAAATTACGCCACTGCCCCTCCCATGCCATTGAAAGGGTCCACCAATCAGCTGATCGGCAGCTCTTTAAATCATGCAGGAGGGAGAGGGATGGTCCCCAGCCTCTCCAGCTTTTTGCACTCACCCTCATGGACCCCTCCCCAGTGACCCCCCTGTGGCCCACTCCCCCTGTGACCCCTAGCTACGGGACTTAGCTCAGCTGCCATCCAAGTCTCCTCTCTCTTTTTTGCTGCTGGCCGCTTCCTAAGGCTCCTGGATTAAGAGTGCTGCCATTTTCCTTGAGGACTCTTGACAGGACACAGAAACCTGATGTGCTGGGTCTCACACAGGAAATGCTTCCCAGGCATACCCACACACCCTTTACAGCCTCTCATTTGTACTAGGACTCTTAATCCTAAAGGTCATACTAGCTTGGGAAAGAACTGCTTTTGCCAACAACTGTGTAGTGCATTTGTAGTAATGGGGAAATGTAGTATTGCTGGTATTGTTGGAGCAGGTATGTGTTGGTATGTGTCGTACTATAACTATAACATTATAGTATAACTATAACGTACCCCCCACGTATGCATCTGAACTTTTGGATCCTCTTTTTCTGAGCTCTGTCTCTTCCCAAACAAGCTGGACTTTTAGGATGAGTAAAATGATAGGGATTATTGCATTGGATGTTTGTGTTGATCTTCCTTCCATTGTCTGGAAATAGAGTTGCCAGCTTCCAGGTGGGGCCTGGAGATCTAGAAATACAGCAGATCTCCAGACTGCAAAGGTCAGTTTCCATTGAGCAAAGGGCTGTTTTAGAGAGTGAATTCTATGGGATTGTACCTTACTGGGGTTCCTGACTTTCCCCAATCTCCACCCCAAATCTCCAGGAATTTTCCAAACCAGATTTGGGAACCCTGCCTAGGAAGCATTGGTGGGTTTTTCAAATGAGCTACCAGAAACATTTCAGTGGTGTAATGTTTTATCTGTGTTATTCATTTGACATTCTCTTGCTATATTTGCCCCTGTTACTGAAAATGACAAGAGAAAACGGAGAGTTCCTGGCCTACGTTTGAGGTAAGCAGCCCTGCTGCCTGCATCCTGCAGAAAAGAATTCTCCAGCCCACTTTTGCAGAGACCTGGGCTGTTTATGTAGCGCCCTCTGCTTTGTTTCCTTTAAACACACATACACTGAGGGAAAGGGGAAATGTGAAGATGAATTCCTTGGGTATACAAGAAAAACTGGCATTAGTGAGAGTAAAAACCAGGAAACAGCCCAAGTACTTGACCTGCTGTGAAGTAATCCGCTGGTAAAGAGATGTACTTTCCAATCTGCCCAGGGATGTGGCATGGTTGCTAGTTGTTGGGAGACCCATAAAAAAGGAAAGCCACAAACATGGCCCACTGGCAATAGGGAGAAAAATGCAAAAGCAGATTTAATGATTCTGGCTATTTATGGGAATGAAGCTCTGTTTGTACTTCCCCATTTGACTCAAGAGAGCCAAGAGGAGCAGATCTGTCATTTAATAGTTGCCCCAGCTCCACCATTTATTGTTGGCTCAGCTTAAAGTAGCAGCAGGGCATATTAATGGCTTGTAAGATTCAGAGGTGGAAATCAGGCATGCAAGAGAGGTGATAAACGGACTGCTCCATTCTGTTCTGGGGAAGGGCTGTGGGCTCAGTGACAGAACATCTGTTTGGAATGCAGAAGGTCCCAGATTTAATCCCCGGTATTTCTAGCTAACATGATCAGGTCGTAGGTGTTAAAATTTCTTTATCTGAGACACTGGAGGACTGCTGCCAGTCTTGATGGACAAAGAGTCTGATTCAGTATAAAGCAGCATGCTGTGTTGCTGAGCTTCTCACACAAACAGTGGCCTGTTCTCTAAAGCAGCAGAGATTCCACCACCACCTCCAAGTTACTTCAGAAGTTCACTGGGTAACTTGGAGCCAGTCACTGCCTCTCTCAGCCTAACCTGTCTCACAGGGCCATAGAATCATAGAACTGGAAGGTACCTCCAGGGCCATCTAGTCCAACCTCCTACATAATGCAGGAAATTCATAAGTACCCCCCCACACACACACACACACGGGGACCCCTGTTCCCTGCCCAGAAGATGGCAAAAACCCTCCAGGATCCCTGGCCAAACTGGCCTGGAGAAAAATTGTTTTCTGTCCCCTAAGTGGCAATCAGCATTTCCCTATATGTGGAAGAAAGGGCCATGAGAACTAAGCACTGAAGTAACCTTTCCTACCCTCCCTCTCATTATCTGCCTAAGTTCAAAGAATCAGTATTGCTGTCAGGTGGCCATCTAGCCTCTTTTTAGAAACCTCCAAAGAAGGAGAGCCCACCACTTCCCAAGGAAGCCTTTTCTGCTTAGGAACCACTCTTGTCAGGAAGTTTTCCTACTGTTTAGCCAAAAACTCTTTTTATTTAATTCAACCTGTTGGCTCTGGTCCGATCTTCTGGATTGATGTCGTGAGGGTGAAACAGAGGAGGGGGTGGTGATGTTGTAAGCTTCTCTGGGGTCCCCTTTGGGGGTATAAATAACTATAATCATTATCCCTCTCCTCTTTTAATGCAATCTAACAGGAGCCATCACTACAAACGGTGGCAGTGTGTTCCACAAGTTAATCATACGTATGTTGTATGAAGAGATACTTCCTTTTGTTTGCCTTGTTTCCCCCTTTTCCAGTTTATTCTCACAACAATCATATGAAATAGGTTAAGCTGAGTGAGGGTGACCAGCCCTTTGGGTGCATCCTAGTAAGCCGGGTAGGCAGACACCAAGGGCGTTGCCTAGCCTCAGGGTAGTTGGTATGTGGCCCCTCCCCATGCATGCCCTGCTGCCCCCAGTACCCCTTCCCAACTGCTGCTGTACTTCCCTTGCCGCCCACCTCTCTGCTGCTCTCCTCTGCCTGACCACCTACCTGTGGGAGCAGAAGGGGCACTGGCAGCAGAACAGCAGCAGGGGTCCTCAGTGACGCTTGGAGCCAGGCTCTGAGTGCCTCTGAGGGCATGCGCTACCCTGCTGACCCCAGGAAGGTTGAGCGGGGGTGGCACGGCAGTGGGTGGCGTACTCAGGGGTGCTCGGTACCATTCCGTCAGAAAAGCCGGGGGCCTAGGGTGCCAGAAACTCTGGCACCAGCCTTGCCAGCCCAGATCCAGTGAGCTTGCTTGGCAGAGTGAGGATTTGAACTTAATTGGATACCCTAACCACTACACTACATCAGCTGTTTCAGCGCATTCTATCTTAGGTTCATTTAGGAGCTGTGGTTGGAAATGATTTCAAGCCCAGGATAGTCATGTAAGGCATCGGCAATAGATCTGCATTGTGAACACCACTTTTTGAGATAAATGTTTCAAACATGCAAAGCCAGTGTGCAGGAAGGTGGAAATACCCACAGATAAAAAGACAGGATTTTCATACTCTCTTCCACCCCTCCCTGACTTTGTATTAGAGACCCCATTGGGAAGCCAGCCCACCCAGCTCTGTGTGTCTTACAATGTGTTCTCCTCCCTGCAAGAATCAACAACAGACAACAGCACAGCTCAGTGGGAAATAAAATCAAACCAAAAGCAGTGCAATTTTTTTTTATCCTGCCGTTCTTGAACAGCAAAGATTAGCGCTCTCTTTTTTTTGTGACACTTAAATTGAATTCTAATGCTATTTTGAGACATTGTGCACGGTAAATTGACTCCACCTCGGATCTCGCATAAATGGTTTGTGAAACGGTGGACTTTTTGCAAAGCCAATCCCTGCGTTCTGCTGGGGTTGTTAAACTAAGAATGGAGAGTGATCTTTCACATTCTTTCATGCTCCTTCTCCCTCCCCTGTGCCTTTATTGGAGCAACTGACTTTGAACAGCACCACTCCTGAGATGCCTTCAGAGAAAATGAATGTACAACTTGAGTAGGAATTCTAGAGGGAGCGGAAGCATGCAAGTACCAACACAATCAAAACCATCAGAGATTTATCTTTTAACCCCCCCCCCCTTTTGTCTCCAGAGGTTTCTAACCAATTTTGTTGCACTGAGCTAATTTCAACCCATATGTGATAAACAACTCTTCAGTAAAATTATTTATTGGTACCTGTTGTCCACATCAGGGACTAGACCATATCACAGTTGGATAATTTTTCTGCTTGGTATAGAATAGTAATCCGTAATGTGTGGGCACCATGGTACCCATCAGTGTGATTCCTGGGAACCTAGGGATGCCAGTCTCCAGGTGGTACCTGGAGATTCACCAGAATTACAGCTCATCTCCAGACTACAGAGGTTAGTTCTCCTAGAGATTGAATCTGTGGCATTGTACCTCACTGAGGTCTCTGTTCACTCCAGGCTCCATCCCCAAATCTCCAGGGGCTTCCCAACGTGGATCTGACAGCCTGACCACTCCATCCTCCACTGTTGGTCAAGAAACCTGGCAACCCTCCTCCTCATATCCACTTCCTTCTTCTCCAAATCAAAGAGCCAATTTCAGTTTGCCCCCAAATATTTGAGGTACTTCAGAAGAGCCCAGGAGTATCACCTTTGTGTCTGCAAGAGCACCCATTTGGAAACATCTCCATCATAGGATAATGCTTGGCTTGCAACCTCCACACTGTGACTGGCCTCCGCACTGCCATTGAAAAATGGCAGCCATTTTGTGGTAGTCCACACACCCCATGGCAGCCATTTTTCAGTAGCACTCGTTACCTGTTTTCAAAATTCCAAAAGTGCCTACAGGGTCAACAAGTTTAGAGACCCCAGGTGTAGCACAACAGTATGGCTCATAAGAACTGGGGACTTTATGCAGACCCAGACCTCAACTAGGGAGTAGCCGTGTTGGAAGGAAGCATGGTTTGAGTTTCATTATTCGTCTTATGTTGTTCCCTTTCTCAAATAAATATGGCACTTTATATGGGTGGGTCTTTGCTTTGGAGAAGAAGGAAGTCAGTATGAGGAGGAGGGATGCCATGTCTCCTGGCCAACAGTGGGGGATGGGTGGGGTTGTCAGATGGGAAGCACCCGGAGATTTGGGGATGGAGCCTGAAGAGAGCAGAGTATTGCTTTAATACTACTTCAGCTGTTCAAATTGACAGGACTGGGAGACTGTAGCTCAGTGACAGAGCACATGCTTTGCAAGCAGAAGATCCCCAGTTCAATCCTAAGGGACTCTGGTCAGAGCAGAATCAGATTGTACCAGCAAAGGTGGACCAGTGATCTAAGCAGCTTTATGCATTCGTAAGTATTTAGAGAAAGACACAGAGGAGATGGTCTTTCAACAGCTGTCAACTTGCTATCAGTGAACTGGATTGCCAGGGGCCAGGTTGGAAAATATTCCAGAAGACCTGTGATTGCAAGATGCTGATAATCTTCTATAAATAAATCTGACAAGCTTCTAGAGGAATCAATATTTATCACTAAATTGATAGTCATTGTTCAATAGCCACCCTGCAGAGTGGGCAGTTCATGTCAGGACTGTGGTGTGTGTGTGTGTGTGTGGTGCAGGGTGGGGGGGGGGGGGGGACACAGATTAATTCTGCTTTCCTAACCTCAAAAGAGCCACTTGTGCTTAGGGCTGCCAGGTCCAACTCAGGAAATAGTTGGGGACTTTGGGGGTGGAGCCAAGAGACTTTGGAGGTGGAGCCAGGAGCAAGGTCGTGACAAGTCTAATTGAGTTCTGGCCATCACATTTAAAAGGACTGCACTCCTTTTAAATGCCTTCCCTTCATTGGAAATAATGGAGGCACCGTCTTTTGGGGTTCACAGAATTGGATTTTGAAACTTGGAGGGGGGTTGAGGAGAGGCACCAGATGCTATGCTGAAAATTTGGTGCCTCTACCTAAAAAAACAGCCTCCCAGAGTCCCAGGTACCCATAGATCAATTCTCCATTATACCCTTTGGGAACCAGTTTCCATAGGGTATAATGGAGTGCCCAGCAGACATTCAGCTTCCCCCGTCTCCTGCTTTCTGATAACCCTGAAGCGGTATGGGGAAGGGCCTCCAAACCAGGGAATCCCCTCCTCCCAACTAGGGATTGACAACCCTGACTGTAGAGCAGTGGTTAAAGTACTTAAACCGAGAGTCAGATCCACATTCTTCCACAAAGTTCACTTGGTGACCTTTCTCTCTCAGCTTCACCTGCCTCCTAGGGGTGCTGTGAAGATAAAATGGGAAAGGATAGCCTTGTACTCCATGCTGAGCTCTTTGTAGGAAGCACGGGATAAAAATGTACTAAAGAGGTACATCAGTGGCTCTCTGGAACAGTTAACAACCTATTCTCTTCCCCTAGTGAGGCAAATAGCTCTTGGGGGGCAGTTTAGGAGCCACGTTTAGCCTTTGTCCCACAGCCCAATCTGAACCAGGGGCCCTACAGGTGATATTTGGCAGTAAGAACCCCACATACACCCTCCATGTGCAAAGCCAAATATACCCCTGAATATTCAGTTATGAGAAAAGTTATTCACACAAAACACATCCACGAAGTATTAGACTGCTTGGTCCTTGATTGAGTCTGACTGGAGAGCTATAAAGGAGAGCAGGGCTTTGTTACAAACCTTCATCAGGGAGTCAAGAAATGGAGAGACGCCATGGAAAGAACAGCAGCCAATCTATATTTTTGGAAGGAATCCATCTCTCTGCCACTGATGCAAGCTGAGTGGGAGGAACCCTTGCATCTTCAGCCAGCTTCTATCCCACACAAGGGCTGTTAGTGCAGTGTATTAGGCTGCACTGGCTTGCCCTCACCCAAGAAATCTCCAGTGATTTTAGCTCCTTTTAAATTATACATTACAATACACGCTGTACGTGCGATGTAAAGCACTAACAGAATACAGATTGCACATTTTCCACCCGAAAGAGAGGTCTCCCCGGGCCTAGTGGTCACTGAGTGGAACCTCTGTGTTCAGAAACCTCAGCAATACCAGCTATGGGAGACAGAATGACAAGGGCTTCTGAATATTGCTGCACACAGAATGCTGGTCTAATCCAGCAGAGCAGTTGCATTCTGGATTGTGAGTTGTATATCCATCCATCACATGGTGATGCTTTCTCTGGACTCACAAAACTGCCCCACCCATGAGCATGAGCCCTTGTTCTGATCAGGCTGGAGCTTCTACACAGCTGAGATGAAAAGCTGTACAGAATATCAATGGAGATGAAGAAAGGGCCAGGAGGATGGTCTCAGTCTGGTTGTCTGATGGGTGGAGCATTTGGCAGTGGGGGAAACTCTGTGTGAAGGCAGGCCTCTCTTTCTGCCAGCCACTTGTGGGCAGAGTTCATTAGCTAGCCCTTCACGCCTCTGCCAGGCACGGGGAATAAATCCAGGCTTGGACATCCGTGCTGCCTTAAAATAGACTCTGGAATTGGTCCTGGCCTGCGAGGGGGAGATTCTCGTTAAAAGGGCTCTGCTTTTCGAGAAACAACGACGTCACGCTGGCAGGGTTTGAGGCGCTGCCGCTTGCTCCAGAATGTGGTAAAGACAAGAATAAATCAGAAGGCTTTTCTATGCTTCGCAATTAAAAAAAAAAAAGCCAGGCTTGCCCCTCGGCTTCTTGCAAAGCAAAAGGGGCTACATTTCTGAAAAGGGAGCCAGTTAAGGTCCAGCTGGCTTAAAAGGTTCTGACCTTACCGATGTGTCACCTCATGCAAGTTGGCAGATCATCCTGTCTAGAAGAATGGCATAGATGCTGTCCCTGGAGAGGGGGCCAAAGACTTAATTTTATTTCCATTAATTTATACCCCTCCTGCAAACGGCTTGCGGTGGTTTTGGACATTCCCTTGCTGGGAAGCTAAAATAAATTTGGCCTCAAAGGAATATACCCATGCAGAAGGACAGGGATGGGTTCACACAGCTGTATGTTGGGAGGTTCCAGGAAAGGGGGGGCACTAGGAGCCTCCTCCCCATAATTTTCAGGTGAGTGAACAAGGCAGAAGAACTGTGCTGGTCAGCATTGAAGGTGTAATTGTCAAGCAAACTGACTGAGGAAAAGGTCAGGGTTGCAATCCATTGCACTGTGCTTACTGGGCTGCTTTCAAAATCCATATAAAACTGTCACCATTTGGAAGGAGACATAGAAGCAAAATAAAACAGGGGAAATTTGTAAGAGCATCTTTGATTTCTGGGCCATTTCCAGTCATCTTAGATTGGGAGGGGCGGGTAGGTTCATTAATGAACATACCTTCAGGGTGGAAAGGGAGTAATTAATTTTAGATGTTTTCGAAACCAGAGGAGTTAAAGGAAGGGTATATTTTAAAAGAACAGCAACAGATATCTGAAAGGGATGAAAATCTACTTAAAGGGAGATGCCTTTTTTTCTTTCTTTCTTTCTTTTTTTTTTTAAAAAGCCGAGTTTAAGCAAATATAATTTTGCTGCTGTGGTGTCCTTTTATCTCTTGCTTTCAAGCAGGGTAATAGCATTTTGAAAGAAACCAGCCATGTGATTTTTTTCTGAACAAAAGCAGTGTGATGGGCAGATATTTATCCACAGTGATTTAAAGGGGCACAGAGAACCTAACAGGATGGCCTCAAAGATACATCTCCCGTCTTTTGTATAAAGACCCAAACGGATATATGCTAGCAAGGGGAATCCTGCTGGGTCTTCAAAGATCAGGCTTTTCTGGGCACACAAAGGGTTGGCTTTCAGGCGTTTCTCACCTGCTTTCATCATACTGCTGCCCCTTCTTTGTAAAGAGAGTTAAATAACAGTAGGAAGGGGGTGATGGTGTTAGAAGCCAGTTGTTGGTGCTTTGCAGTACAGGCAATAGCAAGTCTAGCTAAGAGCTCGGTCTCTTAGGGATGCCAGCCTCCAGGTGGGATGTGGGGATCCCCCAGAATTATAGTTCATCTCCAGGCTACAGAGAACAGTTCCCTTGAAGAAAATGACTGCATTGGAGGGTGGACTGTATGGCATTGTACCCCACTGAGGTCCCTGTCCTTCCCAGGATCCATCCTCAAAGCTCCAGGAGTTTCCCAACCTGGATTTGGAATCCTACCCCCATGCCACCCCCTGCAACCAGCCAGGGGGGACCTGGAAACCTAGCTGGCATGGTGTGTTCCAGCCTTTAACCCCTTCAGGCATAGAGGCAGGGGTGGACTGCCATTTAACACATGGAAATGGCCAAGGAGGACTACTGGTATCCAAGAGCAAGCAGAACCAGGCCAAAGGTTGCCGATCCCCAGGTGGGGGCAGGGGATCCTCCTGTTTGGAGGCTCTTCCCCTGCTTCAGGGTCATCAGAAAGCAGGAAGGGGGGAGAGGGAAATGTCTGCTGGGCACTCCATTATTCCCTCTGGAGACTGATACCCATAGGGTATAATGGAGAATCTGATCTGTAGGTGTTTGCGGGGGGGCTGTTTTTTGAGATAGAGGCACCAAATTTTCAGCATAGCATATAGTGCCTCTCCTCAAAACACCCCCCAAGGTTCAAAAAGATTGAACCAAGGGGTCCACTTCTATGAGCCCCAAAAGAAGGTGACCCCTATCCTTCATTATTCCAAATGGAAGGAAGGCATTTAAAAGGTGTGTGGTCCCTTTAAATGTGATTGCCAGAACTCCCTTCAGTGTTCAGTTGTGCTTGTTGCAGCCTTGCTCCCGGCTCCACCCCCAAAGTCTCCTGGCTCCACCCCCAAAGTCCCCAGATATTTCTTGAGTCGGATCTGGCAATCCTAATCAGGCCCCAATAACTCCGCCAACGTCTCAAGGCCTGTTTGGCTTAGAGCTCTGCAGTAGCAATTGCAATTAGTATCAGCTCCCCACTTGTCTCTTCTCACACTGCCTCCAGTCAGCAAGAGGAAGCACTGGGTGAGCCAAAGCTTGTTGCTGGTGCCACAGAGCTGAGTGGCACTGGCTTCTAGTACTGCATGGCTGCTCAGCTTGGCTTACTGCAGGGCCTTTTCTGCTTCCCAGTCTTGCCCTGCACAGAAGGCGACATCAGCCACCATCATCAGGAGGCACGTGGAGGTCTCTGAATTGAGGAGGCCTTGTGTAAATATGAAGCGCTTGCAAAGTAGCCCCCTGACTTTCACTCCATGTCAGGACTTGATGGTGTCTGTCCACAGGAGCCCCAGTCTGGCCCCCAAGAACAGAATGCCAAAGCTTTGCAGTCTCTTTACTTCCTCACTCATTCTTGTAGACAGTGTGGTGTTGGCCAGGTGCTGCAGTAGGAGATCCAAGTTTGAATCTCCAGTTAGCCAGGAAGGTCACCAGGTGACCTTGGTTCAGCTGCACTCGTTCAGCTCTGCCATCGTGCTGCACACACCCTAAATAAGTGATGTAGGCCTGTCAATGCCTTTCTTTCTTGCTTGCTAGACAACAACACTACAACTGTGGGATTTTGCTTTGTATTTTCCTTCCTGCTATCTCTCCCCCCCCCCCTACTAAATTAGAAACATGGTTTTTTCTCCTGTGTTTTAATGAGCTATGGGGGTGGTGGTAAAGAAGCAGTTGGTATTCTAAAGGTGTAGTCTTCTGCTTCTGTCCCAGGTAGCCCCCTGCAGGTTCTAAAGAAAACAAAAACAGAGAAGAATTTGGAATGTGGTAGGATTATGAAACAGACTGACAGGGCAGAGCTTTTTCCTCTCTTCCCTTTTTTTTTTGTACTATCTAGCCTAATGAAGAGTTCTGGTGAGCTTGAAAGCTTATTCAATGTTTTGGGTCATTTTGGTTGTCTCTAATGAAAAGGTATTATGTATGTATTCACTTTATTTATAGTCCACCTTCTCACTGAGACTGAAGGCAGATAACACTGTGTAAGTCAATGCAGTCAATGGGACATGACGTCTAATAAGCAATGTAATCGGACAAGGATTACAGAAATCTGATACAAAGCAAATAGTACTGGGCATGATGTCTTAACTGTGCAAAAAATGGTATTACATAACTAGAAGACAACATGTTCAGGTCGCAATTGATCTTGCCCATTTGTAGGGTGGTACTCCTAGAAAACCCTGACCTGGATAGCCCATGCTAGCCTGATATCTTTAGATATCAGAAACTAAACAAAGTCAGCTCTGGTTAACATTTGGATGGGAGATGACGAAGGAATTCAGGGTCACTGTGCAGAGGAAGGCAATGGCAAACCACCTCTGTTTGTCTCTTGCCTGAAAAACCTTGTGGGGTTGCTATAAGTTGAGTATGACTCGATGGCACTTTACACACATACACAAACTCCCAGAAAGCCCTGCACAGACAAATGAAGCTGTCATAGTAGAGCATAGGGGAGGCATTTTTGCAGATAGGAGGGTCTAAGGCCATGAAGTGCCTTGCATGTGATAGTCAGGGTTGTTTTTGTAGAAAAAGCCCAGCAGGAACTTATTTGCGTACTGGGCCACACCCCCAACACCAAGCCAGCCGGAACTGCATTCCTGTGCATTCCTGCTCAAAAAAACCCTGGTGATAGTACCTGAAACTGCTCTGTAACTGAGGGGCAGCCAATGGAGTAACTGTGGAATGGGTGTGCTATGCATACTCTATATAGCTCCTGATAGCAGCCAAGCTGTGATATTTTATACCAACTGGAGTTTCCAAGTTGACTTCAAAAGCAGGCCCAATGTTACAATAGCCAGTCTCCATGTTACCATGGCATGGATCCAGGTGGCCAAATTGGCTAGGCGTTCTTTAGGAGGCAGCCTCTTGCAGGGAAGTAGGGTCCTGCCTCAAGCCCACCCTTATCGATCCTTACTGAAGCTATACCCAAGCAAGCAAGGCTTGCTGAAGTCTCAGAGGGAGTCCAGTGCAATATCCACTAATTTAAACTGTCTGGCCCTGCAAGGTCACCCAGCAGGCTGAGTCAATTTTGTCAGCCTGAGGGCAAAAACTCTGAGCAAATTTCAACCTGGTATATTCAAGACTGGCAGTGCATTCCTATGCAGAGTTATGCATGTAGGGTTATGCTGTAAATTGAACCCAAAACAATCTGTGTGCTAAGCCTGTGTCACAATTATATGGTGATACTTCAGCACAGCTCTAGCAGTTGTGTGGCTGCTAGTGCTGGAGAAGCACTGGGGAGACCTGGGTTGAAATCCCTGCTCAGACATATAGCTCAATGGGTAGTTTGGGGCCAATCTCTCACCTTAACCTACCTCACAGGGTTGGTGTGAGGGTACAAGGAGGGGAGGACCATGTATTCTACCCTGTAATTTAGCCACTTCAGAGACACTTTCTTTTAAAGAAACAAAAGCATTTGTGGCTTTGGCATGGTTAGATAACACAGTGGCCAGAAAATCAGTATAAAGTACAAACAAGAAGATTTATATCCCACCTTTCTCTCTGAATCAGTCTCAGAGTGGCTTACAATCTCCTTTACCTTCCTCTCCCATAAGAGACACCCTGTGAAGAAGGTGGTGCTGAGAGAGCTCTCCCAGAAGCTGCCCTTTCAAGGACAAATCTGCGAGAGCTATGGCTGACCCAAGGCCATTCCAGCAGCTACAAGTGCAGGAATGAGGAATCAAACCTGGTTCTTCCAGATAATAGTCACACTTAACCACAACACCAAACTGGCTCTCACCAAACCAAACATGGTACCAGAAAAGCAGGGTGCTGCCAGAAAATACATATGCTCAGTCCCATGGTGGGATTTTGAGTCCAGTGGTATTTTTAGGGGCAACAAAGTTTTATTCATGGTATGAGCTTTTGTGTGCATGCACACTTCCTCAGACACATTGGAATGGAGGAATGGTGGGATCTTGTTATTGTTGCTGGGAGCAGGGCAAGCCCAACTGAGAAGGAAGATCAGCTGGGAATCAATGGATTTCCCAAACTTCAGCCCAAAGAGCATGCGTTTTTGTTTCTGTCCTCATTCTCTGCATCTAAACCTCTCAGAACCTCAAAGCCATTTCACAGTGATGGTAGCCAGTCAGAAGGTATGATCACAGGCACTTCCTCTCAAAGACCTATGCTTCCTTTTTGTTTTGTTTTCTAGTATACCAGCATGGTGAGCACTCACCTGATGCACACATTCAGTAACCATTGCATTGTGCATAGCGGACCTTATCTGCCACATCTGTGTGGTCATACAAGGAGCACAGATGCCCTTTGATGAAGCTGTCTTAGTCTGAGCCAGGCAGACAGCCCATCCACTTGGTTACAACCTCTGCCTCTTAGATCTAATGTGCAGTAGGAACTAGAGTGTTGGGCTGGGAGTTGGGAGGAAAGGAAAAGTCCCCGGTTCAAGCACCAGTCGTTTTTGACTCTGGGGTGACATTGCTTTTACAACATTTTCACCGCAGACTTTTTACGGGGTGGTTTGCCATTGCCTTCCCCAGTCATCTACACTTTCCCCCCAGAAAGCTGGGTACTCATTTTACCGACCTCAGAAGGATGGAAGGCTGAGTCAACCTCAAGCCGGCTACCTGAAAACCCAGCTTCTACCGGGGATTGAACGCAGGTCATGAGCAGAGCTTAGGACTGCGGGACTGCAGCTTTAACACTCTGTGCCATGGGCTCTTTGAGTTGGGAGACCTAGGTTCAAATCTCCACTTTGCCATGGAAGCTCGTTGTGACCCTGGGACAAATCAATCTCTTTCAGCTAAACCCTCTTCACAGAGTTGCTCTGTGGGAAAAAAATAGGAAGGGAAAATGACATACACTGCACTGAGTTCCTTGGAGGAAAGGCAGGATGCATACGTACTGGATAGGGGGATACAAGTGTTGAACAAAAACTGGTGCAGAGCCGCCCCTTCCTTGGCACTGAAGGAAGCAGAGCTAGCCTCTCCATCCGTCTCGAGCAAGGTGCAGCAAACAGCCTTGAACTTTTCCAGCTGCATTTGGCGCCCATACAAATCGCTTGTTCTTCTTTCAGTTTTATTGAACATTAAATCCATCACACACAAAGCGAGAGAGGAGGGGAGAGAGAGATGCAGAAAGAAAAACAAATGCAACATCTCTCAAGGTCACTTGCGTGGATTTGCTATGCACCATCCTGGGTTTTGGGCCCTAGCGGAATAAAGCCGCATCGATTCAACATCAGGCTCTGGAGCTGACAGTGTGAGCTGCCAAATGCATGAAACTTTTTCTAGACCTGTGCCCCTTATGTGAGCTTATGCATCCTTCCCAGAATAAGGGCAGTCTCTAGTCTATAGTTCCTAGCAGCAGTCAAAGTACCATCCCAAACCACCAAAGACCCTTCCTTTAACCTTTAATTCCCCAGATAGCCAAACCAGCAGTCCATGTTAGACAAAGTTCTACTGTAAAGAGGTGTGTCTTTGGTAGATAGGGTTACCAACTAAGAGCCGGGAAATTCCTGGAGATTTGGGGGTGGAGCCTGGGGAGGATGAAGTTTGGGAAGGAGAAGGAACTTACTGGGATAATACCATAGAATTTGCTCTTCAAAGCAGCCATTTCCACCAGGGTCTGGAGATCAGTTACAATTATGTGAACTATAGTCTCTATGGTCTGGAGATCACTTGCAATTCCATGAGATCTCCAGGCACTACCTGGTGACTGACAACCCTATAATGGCAGACTAGAATCTTTATACAAGCCAGCATTCCGTAATAAGTCTTGAAATGATACATTATAGTCTGATGGAAAGTTTCTGAGCACAATGGTCAGTTATTCCTGGATCCTGGACTGCACCATTTCTTCTTCAAAGCATGCTGTAGTATCACTAGTACATGGCCTTGCCCTTGTACTACCAAGTTTACTGTGTGCACCATGGCTGGCTCTGTGTACCATATTGTTTGTGTGTTTTGCTTCTGAGAGCAGGGCAAGGCCTGACTAGTGGGCAGATAAGACAGACCAATTGGTTTCCCAGTTAAAGTTGGAAACTGGTAAGTGAGTGGGTGTGAGAAAGAGTGTGTATGTGTGTTAGAGCTTTTATGCACACTACACTTGCTCCTCACTTTCTTGACAGTCAATCCATAAGCACTGGAATTTGTTTAGGCACAACTCTTCCACGTGTCTGCCCTCCCTCAGCCTTTTGCAGTTGTGGATATACCATTAATAATGAGAATTTTCAAGGGAGGGTGGTGTTGTCATTGGTGGTATAATTGGTGGTATCACAGCACCCATCCTTTTTTTAAAAAGACGCTAAAATACCAGTAGATTGCTAGAGTGCTGTAACAACAGGTGTAGCAGGTTCTCTGAATTCCCAGCTTTCATATTTAAAAAGTAAGTTTCTAGCTGCTTTGCTCATGGACATATAAGGGAAAAGGAAGGGCAGTTGCAGGACTGGTGGCTGTGACTATGGGGCAGAGGGTGAGTGGCTCACCATCTTCTCCTTAGTGGCCCTCCAGTAAGTTTAGATGTTGATCTGGGTTTAGGGTTATCTCACTGTAAATTCTGCTGCATGTATTGAAATGATGAGGACCTTTGTTTCACGCCACCACATTTGGTCCTCACCATTTGGCAAAGTATGACATTGTTTTACAATTCCTGTAAGCAGAACCACCCTAACCACAAAGTTAAGCAAACTGTAATGTCACCAGCTCTTACAATAAGCATGCAATGTCCTTCAGTATACTTTGGAACTTCACAGGAATGTTCTTGGAACTTATTCTCGCATGGGTGCACATCACCAGTTACCTGATCTGTTTAATTGGTGTCGCCAGGGATTGAACCTGGGACCTTCTGCATGCCAGGCAGATGTTCTGCTGCTATGCCACAGCCTCCTCCCAAAATACTAGCTCTCAGGGGCAGCCTGAGATTAAACATGTGGATTAAACATGTGAAACTGTCTTTTACTGAATCAGAACATTGGCCGTCAGGGTTAGTGCTGCCTACTCTCCAGGGTCTCAGGCAGAAGTCTTTTATACCAGAATCACATGACTTGATGGCTTACAACTTGCCAGTGAATAAGCAAACCAATTAAAGGTTCTGTGTTTGAGGAGGCGTGAAAATTCTCTCTGGGGTATTTGGCTTGTGGCAACCATCTCACTCCTACGAGTCCTGGAGCAACAAACCTGCTTACAGGCAGGGGCCTCCGGTTCTCTAGGGCACTGCTTTGACCCCCACACCTGCTTCCCAATCAGAATCCCCTTTCTGTCCTTGTTTGGTGTTTCAGAGGAGCTGGTGCGCTGGATTTATTCCCTTCTGCCAGAGTTCTGACTGCTTTTAGGGCAGTGGTTCTTAGCAGAAATGCATTCAATAAAAATTTGATGTGGCACTGTAGCTCAGCAGAATCATCTTTTTAAGGATTCCACCTCTGGAGTATTTTCAGTTTTTAGTGCGTCCTTTTCCACCGCAAATGAACTCTTAGCTTGTTAACCAGTTTATGAAGAAGTAACTCTTCTGTCTCTCCCTTTCACTCCCTCCTTCCAAACTTCTGCCTATAATAATGTGCCCCAGAGTTATTCTTAGTTTTTCACCCAGTACTGTTGGGGGTTTGACCTGTGGGCCACAGGTTATGTGACCTGTTTCAGTCTAGTGAAGTATCCCAGGCCATTTTCTGTCCTCTCTTCATGCAAAGAAGGAAGCTGAAGTGATGCAATAGTGGCTTGAGGCACTGACAAGAGGCGTGTTGCCTGTGGTCTGCCCAGGCTGGGAATAAATCCTGGAATACTGTCCTTCTGGTGAATAAAGCCAAGTCCTTGCTCAGATGTTGGTGAAGAGGAAGTGTGAGCTACAGGTCTGGACCTGGGGCAGTAGCCTATCACACATTTCCATCTGTCATTTGTTGAAATCCCAGCCGTTGTCCAAGGTGTTCAGAGCAGAGTTCTGCCTTCCTCATTTTTATCTTCAAACAGCCTTGTGAGGTAGGCTAGGCTGAGAGAGAGAATGCTCCAGGATCATGCAATGAGTTTTGTGGCTCAGTGGGGGATTTGAACATGTATCTTTCAGGTTTTAGTCCTACATTCTAGTCATTTGTCTACACCACAGTAGTCAGTAGCACCCACCACGGAGAATGGCGCCCACTTCTTTTCCTATACTTCTTCCCGCCCCCCCCCCCCAGCTCCTTCCATTTCCTTGCATGTATGAAGAGCCTTGCAGAGGTTACAAAGTTGTGTTTCAGTGGTAGGAACGTGGCCTTCAGAGAATCAGGCCCTCCAGAGTAAGAGAGATGGTACAGGGCAGAGCTGCAAAATGTATCTGATTTATATTAAGTTGTGAAGCCTATTGAGAAATAGAGATAAATTTGCCAGGTTTTAGTGGGAGAAGGTATAATAAACTTTGATTTATTGCTCTCTGATGCTCACATTTGCTTAGAAGGCAAAACGAAAACCTCTTTTGGGGTCCTGGAAGGTAGTACAGCCATAGGGTGAGGCTGGAAAACTGGGTGTGTGGCTCAAGAAGTTTGGGATGCTTTTTCTTTTTAAAGGTTATACAGCAGGGGTGTCAACCTGATTTGTTACAAGGGCCGGATCTGACATAAATGAGACCTTGCCCAGCTGGGCCATGTTTATCATAAAATGTAGCGCCAGGTAGCAGAGACGTAAACTTTTATAAGAAGAAGAAGAAGAAGAAGAAGAAGAAGAAGAAGAAGAAGAAGAAGAAGAAGAAGAAGAAGAAGAAGAAGAAGAAGAAGAAGAAGAAGAAGAAGAAGAAGAAGAAGAAGATATTGGATTTATATCCCGCCCTCCACTCCAAAGAGTCTCAGAGCGGCTCACAATCTCCTTTACCTTCCTCCCCCACAACAGACACCCTGTGAGGTGGATGGGGCTGGAGAGGGCTCTCACAGCAGCTGCCCTTTCAAGGACAACCTCTGCCAGAGCTATGGCTGACCCAAGGCCATGCTAGCAGGTGCAAGTGGAGGAGTGGGGAATCAAACCCGGTTCTCCCAGATAAGAGTCCGCACACTTAACCACTACACCAAACTGGCTCTCTATAAAGGACACAAACACAAAGATTTTTTTAAAAAAACCCTTAAAACATGCTTAAAATGTTAGCACTCCTGCAATATTTTGGCACCATGACAGATTGAGGGCTATGTGTTTGTCTACAAAACTATAGTCTTCCCCAGAGAAATAACTACAAACAGGGCTTTATTTGTAGAAAAAGCCCAACAGGAACTCATTTACATATTAGACCACACCTCCTGATATCACGATTGTTTCGCATAGAGCTCTTTTGTAGAAAAAGCCCAACAGGGATTCATGTTCATATTAGGCCACATCCCCTGATGCCAAGCCAGCCAGAACTACGTTCCTGTGCATTCGTGCTCAAAAACCCACCCTGATTACAAATCCTGTGTGACTGAGCAAGCCTGGCAAAGCAAGTTGAGACACAGAAGGAAGCAAGAGAGGGAGAAGGAAGCAGTCAACAGTGAGTTGCTCGCGGGCCTGATAGAAACCCTCTGAAGGCCTGATCCATCCCATGGGCCGCACATTTGACACCCCTGTTAAAGAGGGTCCTTCTGGATATGGCCCCTGTCTCACCAAGAGGACCTTCTCATCCTCACAAGTGACACTCATCTCTACAGTCACTTAAAACAGAAATCGAGCAGCACCTTTTAGACTTACCAAATGTATTTCAGCATACACTCTTGTGAGCCAAACCTGACTTCTTCAGATGCATAAAATGAAATAAAAATTTCACACAACATTTATAATCACAGTCCCAGTCTTTTCATTCACTTAACTAGTTACAGGGATTGCATTGCATTATGGCCAGATTTTAGCTCAAGCTAACAGATTGTCATCTCAAAAAATTTCCTGGCAGTAGCCTGACCTGGCTGCACTTTGCTAGAAGGGAGTTGGGGAAAGAA
This sequence comes from Heteronotia binoei, assembly GCF_032191835.1. NCBI lineage: Eukaryota > Metazoa > Chordata > Lepidosauria > Squamata > Gekkonidae > Heteronotia > Heteronotia binoei. Next base: position 22,573,291 of record NC_083240.1, read on the forward strand.
AGAGTTCCAAGCAGTGGTCCTTTTTGGACCAGACATTGGGGTATAAATCCAAGGCTTCAGTTCACATGTTCATTGGAGGAGAGCAAAGCTGTGGCTTCACATTTGAAATATCCTGATCATCTAAAGAGGGACCCTGGAAGACTACCAAGTCCAGAGTTTAAAATGACCTGACTGACTACACTCTGATTTCAGGTTTCTGTAGTGGCCATGAAGAGAATGTTAATCCGGTTTAGGGTTGCCAACTCCCAGTTGGGAAACATCTGGAGATTTGGGGGATGGTGGAGCCTGAGGAAGGGGAGGTTTGGGGAGGGGAGGATCTTCAATGGGGTATAATGTTATAGACCTTCCAAAGTGGCCATTTTCTCCAGGTGAACTGATCTCTGTTGCCTGGAGATGAGTTGTAATAGCAGGAGATTGCCAGCCACCACCTGGATGCTGGCAATCTTAGTTTGGATGTGGGCAACTGGCAGGCAAATGACAAGTTACCTTCATGGGTATTTGTGATGTTAAGGTCTCAATTATCCATTATGGCTTGGGTCCCATGGCACATCTCCATGGACAGAAGGCATTTCTGTTAGAAGTGTGGACTTCCTCACTTTCCTCCTACCCAGTGAAGCCCAAATTGATCCCTGCAATGCTGCTCCTGAGGAACAGGAACACCATTAGGTACAAGTTAGAAGTCTGAGAAGGGGGAATCAGTGAAGATCCTCTCCCCTTCCATTACTGGATCCCCCCCCCCCGCAAGATCCAAGCACATAGGTTTTTTTCTTTTTAAAACAACTTTTTTTGGGGGGGGGTGGAATGCAGCCTACAGGATTGCTTTATCAAGGAGGACAGTGGTGTGGGGGAGAGAGGAAAAACTGAGCTGCTTTACTTCTTCCTCGTCGTTTGCTTGTTTTTGTCAGTAGGGTAAAAGCAGCTTTGTGAGTGGCCTTTCTCAAAAAGAAAATGGCAAAGGAGCAAAGGGTCAGTCCCATTTTTCTTCACCATTGCATTCTTCTCCTTGATAGAGCCATTGTGGAGGCTGCATTTTCCAAAGGAAAACAAAGTTGTTTAAAATAAACACATCCCAAGATGCTACTTTGAATAGGCCAGCTAGATATGGATCAAATAGGCATGATTCTTTCCCTAAACTGCGGTTTATGTATCTACCCACTTTCCTCCAGTAAGCCTAGTCACATTTTCTTTGCCACAATCCTGCATGGAGTAATTTAGGTTGAGCGAGGGAAAGAGAGTGCCAGGCTCAGCACCACCCAGAAAGCTTCGTGGTCTGGAAGAAAAATTAAGGAAGGTTTTGTGTCACCCTGGTTGAGATGATGTCTGAGCAGAACAGAATCCTCTGGTCTTGGAGCCCCTCTTTTGACTTCTCTTCTGGCTCATGTAGTTTGTTCGCTTCACGTTGAAGAATTACGGAGGTGCACCTGGTGTGGCTGCAGACATTAGCCAGCTGCTTCCCTGTATTCATCACAGCTAACGGCCAAGGCTGACTGGAGAAATGGATCTGCAGGCCATTAGTTGTGGGAGAGGGGACCCTTTGCCTCCCCACTGCCCCTCAGCTCTGCGGTACAATAGCATGTCTTGCGGGAGAGGCTCAGTGTGGCAACTGATTTCCAGGCCTTCCCTCAAGGGAAATGTTCTTCTGCTGCAGCACAAACCAGGCTGTTTTCTGAATGACTTGGGTCAGGTTGAAGTGGCCCCCAGCTGCCCATCTCCTTAAGCTGTTATCGAAACAACCCGTACACTTATCAAGAGTGAAAATGGGGTTTGATTGCTTACTCTGGAGTGGCTGCAGTATGGGCTGCTCTTGCATGGCTGTTTATTTCTGAAAGGAATAAGCCCCCTACCCACTAAGTTGATTGCCCGCTCTTTAGCATTTATTTTATTCTAGCAAAGATGCCTGGTGTTATATTGGACAGTGCCATATGTTTCCATCAAAGAGGGCCATATCTGGCTGAAGAAGAAGATGGTATTGGATTTATATCCCACCCTCCACTCCGAATCTCAGAGTCTCAGAGCGGCTCACAATCTCCTTTATCTCCCTCCCCCACAATAGACACCCTGTGAGGTGAATGGGGCTGAGAGGGCTCTCACAGCAGCTGCCCTTTCAAGGACAACCTCTGCCAGAGCTATGGCTGACCCTAGGCCATTCCAGCACTTGCAGCTGCTGGAATGGCCTAGGGTCAGCCATAGCTCTGGCAGAGGCAGCTGCAAGTGGAGGAGTGGGGAATCAAACCCGGTTCTCCCAGATAAGAGTCCGCACACTTAACCACTACACCAAACTGGCTCTCAAAATGGCTGGAGCCCTCTCAAGGTGGCAATGAGTCTGTCTTCACACTCCACACCCATCTTGGGGTTCTCTGCAAGGGAGCCCCACCCCTCAACCCTGCATCACCTTCTATTCTTTGCAGCTGGCAAAGAAAATGGTGAACATTCACTTTTCCCTGGTCACTGCTAACACGAAGGAGGGTTCAGCTTTAGAGCAGAAACCCTCCCCTGTACCCTGTGATTCTTCAAGACTGATAACTGGTATAATTGGCAGGCTATCTGCATGACTGTAAAGAAGCACTAAGCATCTGACCAGGATATAGAATAGACAATGAGTGGAGGAATGGCTCCCGCATTATATATATATAATATCTTTGGTTTAATTCACAGGGAGAACACACCTTCCTCTTTGGAGTGTTGTGCAACCTCTCAGCGATCCTGTTGGGGTGCTCTTTTCCTGAAAGGCAGCAGAAGATACTAGTGTCAGGGGTGGGAGGGTGAGGTGGTAAGGTTCCACCACTGATTCTGCAACTGATTCTGATTCTGGCCTAAGTTGGGAAAGCTCAGGTGTAACGTGCAGCTAACCCTGGAAATGCAGCAAGCAAGCAAGTCCTGCTCTATTTAGATCATTCCTACCCCCCCCCTTTTAACCTAAAACACTCAAGATGGCTTTTTTTGCCATCAAGTCACAGTTGTCTTATGATGACCCTCTCATGGGGTCTTTGAGGCAAGAGACATTCAGAAGTGATTTGCATTGTCTGCCTCAGTATAGCAGCCTTTGACTTCCTTGGCTGTTTCCTATCCAAGTACTAACCAAGGCTAACCCTGATTAGCTTCCAAGATCCGACAAGATTGGGCTAATGTGGGCTATCCAGGTCAAAGCCAAGGTGCCTTATGGTCTGAAAATAGTGCAATCCTAAGCAGAGGTACACCATTCCATTGAACAATGTTTAGGATTGCATTGTAAAAATACAACGCATCAATTCAGCAGAAAACAACACCTGATCGATCAGCCAAGGATGGAAAGTTGTGGTGCTGGTTGGCCAATCCAGAAGCTTCATGCTGCGTGTCAGTTTCTGGAGCTGATGTCACCCTATTCTCTTCTGAAGAAGAGAGGAACATCTAAGATCATACTCCCAATGGGCCCAAGCCAAGAGGTTCCAGGTTCAAGTGGTAGTTCTGATAGCAATACGCTTTGCTGGAGTGTCAAAGGCCTTTATGAAGGAGGAGGTCTCCCTGCAGGAATCAAAAATTCAAGCCACTCCCTCCTCTTTGCCTTCTTACCTCCTCCATACGTTGCATAGTGAGGATCCACTTATTGCATCTAAAATGGACATTAAAAGTGCACATAAAAGCATAAGCGGGAAAGAAATCATGTTAGCTTTTAAAGTGCAATATTTCTGGGTTTTTTGTTGTCTTGTTGCCACAGACTGGCCCAGGGCCCCCACTGGCATTACCTCCACCACCAGGAGCTAGAGGGGAATCCCCGTTTCAGGAATCTCTGCTGCAAATGTTGTTATTGATAGCGGGTGGATGGCTGGGTGTGAAACCTTAATGAATCCCTGGGAGTCTTGAAGTGTCCACACACAGTCACAATTATATCTGTCCTGGCACTTCAGTTTGCAGGTTAATTGTCTAGGGAAGCTCAGGTGCACACACATCTTCCTTCCACCTGCACACAGGTGGGCAGAGTGAACTTCTCCCCACACCTCCCTCTGCAGCAACTGTTCAGTGCTGCAAAAAGTGGGCATTGGCTGCTTCATGATTCCTGATGTTTTATCCTGCCCTATTGTCATCAAGGGTCTTTTGCAAAGTGGAATCGACCCCCCCTCTCCTGAGGGATGGCTCGTTTCTGAGCATTCCATGCACAACAAAAACGTGTCTATTCTATAATTTTCAATTAAAATGCTCAAGTGATGCTGCTTGAGCTCAGCAGGCCACAGAGTGCCTGGGCAGCTTATGTTGCTGTCTTGAGCTTGCCAAGGTCATCTGTCAAAAATCCTTCACCCAAATCCACTTAGATGATTAAGGCAGCATTTGATGTGACGAGGGTGTGTGTTGGGGCCATCGTCAGCGGCCATGTTGCACACTGTTTTCTTTCACCTGTGGTGACATTGCAGTGTTTTCTTAAGCAGAGACTGTAGCCCTTGCGCAGGTGGCTGGATTGGAGGGGAGATGCTATCACAGGGTCTCAAAGGAACATCTGCAGTGACTAGAAGAAAGCTCTGAGGACTAGAAGTTGGGGCTGAACAGCAATGGATTGCAAGCCCTGTTTGTGTTAACCTCCAGGGTTGCCTGGCTGGTTGCTGATGGAGTCAGAATGCAAAGTTAGTTGGGAACTTTGGTCTCATCCAGCTCAGCAGTTCTTATATTCTTATAGACTACAATCCAGTGTGCCCTTTCTTGGGAATAAGCCTTATTGATCTTGGTGGGATTTCCTTGTAAATGAATGTGCAAAGGATCAGGCTGTAAAATAATATTGGTTTGATCTGGTTTGAGAAATCTACCATTCTTTTAAGAGAATTCCACTGCCATGGAGGGGGTGGCTTTTCTTCCATACAGGAAGCTCCTGTGAAGCTCAAAACAGCATACGCAATCCCTCCCATCCTTTGACACTTATCACTTTAGTTGTTACACCGTGTGGGCTGTCCAGAGGAACATTACATGGGGAAGTATCAGTGGTGCAGAGCAGAACTTTGGGGAAATGCAAAGATAGCAACAGCTAACTTATTTTGCCAAGCCTGTGACCCTCTCTCCAGTGGCAGATGAATCCCTGGATTTGCTGTCTGAGATTCTGTAAGTGGAAACTGTCATCCTGAGACCTTATGAACACAATGTATAGGTCTACAGCTGGGTATAACCCCATACTTGGAACCTTCAGTCAAGAGGCTTCTGGCTCATGCCTTGCAAGGTGCTCCTTATTCTGGAGAATCAGTGGGGAATAGTGGTTAGAGCACTCTGTCATGAAGCTCACTGCTGGCTGACAGTGGGCCAGTGTCAGCCTCACCTTCCTCACAGGGTTGTTGTGAGTGTAAGATAGGAAAAAGAGAACCATGTATGGCACCCTGAACTTCATAGATTATAAAAACACACCAGATAGATGCTTGGAATCCCTATACCTCCCCAGTCTCTATGCATGAGGTTGCCTCCCTATTCTCCTTCAAGCTTTTCTGCTTCTAAAGCCTGGTGCACCTCAATTGCCAGCTACAAACCTCATTTCTTCACTCTGGGCACTACCAGTTCAGGGCTCAAGAACTGCCAGGAGCTTCTGTTTGACAGGCGAGCCTCCTGCTGGTGATATTTCTGCCCTCTGTTGCTCCTCAGGGCAGCTTAGTTCTGTGGCTTCCAGTCCCTATTTTGGTCTCTTATTGCACTCATTTCAACTAAATGCACATCTCCAAGCTGTATGCCATTCAAGCCTGAGCTATGCCAGTTGGCTGTTCTCCCCCCCCCCCTTTTTTTTTTTTTTACAGAGGAGGTAATTTCCTTCATTAAGAGTGCTTAGCTTTCCAAACACAATCCATCCTAATTAGATTTTGCATTTAATTTCTGGGAGTGTGTTTTGACGGGGATGCATTACTGGTCCTAGATGAAAATATTTGTTAATACGTTTTCTAAAAGTGGTTTCTTTTCTCTGAGGATGATGTGTTGTTTCTCATCCCAGAAAGTGAAGGTATTTTCTAAAGGGTTGTCTGTGGATGCATACTGGCTAATGCTTGTGTCATCAATACTGCTCGCTTTTCTCCCAGGCTTAGACAGTACTGTAAATTGTCATTGTCAGAACAGCTCCCCAATTCTATGCCTCTGTCCTTTCTCCAAAAATCATCTCCTGGGGTGTTCAGTACAATGGTGGATCCATAAGGGGGACTTGCTGTTAAAACTTCAGGTTCTCATAGCTTCAATGGCTTCTGATTTTGAGATAAATATCCACCAGTAGCTGGTGCTGACTAATGTGATGTATCTTCAGTTTACTCCTTCTCTGCCAGCACACATGAACACATGAAGCTGCCTGAGTCAGACCAATGGCCTACCAAGACCAGCATTGTCTACTCTGACTGACTGCAGCTCTCCATAGTCTCAGGCAGAGGTGTTTCACATCACCTCCTACCTCATCTTTCAGTTGGAGATGGTAGGGATTGAACCTGGGACATTCTGCATGCAAAGCGGATGCTGTATCACTGAGCCATTGCCCCTTCCCTATGGGGACAAAACTACAGAGACCCTGGCTGCTCAAGATTTGTGAATCAGTGAGTTTCTAAGGGTACAAAGGAAAGGAAAGAACAGGAACCCTGGTCACCTTGCTTCCTATGGAGCTGAGGAAGTCATGTGATTTGTTTCATATTGATGCTTGGTTTTGGGTCCAAGTGATGCAAGGGGGGGTGTCCAGTTGTCTGTGGTGACTCTTGGCAACCCCTGCATTCTAGCAGTACAGCACAGAGACGGAGAATGAGAAGCCACTGCAGTACCACACTGCCTAGCCTGCTTGCCTCACTAAGCCTCTGAATAAGAGAAGGTCTCAAAGCATTTTAGTAATTGTCAGTAAATGACATGATCTTGAAAGTCCATTGTGTACTCTCAGGACAAGAGCCTATATTGCCTAGTTAAAATATTTACTTGTTTACTAGGTTCATCATCATCCTTTTCCCCTGAGATTCAAAGTGGATTACAACATATATAACAAAACAATAAAACAATTCAAGACGTACAATAAATAATAAGACTGTTTCTAGATATTTTCATCTGTTTAAATATTTAATTAATTTTTAATTGATGAAATATTACTTTTACTTAAAAATGAAAACAATTATTAGAAATCTGCCTGCAACCCCAACACCTCTTCATAGAGGAGGAGGAGGAGGAGATTGGATTTATACCCGGCCCTTCATCACCCGAAGGAGAACAGTTAATAATCTCCTTTCCCTTCCCCTCCCCACAACAGACACCCAGTGAGGTAGGTGGAGCTGAGAGAGTTCTCTGAGAACTCCGAGTTGTTGAGCAGAACAACTCTGAGAGAGTTATGACTGACCCAAGGTCATTCCAGCAGTTGTATGTGGAGGAGTGGGGAATCAAATCCAGTTTTCCCAGATAAGAGTCTGCACATTTAACCACTACACCAAACATGATAAAAGTGAGGAGGGGAGCAGTGGTATATGTCCAGTCTCCCCGTAATGTCACTTTCTGAAACCATCTGATTTTGCTAAAGAGATGATGGCACAAAGGAAGGTCCGCAGAGCAGACAAAGCAGCTCCTGACCTGACTTTAAGACTGAGCACTGATCTGTGTTTTTTTTAGCATCTCAGCATCCTTGTAAAGGTCCCCCCCTTGAAACAGGTTTCCAGCAAACCTAATAGAGGAAAACAGATTCTGAGACTCTTGGGTCCTGACTGCTAAGATGGAGTATTGTGTTTCTGAGTTACAGTCTTTTCGATATCTCTTAGCAAAAAGCTAGATGCTCAAAACAGCCGAAGGTTTTTACTAACCTTTTGTGATAAACCTGAATCTCCAGTAAGTAAACAATTGCTTTCCTTTGCCCCACCCCCATTTAAAGAAGAGTGCATTGCAGCCCCCTTGCAGAAACATTGGTTTCATCAACCCCAAAATGTTGTGTTTCTTTCCCTCCCCCCCCCCCTTTTTTTTTGCAATTGCTAGATCAGCCCCTTGCTTTAGAAATATAGCACCAAGGGAAGCAAAATGGCAGAGAGCCGGATAAAATATACCCGCATTCTTGGCAAAGCTGTGTTTTTATTGTGTGATGGTCTGGGATACAGTGTATTGCGGCATCCGGAATGATTTCCAAATTGCTTGCCGGCCCAAACCTTATCGCTCACAGGCTCTGAGGCCATTTTTTTTTGTTCTGGTTTACTCTTTTTTAGCTGGATTATTATCCATAAGTTTTGAAACAGCAAAGGGTTCCTGAGTGCTTTATAAATTAGGGCTGTATTATAGCTGCACCCAACAGCGCCGCTATATTTTTAGACAGTGTCAGAGTTTCTATTATAAACCCCATTTTTCAGAGTTTTATAACTTGGCCATAAAACTTTCACTGTATGCCGAGGCTTGGAATAGACCAAATGCATCTCAGACTTAAGAGAGAGAAAAAAATAAAAATCCTTTAGTCATATAATTGGGGCATGGAGGGGGTCAGAGAGAGAGAAGGGCGGGGAGTGATATATATATATCACTCTAAGTGTCAACACTAAGTGTTTCTCAATATCAATTTAATATCCCATCAGAAGAATTTTTCCTTGAAGCCACACCTGTTTGAAAGCTACAAAAGTGTTTGATCCAGGCTGATGCTGTCATTCACACATTACATTTTCCATTATAAAGTGTGACTGTAACAAGCGCATGCATGCAATCACCTGTCTGATAAAGACGCATGCACGCAACAGTGAGCCATGATTTGCCACAACTCCTCCTTGTTGAGTGCAGTCTCAGTTCCAGAGTTTGCCTCTTTGTAATGTGGGAAATGGCTGCCTGGTTCCCAGGATCAGCAGCAGCTCCCTGCACCAAGGGAGTTGTATGGTGTGTGCATCTACACTAGGACTTCCAGCAGCATTTCATTTGTTTCCCAGTGCAATCATGATCTACCAGATAACCAGAGGTTTGGAAAGACAGTAAATTCTAGTTTCATAAGGATCCATATAATCTTTAGGAACTCTGCCTGGCAACTAAAATATTCCCATGCCAGGCAGACTTTTTCTGCAGCAGCCCCTTGCATCCATAATGCTTTTTTTTGGGAGATTCAGTTGAGAAGCCATGATCCCTGAACAAGGCTAAGTTAGTTCACTTAAGTTTATTTTTTGTTTCTTTGCCATCAAGTCACAGCTGACTCATGGCTACCCCTTGAGGTGTTCAAGGCAAGAGATGTTCAGAGGTGATTTGCCATTCCCTCCCTTCACACCACAACCCTGGTATTCCTTGATTTTCTCTCCAAATCCTGACCAGGGCCAGCTCTGCTTCACTTCCCAAATCTGATGAGACTGGGCCGGTCTGAGCTATTCAGGTCAGGGCCCTTAAGCTTATACTAGTAACTAATTTGAGGCTCCCCGTACCCGTTTCAAGAAACTGAATTTCCATTGTTGTCTGGTTGTATTTTCATGGCAAGGGTGAGAATAGTTGTATGTAGGGCATTTCTTTGAGCAGGAACAAACAGGAACGCAGTTCCGGCAGGCTTGGAGTCAGGGGTGCGGCCTAATATTCAAATGAATTCCTGCTGGGCTTTTTCCACAAAAAAAGCCCTGTGTGAAACAATGGTGGAGTCAGGGGATGTGATCTAACATGCAGATGAGTTCCTACTGGGCTTTTTCTACAAAAAAGCCCTGGTTGTATGCAACCTTGTTCCTTTTATTATCATTTTATTAATTTATTTACAACATTTATATCCCACCATTCTGCTTAATCAGGGTCGTTGAGGCAGCTAACAATGAAAACAAGCAAAATGAAAATGCACCATAAAACGATCAAAACAGAGATAAAACAACATTACTGATGTAACTAACACAAATTTGAGCAGACTTTGGAAGATGGTGGGAGACTGGAGGGCCTGGCATGGCTTGGTCCATGGGGTCACAAAGAGTCGGAATCGACTGTGCGACTGAACAGCATGTATATTTTAAAAGAGGATTTTATAGACACAGCTTTAAGTTAGGGGCATAAACTTCCTTGTACTTTTTTTTTTTTGAAAGTGAACAGGTGAGGAATATGTTTGAAAACACTATCACCTGCCAAGTTTTGCCCACCCTTACATTAGTCTCACTGACCCCATCATGGAAGTTAAAAATGTAGTAAGGGGGGGAGCCATTTTGGAGGTAAGGCTCATTGTCTCTTTTGAAGTTGGTCATGATCGGAAGAAACGGGAAGGGGCGTATGATAAGGACACCCTCTCCCTCCCCACACATGCCACAGACCATGGGTTTCAGATTGGGGGGAAGAAAAGCAAAGAGGGCAAGCTCCAGTTTTTCCCTCCAGTTGTGCATGCCTTTGATGGGATGGGAGAGGAAGGCCTGATTTTTCCCTCTCTCCCTCCCATCCTTCTCTCTACCTGGAAATGCATTTGTCTAACTTTATTACTTGGAGTGCTGCATTCATTTTGCCTCCAGAAGGCTACCTTGTAAGAAACACCCTATAAAATTTCGTTTCAGGTGCTGCAAAAGCAGCAAGAATCCATTAAAACTGGGGTTTTGTTTTATAAGTCATATTGAATTATAGTCTGCAGGGAGTACATTTTTACCATCTCTCCTTCCCCCACCCCCCGGCTTCTTGTGATGCCCAGTATTTTTAATCTAAGACCAGCCCTAAAGAGCAACACGCTGTGACATGCATTATACATAGCAGTGGCAGACATCTTGCTGTATAATGGTGCAGTGTTTGCACAGAAACCTCACCCTTCATCTCAAATCACCTGGTCTGAAACAATGCCGGCTGTTGTCCACCGAGACCCTCAATTCAGCCCTATTAATCATTGTCTTAACTCTCTTAAGAATGGTTTTCATGTGTGATCTATCAAAATACAATTCCTTGTGTGGAGGGGGTTTAGTGGTACAGTATCTGCTTGGAATGCAGAAGGTCCTAGGTTCAATCCCTGGCATCTTCGGTTAAAAGGGCCAAATAGGAGGTGATTGCTGGAGCTCTGACCAGGGCTTCTTTTTTTTTTTAGCAGAACTGCAGTTCCGACTGGCTTGGTGTCAGGGGGTGTGGCCTAATATGCAAATGAGTTACTGATGGGGGTTTTTCCCACCAAAAAGCCCTATGTGAAACAATGGTGATGTCAGGATGTATGGCCTAATATACAAATGAGTTCCTGCTGGGCTTTTTTCTACAAACAAAACCCTGGTACTGACCAAGATGGACCAATAGTCAGAGTGAGTATAAGGTAGTCTCATATGTATCTCTCTGTGACCATGCATGCATGTGTGGATACGGGTATAGATCTTGCTGCTTATGGCAGGGACAGAGGGTGGTGCTAGGGGAGAGGGTCTTATTGCAACACCTTTTAGTATGTAGTGTCCCACAGGGGGCGATCCTCTCCCCAATGTTGTTCAACATCTACATGCACCCTCTTGCCCAGCTAGTCAAGAGTTTCAGGCTAAGGTGTCATCAATGTGCAGATGATATCCAGCGGTATCTGTTAATGGACAGGTGGAGAGATGCTGTCCCAGAAGACCTGACCGGTTGTTTGGAGGCTGTGGTGGGACTGTTAAAGCAGAGCTGTCTGAAGTGGAACTCATCAAAGACAGAGGTCCTGTGGCTGGGCCAGGGTGGGGGGCAGGTTGGGGAATTCAGCTTCCCACTCGTGATGTATAGTGGTACCAGTCAGGAGTTTGGGTGTGAACCTAGATGCCTCCCTCTCATTAGAGGCTGAGGTCACAAATATGGCCAGAATGGCATTCTTCCATCTTAGCCAAACCTGATAACTGATCCCTTGCCTATCCTGTATTGACCTGGCCACAGTTATCCATACAACAGTCACCTCTAGATTAGACTACTGTAACTCACACTAAACAGGGCTGCCCTTGAACTTGCTCTGGAAGTTTCAACTGGTCCAGAATGTGGTGGCACAAGTCCTTACTGGGACCCGTTTAAGAGCCTATATACAACCTGTACTCTGCCAGCTGCACTGGCTCCATATTGAGTACCAAATCAGATTCAAGGTTTTTGGTACTTAATTTTAAAGCCCTAAATGGTCTGGGACCTTTGTATCTACAGGACCATCTCTCCTTGTATTCCCGTCAGAGAGCATTACACTCATCTGGTAGCAAGCTATTGGTAATCTCTGGCCCCAGAGCAATTTGGCTGACCTCAACCAGGACCAGGGCCTTTGTGGCTCTGAGCCTAACCCGGAACTCTCTGTCTAGTGAGACTCAGACCCTGCAGGACTTGGTTCGGTTCTGCGGGGTTTGTAAGCAGTGTTCCTTCTAAACTGAGTTAGCATGAGCTAGCTCACAGATTTTTAACCTCCAGCTCACACATTTTTGTCTTAGCTCAGAAAAAATAGCCCCAGAGCACAATAATTTATGCAGTAGCTCACAAGTTTAATAGCAGTAGCTCACAAAGTAGAATTTTTGCTCACAAGACTCTGCAGCTTAGAGGGAACATTGTTTGTAAGACTGAGATGATCCATCGGGCATATGGTTTAGGATGCTCACAGATGGAGAGATCAGCTGGCCTTCCTCTTTCTCCCTGTTTCCTTATTCATTTCCCCTCCTTCTACCCCGTTTGTCTTATTTTCTTTATCTCGTTCCTTCCTGTCTTAATCTTACCCTCCTCCCTTTTCCTCCTTTTCTCCTTCCTTGCCTTTTTCTAGGGCTGGTTTTTTTCATTTACTGTTGGGTCATGAATTTCTCTGTGCTGACTGCCTTCCAAGTTGCTCACCTGTGAATAGATTGTTGGAGCACCATTTGACATAGTAGATGGACTTTAAGTTTTTCATTTGTAATATTTGAGTTTTAAAACTATAAATTACATGTTGATCTTATTGTATATTTAATTGTTGGAAGCTGCCCTGAGCCCTGCTTGCTGGAGAAAGAATGAGATATAAACTGAATAAATAATAAAATAATAATTGTGTGTGTGTTTGTGCATGCATGCCTGGAAGTCATGGAGACTTCTGGTGACCCATACTGGGGCATGGAGGACATTCAGAGAGGTGGCTTGATACAGCCTGCCTCTGCCTTGTGGTCCTGGTATTCCAAGGAGATCTCCCATCCAAGTACTCGTCAGAGTCTGCACTGCTTAGTTTCCAAGATCTGACAAGATTGGGCTATCCTGGTCAGGGCAAAATAACAATAGAGTCTGTGTCCAATGCTAAGGAGATTCTTATCAAAGACCCAACTTCCTTAATCACTTCTTGACCCATTCCATGACCAGCAAAGCAAGATCAGTGATGTGAAACAGTAATGATAGAGAAATGTACTTAGATTTGATTTATTTAAATATTTACACCCTGGCGGGGACCTGAAGTAGCTTAGCTTCCAACATTGTTCTCCACTCCTCCATTTTATCCTCACAACCACCAACCTTGTAAGGAAAGTTGTGCTGAGAGAAAGTAACTGGCCCGATATCACCCTATGAACTTCCATGGCAGAGTGGGGATTCAAACTAGGGTCTCATAGGTCATAGTCCAACACCCTAACCACTGCACCACACTGGCTAAGAATGAGTGTAGCAATATGCTTAATCTTCATAATTTGGTCACTTTTTCTAGGTGCCAGATATTTACAGTTTTGTGCAATAAGAAGCCCCAATAAGGCTCTCAATATCATGTTGCAAGGACAGATGAGAATTTGCCAAGTTAAGAAGTGTCAACCCTGTTGGGCTGGTAGGAAGTATGTAAGCCTTTCCCTCCCCCCTTTCCAGTACATAACAGCTAAGAAATCTTGCTTTCAAGGATGTCACCAACTTTGGGAGCCTGAATAGTGGAAAGTTGCAGAAGGCAGCATGGCAACAGAACATGCTGCTGCTGTAAGCACTAGTAGTGGCTGACACTGTAAGCAGATCTCTCATTCTGGTGGAGATTCTGGCATCTCAAAGCCCTAGCATGGATGCCTCCCTTGGTGGTTCTTTGTTTCTTTTGGGAGTCATCCCTTCCCTCTCATCTTCCTTGTTATCTTTGGAGATTAAAGAAACATACTAGCCACAGAGATAAATGTTGATAGTTGCTTTAAAAACCAACTCTGTGTGTGTGTGTGTGTGTGCGTGTGTGTGTGAGAGAGAGAGAGAGAGAGAGAGAGAGAGAGAATTGCTCTTCACAACCTGAGTGGGAGTTGTATGTGTGGGTAGCTTTCCTGCCTGGGACGCACACTGACTGCCAAACTTATTACCACCTCTCCTGTTACAAACTCCTGCACTCCCTTCATTCATCCTCTAGGGGCCTCTTGCCAGGTTCCTGACCCCAGGATAGTTCAGTTAGTTGTCACCAGGGGAAAGGCTTCTCAGTTGTGACCCCTACCCTGTGGGATGCACTCCCTGGTGACACCCATTCCCTGCCAGACTTGTTAGTTTATGCAGGGCATCAAAGGCCAAATTGTTTAGGTTGGCCTTTGGAAGGTAATCCACATGTTTGTGTGGTGGGTTTTTTTTAGTGATATGATGCTAGCCACATATTAAACTATTAAAATATGTTAATTTAAATGTTAAAATATTTGTGTTATCTGTTTTTATGTCATTTGTACCTCATTTATATGGTTTTAATGTTGTAAGTCACTGTGAGACCCTTCAGGTGAGTGGCAACTAAAAATCTAAGAAATAAGTAAGTAAATTACTTCCCCTCTGGCTTCAACAGACTCCTGTGGTGGCATTAAAGCATCTTGGGTCTGACCCAAGCCAGAGTCTAGATCAGAGGTGGGGAACATCTGTCCCGAGGGCTGTTTGCGGCCCTCGAGATCACTTGGTCTGGCTCTCGGTGATTGCTGGGCCTAGCCAAGTTATGTGGCGGCCTCTCTGGGGCCCAGCTGGCTGGCAAAGATCGTGGGGCCCAGCTATGCTGTGCAGCAGTTTCCCCATGGCCCAACTGGTGGGAGCTACCACCAGTTCAATTTGCACTTTATCCCAGATGGTATGGCCTAATGTGCTAATGAGTGTGTGAACTAATATGCTAATATTAGGGGATGTGGTCTAATATGGCGGCAGGTCAGGGGGGGGGGTGTCTGCCAAATTAGGCTCACCCCACATTACTTTAAATAGAAAAACAATCATTTGCATTTAATTTTGCCAACCTGAATCGTTCTCCCTCAGTGGAGCACTGTTTTTTAAGTTATTTTGTATGGCCTGCGAATGATGTTATAAATATCCAAATGGCCCTTGGCAGAAAAAAGGTTCCCCACCCCTGGCCTAGATTAAGGATTTTGGCTGGCAGTCACTCCAGCACAAGACTTGAGTTCAAATCTCCATCTTTGCTGCTTTCTCAGTCTTACCCTTCTGCTTGGGTATGCTTTGAAGTGCTGAAATGGAAGGAGGAGGAGAAGACTGCAGATTTATACCCCACTCTTCTCTCTGAATCATAGACTCAGAGCAGCTTGTATATCTCCTATATCTTCTCCCACATTGTACACTGCCTTGAGCCCTTTGTGAGAGTGAGAGATAAAATATTGCAACTGTTGTGTTTATTAATAATATCGTTAATAAAAACCAAGTCACATGCTTGGCTGGGGTTGACATTTGTACTTAGGGCCATGTGGTTAATCTGCAGGAATAGGTGAGTATTGGGGTCACCATTCTGCCTGACTTTGAAATCCTCCTGCCAGACCTAGAAGTTCAAAGAGGGGAAATGTACTCTGCACCTATTTGGAGCACTCTCTTCTTTCCATCAAGTTTTTGGGACAAACCCTACAATTCAAAACTAGTTACGTTTATTTTTAAAATCAACTTCTTACAATTGAAGGTGTGTTAAGAGCTGAGAAGAAGGATTGCTTTATCTGCTTCTGTACCTTCTTGTTCTTTTTCTTCAGCAAGACAATGCAAAGTCATCACTTTTGACTTTCTTTGCTCAGGGATGAGTTTGGAATGAATTTATGGAAACCAGACCTCCCTCGGTCAGCTCTCTCTTTCACCTACATTTCCTGACTCAGAGCCAAATGCAAGAGTTTACACAACAGGCAGTGCAGTCCTAAACAGGGTTAGACCATTCTAGAACTATTTAAATTAATGAAATTAGAAGGGTATAGTTCTGTTCTGGATTACACTGAATTATAGAATCAGTCAGTCTGAAAGCAGATCCTTTTCTTTCTCTCAGCATTTTAAAATAGGGGTAGGAGTGAGATTAGCTTTGCATAACTCAGACAGAGAACCAGGAGTGCTGAATTCTGGTACGTTTTAGTCTTTAGGGAGTCCAGTTTTTTTTTAAAAAAAATTGTTACTGTACATGAAGAAGATGGAAATGCTTCATTAGGAAGCAACATTGTGTATTATCTGGAGGAGATCCTGGAGGACTAAATGAGGAGGGAAAACATCTGTTGCTTTCTGTCTTTGTTTTAGTGCTCAATCTGCTGACGATTTTGGCCTTTTGTGCCCTTTTTAATGCATCCCCTCATCCTAAATATTAGATGTGTTTTGTTCATTAATTGCCATCATGTTGAAACCTTCTGGCAAAGTTGGCTCAAAGACCAGAAAGAGGGAAATTGGTGTCTTTTTTCTTTTGCGTCATGGCTGAGAACTAACAGAACCGGTCTGGGAAGCAGAGAGAGTTATTCTGGGAGAACAAATGAGAGTCATGGCAGTCTCCTCTCCTCCTGATACCAATTTACATTTACTTGTCCGTGTATCCATTCTGAACAGCATATGTACTGCTGGGCACTCATAACTTGCTGTGGTTTGGACATAGGAAGGAAACATACTGCTAAGAGATGGAACTAGGAAAGTTGCTGAAATTCCTGGAGACGGAGGGGGGTGGGGTGATTGGAGAGATCAGAGTTCAGGAAGGAGAAGAAGCCCAGTGGGGATGAGATGCCAGAGAATCCTCACCTGGAAGCTGCCATTTTCTCCAGACAAACTTACCTCTGTTGCTTGAAGATCACTTGCAATTCCAGGAGAACTCCAGGAAGATCGTCATGCTGCCTGCCCAAATCTCACCTCTGCCATGATTTCAATAGGTGGACTTTTAGGGCACATGGGCATGAATACATGCATTAGTATTGTACTGAGTCAGACCGTTGGCCTGACAAAGTCAATATTATCTACTCTGACTGGAAGCATCTCTCCAGGGTTTCAGGCAGAGGCCTTTCCCATCACCTGCTTCCTGATCATTTAACTAGAGATCTCATGTGCTTAGGGTTGCAACAATATTTTTTTCTTTTGATTAGTTTATAAAGGCTTATTTTTCTGTATGTTTGGCAAGTCCCAGGAGTAGGTAGAGATCTCTGTCTTATGTTTGGGTTGCTGTTTGGTGTGGCTTGAGTTTAGAACAGGTCCTGATTCAAGAACCTAAGAGATGTTGGGATTTCTTGCTGGATTTTGTACATCTGCCCATCCTAATGGTTTGAAGGAGATCCTTATTTGCCTAAGTGATCAGGGAAATGGCTGTCCACAAGCCTGTCAGTGGTCATCTACTTCAAAGGTGGCATTTCTCCACGTAAGGCCAAAGGACAATCAGGCTGAATCCTGATCACCCAAACCAACAGTGATGGTCCTTGAGAAGACCTTTGCCTCCTCTCTCACCTCCAGAGATGTCTTCAAGCATTTAGGATTTTCAAGTTCTGGTAGCCATAGCAGTTTCTTACCCTGAAACAAAGTGAAAGGTTTATTCTGTTCTGAGTGCTGTGAATTTTTGGCAAGTGGGCTCATTGTTTAGACATTACATCAAATTACAGTCTGAGGCAGAAAGTGAGAATACACACACACACAATATAGAGATGTTTCCTGTCGTTATAGCAACGAACTCTAAACAGCTGACACTGAGACAAGCCAAGCAGTTGAGAGGGGATTGCCCCTCGCTTCCTTCTGTCACAGCCATTCCAGGACTTCTGCAATTCTAATGAATTTGACAAGGGATGTCGGTGCCAGCACCATTGCTTCCTTGAGGCAATTTTCTTCCCAATCACTGGGCAGCTGGCTTTCTTCTCTTTTCCTCACCTTGTTTGCAGGGAGATGAGCCTGGGCAACTGGGGCCAGTTGCGTTTCCCAGAGATTAAGTCGTTGACATCTGCCGTTGTGGAGACTGCAGGCTGGGTGTTACCAGTTTTTCATATTAATCTTTTTGAATTCCCTTCCTCACTACAGCCATGGTGGCTTTTGACCATAGGGGTCCTGCAGTCCCTGCATGGCATAGCTTTTGTAGTGGCTAAATGTGATCCTTTCCACCCTCTTTTACCAGTCAAAAAGCTGATAAGGTACAGTAACCATATTGGCTTGGGATGCCTGGTCTACTAAGAGGGAAGGTTTTTTTCTTTGAAACACACACACTCAAATTAACAACCAAAACATGTCAGAAGTATCCACGGCTAATTATTCATTAGGTGTATAATTAGAGTGGGATGATCATGACATTTTAATGTTGTTAATTTTTATACCATAATAGAAATTAAATTAGCCTGCAGTCACCGATTGCCGGGTTTAGCTCCACAATCAGGTGGTGGTCTGTAGTGACTGGGAGGAAGACATTTTGGCAGCCAAAGGTCAGAAGGCAGGATCATATGACCCACCCCTTTTATGCTGAAAAGGTAAGCTCAGTCTTTTTTTCCCAGCTCCCCATTGTGATGGTGCTGAGTATCAAATTGGTATGTGCCCGTATTCAAAATGCAAACTCCAGTATTTTATTTATTTGTTTAGATACTTATTTATATTGTCTGCAAGGGGGCCCAAAGCAGTTTACAACACCATACTCCTCTCCTCCATTTTATTCTCAAAACAACAAGCTTTTAAGGTAGGTTAGGCTACAAGAGAGCATGACTGGGCCACAAGGTCACCCAACATGGGGATTTGAACCCAAATCTCTCAGATACTAGTCCAGGATTCATTCATACCTCTACATCACTACCACCCAAGCACATGCTGAGCCCAGCAGGGACTCCTCCATAATTCATGCCTAACTCCTGTCCTGTTGGCACTTCAAAAAGCTGCAAGTCCTCATCTTCCACTGCCCCTCTTCCTTTTCCCTGACACAGGTTAAAAGAAACAAGTATGGGCTGGTAGGAAAGTGCCCAAAGTAGTATCTGCCATTTTCTACTTTGAATCCCTCACAAAAAGAAAAATAATACCAATAAGAAATTTAGATTCCTTTTGGTCTTGGCCTGACCCAGATTTACCTATGAGCCACAGCTGGAGTTTCCTTGAAATCCTGCATGCTGCAAAGGGAAACAGGGAACACTTTTGTTGTCTTTTTAGGTAAGAATAGCTGACAGTATGTAATCCTTAACCTGGAGACAAAGGCTGAAGACACAGGTGGTTGGATATTGTTCGGTAGCAGACATAAACAACTGGGTTTTCCTGTGTGTCCAGAAGGTGAATAATTGCTGTACTGCAGTGAGAGCACAATGATAGCACAATATCCAGTGATGTGTGGATGCAACCAAAGGTTATGCCCAGCCCCACCACTTCACTATTGTTTGATGGGTGGGCATGATGGACTGGAAGAGAACTGCAGTTCCTGTGCAGTACATGCAATGCACAGACTGTTACAGATTTGAGTAGTTCAACAGCCATTAAAAGATACCAAGTGATGCTGTCATAAAGTACATAGAGAAATCTAAGTAGGAAATCTCATCTAAAAATGTCAACTTTTTTTCCTTTTAATGAAGTATCTTTTAACAGTCAGAGGCAGCAAACAGGTGACAGTCAGAGGCAGCAGTTGCCTCATGCACAGTTGTTTTTTGCCTCAACTGAAAACATTCCACCTGTTTGGATGTCAAATGTGCAGCTCTAGTAATCTCTGCCTGTAAGCAGGATGTGAGCCTGGCAGGTGACTGAGTATCCCTAATCACAAAGAAACTTGACAGATGTGTTTACAGCATAATTCTTTGGCTGAAATCTAGAGAGCTGCTTAACCCTCTCTCCTGCTTTTAAGGCAGCCAAGTTTGGAAAGAAGCTGCAAAATGTATTGCAGTGCAGATTCTGAATCATGTCCTTTCAGACTCTGAGCTTAGAAGCCTTGCTTTTATCGTAATGCACTTCGGCAACCATGCGGGAGGGATCAGAAGCTGGGACAGAAACACCTGAAACAAGTTAAAATAGCCCAAGAGCCAAGGGACTAAGAACTCTTGACAGATTGATCATACAGATAAATCCTGGGGTGAGCGATGGGCCATTGTGGCTTTGCAAAGCCTTTGGAGATGTTTTTAGTAGCTAACAGGTGCTGTTCTGTGTAAAGGTCCGATTGCCTGGAAGCATGGGGAGAGTGCCTTTCTTGCAACACTGAATAAGCAGAAGCAGCCCCTGTGCATCAACATATCCTGGGTAGAGGCAAGGTTTTCCCATCCAGGCAGGGTTTTGCAAAAATGCAGAATTTCCTTCCAAAGTCATCTTGTTGGAGACAAAATTGCAGCATTCCACTTTCTAATCACTCACAAGAACATTGCAGTTCTTCAGCAACGCAGCCTGATAAAAAATATCAAGCAGTATCTCTAAGAGATAAGAAACGACAGTCTTTGGAGAGTTACTGGAAGCTAAATAACTACGGCCAATGGGGCTTACTCTTAAGTAAGGGTGTCTAGTGCTGGTAAATTTACCATGCAATCCTTAGTAGCATTACACCCTTCTGAGCTCTTTCCTTTCAGTGAATTTAGAATAACATAGGTCTGCTTAGGATTTCACTATCAATAATTTATTTTTTTTGAATTATAATCAAAAAGGGATTTGTGGGGGTACCAGCCATGAGATTTGCCCTCCCCCCAAAAAAGTGGGGGGATGGAGGGATTGTGAGCTACTGTTTTGCTGCTCATTCTGCTAAGGTCAATTTTGAAGGCTGCTTATTAAAACGGAGCTCTTACTCGTGGGAGAATGGAGCCAGACCATGAAACTCCAAAATATCGAGGCCAGTTGTCTTCATTAAAGAGCAGCATGAAACCAGCAAAGAGCAACAATCTTTGATTTTGTTTATCGCAAGCCTGGTGAATCTTTTTTTTTCTTGGGAGGGGCTGAAATCTCGCCTGGAAGTAGCCTGCTGAGACCAAATGAATAGCTGAAATTGGAGCTGATTGCCATCCAATTAGTGGCCTGGGCAGCAAGGGGAGGAGGAGAAGGGGCCGGCTCTCCAACGCATGCCAGGGCCAAAGGCAGGTTTTCAATCACCCCAGCCCTTAATCATCTATGGGGTGGGGAGGAGACATGAAGAGCAAATTCTTTTGCCTCAGCCAGTATCACATGTAAAGTCAGCCTATACCTGAGTTGTTCTGAGCAACTCGGAGCCAGGCCATGTGGTAGATGAAATTAGGGTTGCCAGCCTACAAGTGGGGCCTGGAGATCTGCTTTTACAACTGATCCCTAGCTGGCAGAGATCAACTCCCCTGGAGAGAATGGCTGCTATGAAGGGTAGACTCTATGGCATTGTACCATGCTGAGGCCCCTCCCCTCCCCAAACTTCACCTTCTCCCAGATCCACCCCCAAAGTCTCCAAATATTTTCCAGCACAGACCTGGCAACCCTATGAGATGATGAGGTTTCCCACCCAAAGGGAACTACTGCCAACTGCGACCCTTGACAAGCATTTGCAATATTCTCAAATTTTGTTCTGTTGCTTCAGACCAACATGGCTACCCACCTGCCCCTATTCTCTCTCTCTGTGTGTGAAATCTTATCCTATAATCACATGGTCAACTCTGCAAGGCCTTATGCTGTGGGTCTTCCCCGTAGCAAATTTAAAAATGCACTAATAGTTGGAGTGACAGCCATTCCATCTTTCCTGAGAACTCCAATGAAGAGGGACCATATTAGGCATGCATGAAAAGCACCAGTCAATGTGTGGAGCAGGCAGGGACACCATGATGGATTCTAGTGCCATAGTCATTTCCTTTTTTCAGTCTACAGGTTATTGCTTTTAGCAGGATTCCCAAGGGACCAGCTTTGAATTGTGGAAGTCACTCCAACAATATTCCCTGGGTTGGGAGTTGAGCCCCTTCCCCCATAACCTGTTTCTCCATGAAATGTTCTTGTCCACTGGGCTGCCCACAGAATGTTGTTGCCTCTACTGGTTCCTGGCCATCAGCCACTGGTACAGCAGGCAGGATGCCCAACCAGTCCAGAGCCTCAATATTGCCTGCCAATTTTAGTGGCCAGTGTTGCACGCCCTTGTTCTCTTCCATGCTTGAATAGAACTCTGGAACCAGTTCAAGAACAGCTCCAGGATTTTGTTCAAAGCAGTCCATGACACTGTCACAAAACCAGGTCACTTCTTTGCCCTGAGGTATCTATTTTTTTGACATTACTTTGCACAAGTGGCCACTCACACCATCCTTCTTGAATACCCACAATAGGAGCGTCACTGATTGATAGATTTTCCAGCTTCCTTGATGACTCCCAGGATGCTGCTCTTCAGCTGTTTGGATAATAATTTGCATACTGATGACACTCTCCATCGTTCTCCACAAGGAGACTACAAAATATCAATTCTTCTTTCTCTCTTTGTCTTTCTTTCTGAAAAAACAATTCCTTCACATGCAGATTGGTGCCTTAGTAATATTATCAGCCCAGCCTCAGGCAGCAATGAAGTAAATGTGGAGGAAAAGGAGCTGGGTTTTGAGTTTTCAGTATAATGAGTTTCAAGGGTTATCACAGTTGGGACACAGAGGTGTAAAGGGGAACCAGCTTCACCCTGAATGTGGTGTTTTTCTAGGTGGAAAAGATTACACATTTCAGGGGCGCCACCAAGCATGACTTCCAGAAGGTCTTCAGGTATGAGCAGGAGTGCTGAATTCCAACAAGTTCCTTGTCTTAGCATGTGCAAAGGCATCATGTTCTTTCCTAATGGAAGAATGCAGTGATCAGCCAGTGACATTGACTTTGAGGGAGTGGCTGAGGACACACTAAAGGAAATGCCTCTTTACACAGCACAGAAATGCAGTTCATTGCTAGGAGATAGCCACTGTGAAGAAGTGGATTTTTTTCATGGGAAGATTAGCAAGGAGCAAAGCCTCCACTTTGCATTTTAACAGGGTTTTTTTTCTCTAGGCAGAGGAGGAAGTCAGTTGGCTTCTGCCTCAGCCCACCTTCATACAGATGCAAAAAGGCATAGGCAATGGGATAGCCAAGCTTCCCTCTTCTCCCCTCCCCACCCCACTTCTCCAGGCAGGGAACAGAGTTTGAAGGATTTCAGGCTAGAATGGCTCCAGGGCTACTCTCCAGGAAGGGGATGGAGGAAATGTTTCTGGCCTGATCGCATCACGTGGGAGGGGGAAACAGAAATGATAAAAACTCCTTGCTTGCTCTTTTCCTGGAATGCAGAAGACATGAGAGCACACATGCAGCCCTCTCCTCTGGGACAGTAACCATTGATCATGCGCTTCCCTACAGAAGAAGAGATCTTCAAGGTAATGGGAACATTGTAGAGGGCTAGAACTTCTTAAAGCTAAGGTTGGCTATCCAATTTTAACATCTGATAGGACACGTATAGTGAGAGGGACAGAGGATTTACGTTTTTACCCCTTTTTTGTTTCCTTGCTCAATCTGGTGCTGTGATAAAAGTATGCTTGTAAATGTTTTCTTTTTAATAAATACTGTTGATGCTGGTAGTGGTTCTCTGTACCACATAGGCCTCTGCTATCGCAGACATGCTATTTTAAAAGGGGTTCCAGGGTGGAAGGAATGCAGTTAGTAAGTGGCTATTCCTCCAGGGATGCTCAAGAAGTAAACTGTCCCTGTGGTAACCAGAAGCTGGGCAGTGGGAGAAACAGAGGCAAGGCCTCTGAACTTGAAAGAGAAGCTGGATGTTCTGATCCTCCCTGTGGGAAATCACAACAATGATCAGGCAGTGGTGGCAGGCTACCTGAGAGTGGAGGAAAAGCTCCTCCAGGGATTTGGGTATCCCTAGGAGAGCAGTGGAATAGGGCCTGCAGGCCAGGGCAGGCACATTTTGTCATAGTCACCAGCTTAGATGATTTAGGTGGTAAACATCAGCTTTGGTAAAAGAGTTGGTCAAAGGGGAGAACCAGTGAAGCATAGTCAAAGGGGAGAACCAGTGAGGCACAAAACCTCTGAATCCGAGAGCCTGGAGAAAACATCAGGGAAAGGTCTTGGTCTATGTGCCGTGTTGTTGGCCCTCCAGAGGAACTGGTTGGCCACTGAGTGAGACAGGATGCTTGACTAGATGGACCACTGGTCTGATCCAGTTGGGCTGTTCTTATTGAGGGAAACTCATTTCTGAAGAACATCAGAATCTTCCAGAGGAATCACCTCTTCTCTGCCTTTTGCAAAGGTAATTCTGATGGGTCATTCTGTTTGGCAACCCAGTTTGTAAATACACAGTCTAGTTTTTCACCAGTCTCCTGGTCATGTAGGGCTTGTGATGTGTCTTGGTTCTCTCTGTGACCCCTGACATGAGAGTGCTGGAAAAGAAGAGGAAGCCTGCCTCTGAAGATAGAGCCCAGGGTCATGTGGCATCCACTTGCCAAGTCCCAGCTTCTATCTAGAAATGCCTCCTCCTCTTCTGGCTTGGCTCAGCCTCAACTTTGCAAAGCAAGTCCTTGTAATTTTGGTGTAGTTTTGCCCTGCCCATGGTCAAAAGCTAAGATCTGAATTTCTCTATATCTCTCCCATTAGAGAGACTTCCAGTGGTCTCACTGGGAGCCTCTTCCAAATGCATGACTGAAAATTGGTCCAATGTATTGAAAACATTAATTCTGGAGACATTTGGAGCTAAAAAAAGATTTTGGTGGGAAGGAAGTCTCTCCAACAAACATGCAACCTCTTAAAAAAAAAAAAAAAGGAAGATGGCTTCAGCCCTTTCCCTACCTTTCACAATTGCATGGCATTTGATGGGTTGGAGGTATGAGGTGTTTGAAAGGAATGGTCCTGAGGGCCACATTGGCTGTTTCTTGCAAGGTGATTCCTGCTTGCTCTCAGGGGCATGCTTGGAAACCAGTTTTAACTTATTGTGAGAGGGAGGAGGTCTTAAACTATATAAAGAGGGTTTCCCCCTCCCCTCATCCCATTCATTGCAGCCAGTGATGAACAATTTTGGAATCTTCTGCTAGTACCATTTGTTTAATGGAAAGAAAAGCATAGCCACTCTTGTCTGTCTGTCTGTCTGGCCTTTCAATTTTTTCCTCTGGACAATGAAACATTGCCAAGAAATCCCTTTTGGAATTTGCCCAGGGATTCCCATTTGGAAATTGCCCAGAGATTCCACCTTCTTTGAATTCTCAGCTACTAGATTGGGAGAAGGTTGAAGGTGTAGATAGAATGTGGATTCTGGTTTGGGTCCTGCTGTATTTTCTTGCCATATTTGTTTACCTTGAGTTTTGGCATTTACACAACACAGACAGAATTAAAATAACAAGAATACAGGTAAACCACAAATGTCCCTCACTGGACCATGTCCAGCCAGTATTCCTTTAAAGGCTATTTTCAATAACCATAGCTTAATTAATCAGCCCACTAGATGTTTCTCTAAAGGTAGTCAGAGTTACTACAAGTCTTGACTTTTAAAAAGCCTCAGCAACATTTATTTGCAATTTAACATTAGTTAGTTAACAGTCTGATGAACGATAAAAGGAAGTATTTTCAGAATCACCAGAAAAAAACCCTAATAAAGCTAGAAAAAGCCACTGGAAAGATAGGGTGTTGCTAAAAATAGATTATATGAATTAAGTCAAACAGCACACAGTCTCTACAGGATCCCAGTGCAGAATACTGTGAGCTTTGAAACAGCACAATAGGCCAATTGTGTCGAAGCCTGACAGGGAGGGGGGACGGGGGAGATTCACTGTTGTGACATAGACAAATTCAATGGTGTAAGCTGCTTGATCGGCATTTGCACTACACAGAACCTGCAGACCGAGCGCTCAGCACAATCTGATGTTAATCAATTGGTGAAGGGCATCTTTCAGTAGCCTGTACTGTTGAAAAATGAGCTTACAGCATGGAGGCTGTATCCTTCTGGCAAGCGCTCCTGGAAGTCCTCATGATGGTCCCTGATGTTTAATATTTGGTGTCAGTCCTGTAGCCTTCTCGTGAGCAAGACTGCCATAGTTCTTCATATTGAGCTGTCAGCGTTCATCCGCTTCGGTGCTTTTTCTTTCTTGGTGGGTGCTGGGATAGCATTCAGCAGAGGTAAGGTAGAAGTAAAGGAAGCTAATATGATCATTTTTTAATCTGCTTAGCCACAAGCATACATCCCGTGCTCAGGAGGACCACTCAGACTGTGATAACAAAAAGCTAGAGAAGAAAAATCGAGAATTATTAATCGTTGTTCCAGTTAGAAGTAGATTCTTGGTTGCTTTTGCACCTTTGGCTCAAACCCAGAAGGCTCTGAGAGCAGGACTTTCCTCTCCAAGGAGCCCTTGCATCTTTGGCCTTCAATGATATGTTTGCTAATGGGCAGCTCCGTTCTCTCCTTTTCTAAGCAGACTATTTGAGCACTATTTATTATTCAGGCAGCATAATGAGGTGGTAGGATGTACTGCACCACATAAAAATTGCAGGTGAGAGAAGAGATCCAGGCTTGGAATTTTTATCACTGATGTGTTAGCTTTGTGGGTGCCCATTAAAATTAAACAATGGTGTCCTCTCTTACCGAATCCCAGAGTAGGCAGTCTTTTTGTACAGAATAACATTGTGAGGCTTCCCCTTTACCATACTGGCTTGTGCACCCTCTGCAATCCTGGATGGGTTTGGGCTAGCCTTCCTGTCAGCCTCAGAATGGAAAGGAGAAGGGGGTTCAGGCACTCTGGTCTTCTTCTTTCCCTCCAAGTGAGAACACCCTTGCTTTTTCACCCTGATCTGCCTTGGAAACCTCCCTTATATAACACCCTTACCCTCCCTTCTATACCATCCTTGCTCCTCACTGAACCTTGGCTCCAGTTATGGTTCAGCCCACCTCTTCCTGGAAGTGATAAAAAGAGGGTGGATATCCACTCTCAGGGCTGTTTGCCCTTTTTTTCCCCTCCTGGGCTTTAAAAGTAGCAGGCCAGCCTCTCTCTTCCATTTTCTTCTTACCCTGGATCTTCCAAGCTGCTGGCCTCCACCCTTATAGGCTGCCCACAGGGTTTTCCAAGCCCCCAGCTTCTTCTCTAGCAGCAGTGGGATCAGTACCTGGATGGGACCTGTCACTGCCTCCCCCACTGGACTGGCCACTGATCCTGGGTTTCCTCTCTAGGTAAGGAGTCCTTACTAAGGACACTCAGGACACTAAATTGTTTGTTACTTGCCCAGTGGTGGTGGTGGGGGCTAAATCAGGGATGGCAGCCACATAACACCCCCCATCATCTATCAGTGAAGATGTTGGTGTGCTAGCAAACAAGGGCAGGGGGTGATGGCTGACCTTGGCAAGAGATGCTGGGAGGAAGCTGAACTGTCGTGGCAGAGAAGTTGCTTTCTGTGCTGAGTAAAAATGGTTTGGCTTGCATATGTGCAGCTTCTGTGCCAGGGGTGGCCTATCCCTGCACTACCATCTCATTCTACTGCATCTCTGTACTAGGGGAGCAGCTTGGAGGCTCAGGCTGTCAGGAAAGCCACTTGGAACCATTAAAATGAGTTGCAAAGAAGCTCCAAAGTGATTAAGAACCAATATAATTTTTAGGAATCCCATTAAGTCCGGCTACTGCCCGCCAGTATTGTGCACCACTCCATGCTGTCTGGGAAGGCGGTGTCCCAGGGCCCCATGACATACGCTGCAGATCATACCAGCCTTCTTATTTTAATGGTTTCATCTTAAAACAAAAAAACATGCGGCCCAGGGCATGGCAAGGAACATCACGCTCAAGAGCTTAATCATAAACAAAACAACAGACTGGGAATTCATTGATTCTGCCAGAGCTGGATTCGTATAGAAGCGCCTTTCTTCCAAAAACGTAATAAAAGAGATAAATTGCAGCGATGTGCCACTGCTTTTAACACTGGGGCTTTGTTTGTCTAGAAACAAGTGGCTCTGTGTGGCACTGAGATGATGAGAAGAACAAGGAAAAAAATCCAAACTCTTTTGTTGCCCGTAAAGACAGCCGTCCCGTTGGCATCTGGTGCTCTGAAGCTGAAGAAAGGCTTTGGGTCCGCGCCAGCTGCCTGGCCGTGGTATATTCAAAGTGTCGGCATGTCAGACAGCCAATAGCTGATGCTTCCGCTGTGCCCCCTTCTCTTCCACCTCACCCCACCCCATCTCAGAATTATCAACCACGTCTGGTTAATGTTGATGTTTTATTCATTTAAAGAAATCTCATTGAGAAAAAAGAACTGTGCCATCGTTTTGAAAGCCTCTGTGTTCTAGCTTGCAAAAACCACCCAGAGAGTATTTGCTCTTTCAGGTAATACTCTGCTGGGCATCTGCCCTCTTTACTTGTTGCTGACAGCATAGCTTAGAAAGATATGGGTTGCTTTGGAGGGTCCTTCCACCCATCAGACAGGCCTTTTCATTTGCTGATATCTGAGCAGAAATAGATTAGTCAAAGCAACACACAGTGTGGGCTTTACTGGACTGTACCATTTCAAACAACAGATGGAAGTAGTGTTCCCTTTAAACTAAATTAGTCTGAGCTAGCTCGCAGTTTTTTAGCCTCTGCCTCAGATTTTCATCTTAGTTCAGGAAAAATAGCCCCAGAGCAGACTAGTTTATGCAATGGCTCACAACTTTAATGCCAGTAGCTCACGAAGTAGAATTTTTGCACGCAAGACTCCGCAACTTACAGGGAGTATTGGATGGAAGGGGGAAATTTCAGGAAGAGGGGATGTTTGAATGCTTCCATACATAAGATGCTTCTTGTTCCCTACAGGAACTAGCACATCAAATAGAAAGTTCTATTTATTCACTTATTCAGGACATTTCTTGTTCTGCTTTTCTCCTCAACAGGGATCCAAAACAGCTTAAGGAGAAAAAACACAAAAGTCACACTAAACATCCTGGGCTACAGTGTGTCACATTCTCAGGGTGCAGGCAGGCAGAAGTCCAAAGCCAGTCCAAGGTCAAAGTCCAGGAAGTCAAGCAGGAGCCAAGTCACCAATGCAGAATCACAAACCGGAAGTCAATGTCCAAAAGCCAAAAGGTCAGGGTGCCAAGGAAATCAAGCAGGTCAGGATCAGGAAGGAGCATGGATGCAAGCCAGAGAATAGACTTGTTGCTTCCACAAGGTTACCAGGTCCTGGGTGGGAACTATATGGGAGCCTCAATCAGCCTGCTCCCTGGGTGGCAGTGACACTGCTAGAACTCAGGCCTGAGAGATCTGAAGCATCGGTGTGCCTCATGTCTTCGCTCTGAAAGTTCTTTCCAGAGCTTGCTTCGAACTCTTGAGATGGGAGGAGGAGAGCTTGGAGCAGATTGATCTTCAACAGCTGACACTGGTGCCTGGAGAGTGATTGATGGGCCAGCTGCTGTTTGTTCAGCTGAGGAACTGGCTGGCAACTCTTCCAGGTCTGCTAACCCTTCCAGCTCCTCCTCGTCAGGGCTCATGACACAGTGGGTTCCACAGGGTTGGTCCATCAAGGCCAGAGGTTGTAATCCATGGGTCAAGGGTCAGAAGCCCTTTGGCTCTTGCACTTTGTTTCAAGTCTGTGGCTATTCCTAGGCTTGAAGGACCTGATACAGGAGGAACACCAAGTGAGTCTAGACCAGAGGTCTTGAACTCATGTTATGAGCACCGGATCTGACATAAATGAGACCTTATCGGGTTGGGCCAGGGCATGTGTGTCCCTATTTAAGATTAGGTAGCAGAGATTTAAAAAAATTATAAAGGACACAGCCAGTTGCTTGGGGGCCTGATAGGAGCCCTCCAGGGGCCTAATTTGACCCCCAGGCTGCATGTTTGATACTCCTGGTCTAGATGGTAAACATCAGGCAGCCATCCCCCTACAATTCCCCTCCTTGCTTGATTAGCTTCCCCTTGACATCCTGTTTTCATGTATAGAGTCTATAGACAGTATGTTAGTATTCTCAGTCTCCAACGTGTAATGTGGAATGGGATAGCCCAGCAATGTTAGAACCCTCTTGGGAGGCTTGTGTTTATTTGAGCATGGACTCAAGAGACCTTGGCTTTCATTCCCACCTCTCTCTGCCCTCTAGCACACCCTTGTCAGAAGCACCCAATACTCTTCCTTTGTGGTGCAATCAGCTCTGCCTTCCCACTCATGATTCCTTGGGTTTGGCATCCAGCCTGGAATTGGGAGATTGGGGAAAGCTCCACCACACTCCCCCAAACTCTTTGATGCTACTGATGCTCAAAGCATTATGGCAAAATGTTCCATGTTCCTCAAAACACTTTCATATACCTAAAGCCTGATCACATTACCTGATTACAGTCTCTCTCTGTACAGTCTAAGGAGAGCCAGTTTGGTGTAGTGGTTAAGTGTGCAGACTCTTATCTGGGAGAACCGGGTTTGATTCCCCACTCCTCCACTTGCACCTGCTGGATTGGCCTTGGGTCAGCCATAGCTCTGGCAGAGGTTGTCCTTGAAAGGGCAGCTGCTGTGAGAGCCCTCTCCAGCCCCACCCACCTCACAGGGTGTCTGTTGTGGGGGAGGATGGTAAAGGAGATTGTGAGCCACTCTGAGACTCTTCGGAGTGGAGGGCGGGATATAAATCCAATATCTTCTTCTTCTTCTTTCTCTCCTTTTTTCCTTCTCATTCTTTGGAATTAACCCTACAACTTGGTCTGTACCAAAACATAATTTAACCACAAGGTCAGGAAGACTCACCCCCCCACACACACACACCTCTGCCCTCTCCAGCTACTTCCTTGAAGCCACCTCTTATTTCCTAACTTGCAATTGCTGTTTACATCTGAACATATTTATGTACAGATGTACATATTTATGGCATGGGGCTTTGAAACTGTTGATCCAATCTGTGCTCATAAAGTATCATTCCAAGACCTGAGACTCACTATCACAGATATAGCTAATTTCATGTGCATGGTGGGCCATGGACCTGGAAATACATCTTCTGAAGTTTTTCCATAAGCACTTCAGATAGGCCAAGGGGCCTGATGGAAGGCCAACTCAGTTGACTCATTTGCCAAGAACTGCATAGGTCCCTGGTCAAAGCAGGTCGGACAACAGCATCAGAAGAATCATAGCAGGCAGAGAGACCTGCCATGAGAGAGTGATTGCATGTAAGTTCTTTATGTTTAACATTGGGCCTTAAATGCTGGCAGGAAGGGGTGTGGGGCCATCAGGAGGGAGGTTCTGCACTACTCACTACCCATCATACTGATAGGCCCTTAGCTAGTACATTATATATAAAACATATCTATTATATGAGAAACAGAGAGTTTCCTTCAGGCCCTGTGCTCCATCAATACACTGGGAAGTGCAGGAAGGACCTCGGGGAAATCAGAGAAAAGAAGAATCTGATTTTTCCTGGCATTAATCTTAATAAATGTCTCTTGTTCAGGAAAACAATAGTTGGTGAAAAACAGACCTGCAAATTAGAAATATTTCTTACAAATAGCTTTCCATCCAAGTGCAAGATCTGCTGTTGGCATATAAGGAAAGACATGTGGAAACTTTTAGTGGGGAGGGGGAGCTGTTTGCATAGTTTTCACTGGAAGCCAGAGCAGAGGGAGAAAGCTGATCATGGGAGCAGTGGCTTCCTTCTACCAATTAGCCTTTTGTTTGAAGGATGTCTATTATTGTTTGAATAATATTTTACAGGAGGGGGATGTTATATAGAGAGAAGGTTGACTTCAGGGACTGGGGCACTTGGGATCTAGTAGTATTTTGTAAATGCTGTATCATTTTCATGCTTTTAGAAGGCCCTCACTGTATGAACAACAATATCTAAAGTGTGTATTTTGAAAGCCTGTGATCCCTGATGTTCTTAAAATTGGTGCGTCTGTGTGTTTGCTTGTGCACACAGTTTGTTTTGCATTTGTTGATCAAAGTGACCTAACACTAAATAATTAAACGAATTAAGACACTAAAGCAACAGCAATTTCCCAGTGGTCAAATGAGAGCTGTGTTGAGGAGGGAAGGGACTGCACACAGTTAAACATTCACCGCCAGCTGGAAGGGAATCCCATTCCTTTGAACCAAAAGCAAACCTGTCAAAGGCTGGATTCATATCTCAGTTCAGATAAGAGAAGTGCCCCAAATGTCCTTTCTTATGAAGGACATCAGAGGAAATCTTAGTTGTCAGCAATATGTCTTGAAAAGATGGAATTTCCACTCTGTCTTTCTCTCACACACACAAACACACACACGGAGCCAGTGTGGTAGGAATATCAGGTACTTGGTTTTCAATGACTGTTGAGACTGCAGGTAACAGCATATTTGCCACCAAAATTCAGAGGGATTTAAAGGTAAGCCACAAGACTTTTGATCAGACAAGAGAAATTTCTCAGGGTATGGATGGAAGAAGGTTAGACATTCTTGCCAGAGATGGAGGAGATAGGTAGGGACAGAGACTGGTACCAGAAGCAGTGCCATGGTTCCTATAACGGAGAAGCCTCATCAGATTACAAAACAAGGCAACTGACAGGGTAGAGACAAGTACATGGAAGAAGAGAGAGGTTCATAGGCTAGATTTGCTGAGGGGCAACCTAATGGAGGAGCAGAAGAGTAGAGGAGGTCCTGGAGATTTATAACAAAGAGTAACAAGGAAATGGTTCTTCTAGGTCTCCCAAGATCAGCAGGATCCAGGACTGCTATTTTCTGTTCCCACTGGAAACCCTAGTAGCATAGAGATGCCTGTCTTGTAGTGCTCCTCGTTGGATCCCAGTGGCAACAAACATGAACCAGTTTGAGCAAGGGGTACAACTGTGACTTAATAGTGGAACATCTGCTTTGTATTTGCTAAGTCATGGGGTCAGTTCCCAGCTTCTCCAGTTAAAAGGATCAGGTAGGTGATGTGAACAACCTCTGCTTGAGACTCTGGATAATAGGGTTCAAGTACACAAGAGCAACCATGATAGACCAAGAGACTGTAAGGCATTTTCATGGGTTCAAGCTAATTCTATCATTTCTATAGGCCTATCAGTTCCAGGTGAGAAATCTCTGCAGTTCTTCCCTTGGTCATTGGCTTTCAAAGATACATATAACAAAACAGCACTTCAGGCCCATTGAGGAATCTAGCCACTGCTCTGCATCTGATTTGTGAACAGGATAGACAAGGGTGAAAGTCCGTTACAGGCTATAACTTTTGCTATGGAAGCTGCATGTGTTCTCCCATGCACAGAAAACATAATAACACAAATGGGGCACCTTCAAGGACTCTTTGGAGGGATCTCTTTCCCCCGTTCCCTCTCTCCTTCTTGTTTTTCCTCTTTGCTCCACCCAGTAGCACCTGCAGCTTCTCTCCCCCATATACAGTTTTGCCTCCCTCAGCAGACAGTCACTTTTCTTCCACATACCTACCTACCTTGTTCTGTTTCTTTCCCTGGCCATGAATCCAACACACGCACCCCCTTCATTTTTCTGTTTCCCTCTTCTCTCTGTAGCTTTCCCTTTCCTCTTTTAGGTTCCTTCCACTTCAGCTTCATCTCTCCCCCCTCCTGTCTTTAACCTTTCACCTTTCCCTCAAACCTAATATTAATGAGGACTGAAGCATTTGTAAAGTTGGTTAGGTGTTGGCTGGCAATCCCAAAATAGCCACAACATAGTCTCACGAGATCTCAGTGGCATTTTTTTTTTTTTTTTTGTAAAGCAGACATCGTATCTATGATTTGGGATTTTTTTTTTTTAAAAAAAGAGCACTATCTCTCCCTCTCTTTCTCTGTCTCCATTTTACATTTCATGTTTTTCCTGCAAACTCCAGGCATGTAGGAGAATTTCCCCTATCTATTCCTGGCCTCATTCTGTGTGAGTTGTATGAAAGCACACACATTTTGTTTCTGCTTGTGGGGTGGCCCTTCCCCCTGGGCTTTTCTCTTTAAGATTTTTTTTTTTTGCTAACCTACAGGGTCCCCTAAGCTTTTAAAAAATGTTTCTACACCAGTTTGGTGTAGTGGTTAAGTGTATGGACTCTTATCTGAGAGAACCGGGTTTGATTCCCCACTCCTCCATTTGCACCTGCTGGAATGACCTTGGGTTAGCCATAGCTATTGCAGAGGTTGTCCTTGAAAGGGCAGCTGCTGTGAGAGCCCTCTCAGCCCCATCCACATCACAGGGTGTCTGTTGTGGGGGGAGAAGATATAGGAGATTGTAAGCTGCTCTGAGCCTCTGATTCAGAGAGAAGGGCGGGATATAAATCTGCTCTTCTTCTTCTTCATGGCCCTGATCCACAGACTGAGTCAAGTTGAAGAAGAAGAAGATATTGGATTTATATCCCGCCCTCCACTCCAAAGAGTCTCAGAGCGGCTCACAATCTCCTTTACCTTCCTCCCCCACAACAGACACCCTGTGAGGTGGGTGGGGCTGGAGAGGGCTCTCACAGCAGCTGCCCTTTCAAGGACAACTTCTGCCAGAGCTATGGCTGACCCAAGGCCATGCTAGCAGGTGCAAGTGGAGGAGTGGGGAATCAAACCCGGTTCTCCCAGATAAGAGTCCGCACACTTAACCACTACACCAAACTGGCTCTCCATATATGGATGGTGACACCCAGTCCTGAATTGTATCAGGTAGGAGGGGCTGGTGGGTGTTCCAGTGTTTAGAACAGGAGCTTTTTGATTGCGAAAATGTGGTTGGTATGGAAGAAACAAGGCACTTTCAACAAGTCTTTTTAAATATCAAGTGAGTTCTAATGCTTCCCTTTGTGAGAGGATAGAGTTTGATGTTTTACTGAGAAAAGCCCAGGAAGCTCCATAAAACAATGTTAAAGAACAAAAAGAAAGCCTCTTGTCTTCTTCCAAGCCAGTTCCCTCCATTAGCCTGAGACGGAGGGCATTGGGTCTTGCAAGGTCATGAAGGTCACAAACAACAAAAAGAAATTGGTGGGGAAAATCTTTTCTTAAACCAGCCACACGAGCCATTAACAGGTGAGACTCTGAGAATGCTCGCCACTGTATTTTGTATTTAAAGTTCCAGTTTTTATATCTATAATGATGAATAAGACATGCCTTGAACTTTGGTATTGTTGGGTACTCAGAAATAATGTCAGCCTTTTAAAGTTTGATGAGCTGGGAGCCTTGAGGGGATCAAAAGATTTTGAAATGGAAGGTTACCATGTGCATTAACAAGGCCCTTTTGATGTGCCAAAGGGCAGGGCCTGCTCACAGGACCATGGAGGAGTGTGTGCAGTGGTGCCGAGGTCCTGCTCCAACAACAGCAATGCCCCTAAACAGAGGTGATTATACCAATGGATAAATTGCTGCTAGAGCTTGATTATACCATATGGTATAATGGAGGAAAAGCTCCCAAGATTGCAGCTAGAATATGTTCAAAGTCGCACTGTATATGAACTTGCAGAGTTTGGAGAACAACATTTTCAGTATACATAGATAAATAAATAAATACCGGGTTGCATGGAAAGCAAGAAGGCAGGAAGAAAAGACTGCAACAGCCGCCACCACCCCTTGCCAGTCATTAATAGTGGAATCCTAAAAAGAATTAAGCCCTTTTAAGTCTATTGAAGCCATTGAGTTTAGAAGGGTGTAGCTCTGCTTAGGAACATATTGCAAACTGCTCTAATTTTCAGCTTGTAAAATCTTTTTTTTTCTTATCTTGATTTAGAATCCATAAGCTTCCATGAGGATTTTAGCACCATTTGCAGTAAACGAAGACAAGTAATGAATTAGATTATTTTTAGTGTTAGGCACAAACCAAAAATAGCGGTTCCAAGCCCAAACTGGGGGCAGGGGATCCCCCAGTTTGTCCCCACCCCACTTCAGGGTTATCAGAAAGTGTGCAGGGGAATGTCTGCTGGGCATTCTATTATATTTTATGGAGACCAGTTCTCATAGGATATAATGGAGCATCAATCCATGGATCTCTGGGGGGGGGGGTGTTTTTTGAGGTAGAGGCACCAACCTTTCAGCATAGCATCTGGTGCCTCTCCTTAAAACACCCCCCAAGTTTCAGAAAGATTGAACCAATTCTATGAGCCCCCAAAGGAGGTGCCCCTATCCTTCATTATTTCCAACTGGAGGAAAGGCATTTAAAAGGTACATGATCCCTTTAAATATGATGGGCAAAATTCTCTTTGGAGTTCAGTTGTGTTTGTCACAACCTTGCTCCTGGCGCCACCCCCAAAGTCTCCACTATTTCTTTAGTCGGACCTGGCAACCCTAGCAAAAAATGAACCATGGTTTGAGCACAAACCGGGCCAGTTTGTGAGTTGTTTTGAACTGATTTGTTTGGTCATGCCATGCCTGAACCAGAAAATGAACCACATTTTTCCTTGGTGGTTCATATTTGGAGTTCATTTTCTAGACATCCCGGCACCGATTCAATCAATTCCTAGGCAATTCTGGGAATAGACTTCTGTGAGCACTAGAAACATCCATAGCAGTTGCCCATAGCTTGATTGGCATCTCTGGGCACCAATCACAGAAGTCCCATTCTGCTCTATGGGAGCAGACACCCTGACTTAGCTGCTTTCACTTTGCAGC
The DNA here is from genome assembly GCF_032191835.1 of Heteronotia binoei. Lineage (NCBI taxonomy): Eukaryota > Metazoa > Chordata > Lepidosauria > Squamata > Gekkonidae > Heteronotia > Heteronotia binoei. The sequence continues at coordinate 22,609,605 of NC_083240.1, forward strand.
TTAAAGAGAGAAGAGTTAGTTGTCATAAGAGCTAAAGCTGAGCTTTCCTAGGGGCACCTGCTTTGGTGAGGCCATAACCCAGACATTTAAAATTCAATCATCACCACACTTGGAGGGGAAGTGGAAGAGAGTGTGCTGAAAACTCCCAGTAAGTATGGTGCCTCTAACTTGCAAGGGGGCTGGTCTACACCTCTCGAACCAAATGAATCATGAACTGGTTTGGGAAATCAAACAAACCACGAACCAACATAAACCACTGGTTCAGACAATCGAACAAACTATGAACCACCATTTTTCTGGTTCATGCCCCTGCCCAATTATTATGTTTCTGTTGTCCTATTTAAATCCTATTTGTTTTAGTAATGTTTTATATGACCGTTTTGTAAACTGCCCTGAGCCTGGTTACCCTGGGGAGGGTGGCTGATAAATTTAATAAATAAATAAAATCAGATGGTAGTGATGGAAAGTGCTGTCAAGTCACAGCTGATTTATGGCAACCCTGTAGCATTTTCAAGGTGATAGATGTTCAGAGGTGGTTTGCCGTTGCTTGCCTCCATGTCATGGTCCCTGGTATTCTTGGAGGTCTCCCATCCAAATACTAGCCAAGGTTGACCCTGCTAAACTTCTGAGAGCTGAGGAAATTAGGTTAGCCTGTGCTATCCAGGTCAGATAAGATATCACATAAGATACTGATTATAGATACATTAAATAAGACCTGTTATAGATATATATACCTGTAATATTTTTCAGAAGCTGTTATTTTAACAACCTTATTTCTGAACCTCAAATAAAGATTGCCTTGATGGAGCAATCTACAGGACCATCTAATCTAGCATATTCCTTCTAGCCATGACTGGCATTATGCTTCTTGTCCAATCCTATTTTAGTCAGGATTTAAACAACAAGAAATAAAAGTATTGAAAGGGAACAGATAATTGTATATACATAGTAAATATAATCAAGGCATTGAGGAATATCTCAAAGCAATGGCTTGTAAATCTATTCCAATAACTTTCAGACAAATTGTATTTTGTATAAAAAGAAGGTAGTATTCAAAAATGTTTATGTTGTTTCCATTTCCAGTGCTGTTTCTTCAGGCAACAGTTACCAGCTGTGCCACTATTAAGACAATTACAACTGGCTCAATACTGTCTAGTTGACCACATCATGGAGTGTTTTAAACTACACAGGGACAGTGTTCCTTCTAAGCTGAGTTAGCATGAGCTAGCTCACAGTTTTTTATCCTCCAACTCACAAATTTTGGCTTAGCTCAGGAAAAATGGCCCCAGGGCATAATAATTTTTGCAGTAGCTCACCATTTTAATGCCAGTAGCTCACCATTTTAATGCCAGTAGCTCACAACTTTAACACCAGTAGCTCACAAAGTAGAATTTTTGCTCACAAGCCTCTGCAGCTTAGAGGGAACATTGCACAGGGAATGTGTGTCTGTGTGTGAGAGAAACCAACATGTACCTAGACCACTTGAGAGTGCAGGCAGGGTTCACATTAATTCATTGTTCCTTCACATAAACAGTTCTTTACACATTAAAAAGATATGTCTGAGAGAATACATAAACACAGGAAGCTGCCTTAAATTGAGCTAGACCTTTGGTCCATCAAGCTCAGTATTATCTACTCTGCCTGGCAACAGTGCTCCAGGATCTTAGGCAAGAGTATTCATATCACCTACTATCTGATCCTTTTAACTGGAGATGCTGGGGGTTGAACCTGGGACCCTCTGCATGCAAAGCAGGTGGTACTGTACCGCTGAAGTCTCTACAATCCTAACTTGGGTTCTAGAAAAATTCTAAGCAAGTCTCTTTCCTGAAAATTTCATCTTTTTTCCTTTGTGTGAACTAAGTCTCCATGCTTTTCTTGTGATATCACAGTTCACATATCCTGAAGCTGTCACCAAAATTCAGCTAAAGCAAAATTTCAATGCAAATTTGATTTTTTCTGCTTTGAGCTGAGCATCGGCGGAATTACAAGTTTATGAGTTTCAGTAATATTTCCCTTGTGGGGGTCTCGTACATCTTTACCTACTTAATGAAGGCCTGCAATCCCATTCTGAAGATGCTAGGATGCTTATTTTCTTTCTTTGAAGACCTCTGTCCCCTCCTCACCTTGCCCTGAGTCCTCTGCCTCCAGCTGCTGTCGTTTATCCAGCATTGGTTGGTGTTTCAAATTTCCGATAGAGACCCTGCTTGTCAACAACAAGCTGAACTTGCCTGTCACCCCTAATGTGTTCTTGTTCTCTGTCTTTCTCTCTCTTCCCCTTTCTTTCCCTGCCTCAGTCAGTGGCACAGCAGAGTAATATCTGCCGATACCGAGCCATATATCTTGGCGGGTGACAAATCACTTTTTAATTGCCTCAAGGAAGAAATCCATTAGTCTTGCCTTTACGTGAGGATCATAATAACATTCAGCTAAATGCAAGATGGATAGGAGTCTTGAGTCAATTAGGTTATATGAACAGATGAAGCTGCCTTATACTCAACCGGACTTTGGTCCACCTAACCTAGTATTGTCTGCTTGGGACTGGCTGAGTCTCTCAGGGTCCTTCCCCAGCTCTGCTACCTTGAACCACTCTAACCTGACTGAGCTTTCTGCATGAAAGATGTGCATTCTGCCACTGAGCTGTGGTCATTCCAAACTCGGTCTGCCACTCAATACAGTTTGCATTAATATCTCAACTGGGGCCTGACCCTTTCTCCATCAATGTGCAAAAAAACCCTCCTTTAATAAATGGGGTCCTAGTAGAATTGCTAATCTCAGTCACAGTCTGGCCTGGCTTTGGCAACTTGGCCAAAAACAATTAGTTTATCTTGTCCAACAACTGGGCTGGATTCCTAAAAAAACTTTTGAGCATTTTAGTTGATATATAAGGGTGTGGGGGACAGACATTGAAGGCATCTTGGTGCATGTGTAGAAGCTTGCAAACTCTATAATTGCTGTAATTGCCAGCCTTCCTCTTTAACAGCCAGGGGAGCCTTTGTTGCCCTTTCACTCATGTCATGTATCACCATGCCTCCTGAGTGCCTGTTGACTCTTCTCCTGCTGCCCAGCTTTGCCTTTCCTTTGGACTTTCCATCTGTTAGACCCTTGTGGAGCCTTCAGCCAGGTGCACTCTACACTGCTCACTACTCCCTGAGACAGGCATGTCAGTCTTAAAAGCCCTTTGGCCCTTCCCCCTTCCTCCATCGCCAACAAGACTTAATCCCAACAGTGACCGGCAACCATGCAGGGATCAATACCAATGGTTACCAATGGGAGGTACCTCCTGAAAGTTGTCCAGTATGGGGTGAACAAATGGCCTTATTCCACCATCTTGAAGGAAAAGCTAGGCTAGGTCCATAGCTGGACATTTTTATTTTACAAAGGTGGTGAAAACAGACTCAGAGGTTGCGGCTTCACATTTGGCCCAATGCAAAAACTTCTAGATGAATTTGCATTTTCCTTAAAAAACTGGGAGAATTTTAATAAATATAGCAACATTTCCCAGCATATTACTAGGAGAGCATTAAACTCAGGTAAATTAAATTAGGGAGTTTATTTGCAAGTTCCTTTTAGGGGGAAGAAAACTCACAGTTAAGGGCACTCAGAAGATTAGTCCTCACTGAGGAGCAAACTTGTTTTGAGAGGCTGCATCAGACTGCACAGAGCTGAATGCGTGTCCATATTAAAAATAATAGTCTTGCCTGTAAAAAATGAATATAGCCCTCACCCTGGTATACTAGTTTTCTTCACACAGTGAGCTTTGTGAAGCATTCAGTTGTTTTAGAGTCTGTATGTGGACATACAGTTTTCAAACTGATTCACATCCTCATGAAGACAAAGCTATTGGTGCTGAAGTATGCAGCTACCTAATGCTGTTTTCTCAGGGGCAAGGTTGCTGGGGCTAACAGTGTGTCAAGATGGAGGGATAGGGTTGCCAACTCTGGTTTGGGAAATTCCTGGAGATTTGAGAGTGGAGCCTAGGGAGAGCAAGGTTTGGGCAGAGGAAGTAAAAAGAAGTACTTCTTCACCCAACAGGTGATTAACACATGGAATTCACTGCCACAGGAGATGGTGGCTGCTGCAAGCACAGACAGCTTCAAGAGAGAATTGAATAAACATATGGAGCAGAGGTCCATCAGTGGCTATTAGCCATAAGGTATAGATGGAGCTCTCTGTCTGGGACACGTGATGCTTTTTATTCTTGGTGCTTGGGGGGCAGCAGTGGGAGGGCTTCTAGTGTCCTGGCCCCACTGATGGATCTCCTGATGGCACCTGTTGTTGTTTTTTTGTCACTGTGTGACAGGGTGTTAGACTGGATGGACCATTGGCCTGATCCAACATGGCTTCTCTTATGTTCTTAGGTACCCCAACAGGGTATAATGCCATAGAGTCCACCCTCCAAAGCAGCCATTTTGTCCAGGGGATCTCTGTGGTCTGGGAGGCAGTTGTAATTCTAGAAGCTCTCCAGGTGTCACCTGAAGGTTGGCAACCATAAGAGTGCAGCATCACACACAGACCCCACCAGTCTTTCATCAGCATAACTTGGGCCTAAAGATTCTGAGATGCCTGTGCAGTTTGTATCTACATAGTAGAGAGAGAGAGAGATCTAGATCTGTCCCCTCCCCCCGCTAACATCTGTAACTTTCACTTTCTTTCCCTTTCGGATACGCCTGGGAGCTCATTATGTTTTGAAATATAGGACAAATTACATTTTTTTAGATAATTACCTTAAATGATTAGGCTTATGATATCCCTGATTAGTCAGAAATTTAGGAGGAATCATGAATTTTAGATACGATAATTGGAAACTAATTTTTCTCTTGAAGATGATGAACAGAAGATTTTTTTCTCTTCCCTTTTTAACTTTTTTTCATTTTTTCAGAAAAGATGGAATAAATTTCTAGCATAATTTGTCGTGTGATGCCTGAATTGACTATTTGTGGAATTTGGCACACAATCTAAATAATTTAAATGTAGGCGATAGGATAAATTAAAATTCCACAGGCATTGTAGAGCCAGCCTGCTTCTTTGGTCATTTGCCATCTGGGGGGAAAGAACCTGCTTTGGGCATTTTGCCTCCCTGCCAACACATTATGACCACCAGACAGCCATTTTGCTCTAGAAAAGAAGGCCCAAAATAAGGATATTTCTGGGTTTTTAAAAATTATTATTATTTCATATGTTAGCTTAGACCTGCATAGGAAATTTGTGGTGCTTCCTACTTTCCCCATTCCTGGGAAAATGGTGGGTGGTAGCTAAAGCAGTATGCCTCAGCAAAGAGGGCTTTCCTTCCTAAAAATGTGGGAAAGTAAAAGAAGGTGGATATATTTAATCATTCAGATGAAATAATTTGTTGGGGGAATTCTGAAAGGAATAATTTTGCACTTGTGTTGCCTAATGATGAATGAAGCGTGACATGTGCAAAGCCTTCTTCACTTGAGCCCTGAAGGCCTCAGGATGGCATGCAGGGGGAACTATCTAGGGTTGCCAGCTGCAGTGTGGGAAATTCCTGCAGGTGCCTGGGGAGTAGGATTGCCAGCTCTGGATTGGAAAAGACTTGGAGACTGGGGTGTGTGGAGACTGGGTTTGGTGAGGGAAGGACCTTGACAGGGTATATTCCGTAGAGTTCACCCTCCAAGGCAGCCATTTTCTCCTGCAGAACTGATCTTGGCTTCCTGGAGATCACTTGTAATAGCAGGAGATCTCTAAGTGCCTGGATGTTGCTGGGAGTGGGAGGGAATTCAATAGAGAAATGATGCTGTAGACTCCACCATCCAAAGCTGCCTTTTCCTCTAGGGGAACTGATCTTGGTAGTCTGGAGATCAATTGTCATTCTGGGAGAACTCTGGCCCCAACTTGAGGCTCATAACTCCTAGAACAAACCCATTTTATCTCCCCAATAGTCCTGTGAGCTAGTGCTCTTCCCTTTAGCTGCTCACAGCACAGCTCTCAGAGTTGTGTCTCATGGCAGCTGACGGAAGATCTCCCCTTTCCTGCATCTTTTGTTTTAAGCTGTTCAGTCTGAAAAGTGATACAGTTTTGTGACTGGAGAAGAGCGAGGGAGTTTTCCCTTCAAATCTCAAGTCAGCCAGGAACATATCAGGTGCCCACAGAGCCAATGTAGGCATAACGCAGAGAATGATGGATTGTCAAGAGCCAGTTTGGTATAGTGGCTAAGTGCATGGACTCTGATCTGGGAGAACTGGGTTTGATTCCTCACTCCTTCACATGCAGCTGCTGGGTGAACTTGGGTCAGACCCAGTTCTCTCAGAGCTGTTCTCTCAGGAGCAGTTCTCAAAAGAGCTCTCCCAGACCCATCTATCTCACAGGGTGTCTGTTGTGAGAAGAGGAAGGGAAAGGAGATTGTAAGCCATTCTGATATTCCAAGTGAAGGAAGGAAAGGAAAGGTTCCCTGTGCAAGCACCAGTCGTTTCCGACTCTGGGGTGATGTTGCTTTCACAACGTTTTCACGGCAGACTTTTTACAGGGTGGTTTGTCATTGCCTTCCCCAGTCTTTTACACTTTCCCCCCAGCAAGCTGGGTACTCATTTTACCAACCTCGGAAGGATGGAAGGCTGAGTCAACCTTGGGCTGGCTACCTGAATCCAGCTTCTGCCAGAATCGAACTCAGGTCATGAGCAGAGAGTTCAGACCACAGTACTGCTGCTTTACCACTATGTGCCACGGGGCCACTGTGAAGTGGTGAGGGGTGAAGTGAAGGGTGGGGTATAAATCCAATCTCCTCCTCTTCCTTCTATTGCAAGCAGAGGCCTTCCTTGTGATTTGGGGATTCTCCATCACATAAAAAAACTCACTACATGTGCAATTATTAGCACATGGGGAGAGGGTAGCATAGCTTTCTCCCGGTCCCTGATGTGCTTATGTTCTGCATGCAGGGTGGTAGTTATGTGGGGAACTATTCAAAACTGAAACCTGGCATGAAGCGCTTTGAACACTCAAGGTTGCTCTATTATGCTTAATAATAATAATACCATTATCCATATCCTTTCTGTTCTGAATATAACAGCATAGTAATTCCGACCTGAATTGCCTTCTGCGTGAAGCCTGCACATCTGTTGTGCTAGAGAGCATTTCCCCTTCTTTGTGTTAGTCTTTTAGTCTCTTTCGGCACGGGAGTTCCTCCTCTGCAGTTTGCATTTGCGGAGATCTCACCGCGGTGCATACCTCAACACAAACGTTTCCAATCAGGTTCCATTTCTCACTGTCTCGGCAGCGCCTTCCCACAGCCTGACGCATGACAAGGCCCTCTCTGGCCACCCTTCTCCCTGGCTTATGGGGCCAGTCAGCTGAATGCACATCTGCAAGTTAAATCAAAACCTTTGAATGCATTATTGATGCAAACAAATGAAGGTTGAAATTCTAGACAATACCTAATGAAGCTGACTCAAGTCAGGCTGTTCCCGCTGAAGGGTGCCAGGCTGTAGGGCAGAAAGATGGATGCCGGTTTCATCCCTTAATTACCTTGTGTCTTGCACTCTCTCTTGGGGTCTCTTCTTTTTTGTTGGTACTTTCCTTCCATAGCACAAGCCACTGCAATCTGTAATTAATTATCAGAGAGCCTGCTGGCAGCTATTTTTGAAACAAATATGGAGGGTGGGGGGAGAATGTGGCTGCTGAAATTGGCTCACAGGCCAGCAGTGGAGGGGGATTCTTGGTTTTCCCTTGTTAGTTCTCCTGTTCAGATAGCAACCCCCACGTCCTTTTTTTTTGCCTGTGAGGAAATAGGCCTTTTTATCACAGGATTTGGCCTGCTTGTTTAATTAAGTCTGTATGTTCATTTATTCAGTACATTTTTATCCCACCCTTCATACTAGAAGCTCAGGGTTGTATACACTGTTTTCCCCCTTCCTCCATTTTATCCTTACAACAGTGCTAGGAGGTGGATTAGGATGAGGTGGGTTAGGGTGAGGGAGAATGACTGGCCCAAAGCCACTGAGCAAGCTTCGTGATGGTGTGGGGCTTTGCACCTGGAATTCCCATATCCTTCTACAGCTCTCTAACCTGTACACCCATCAGTTGGCCAGGGCCAGATCGGGAATTTGAAGAAAGGCCTCTGGATGGGCATACCAAAATTCAGGCTTGGGATGTGGCCTCCTGAGGTTAGTGACTGGAGCAGAAGAAGTTGGGTCTTGCAGTGGAGCAAAAGAAGGCTCTGCTCTCAGGCAAGAACAGGCCAGGCTCCTTGGTGTTATCCCGAGTCTGGACAATCCAGAAGGTTCATCTTGCCCACCAGGCTCGCGGGCTTTCTGTCCTAGAAGGAGGCTTGGGTATCTGCATACACACAAATCCTAAGGATTCTGGTGGAAGCCTTGAAGTCCCTGAAATGAAACGGGGGCAATAGAAGAGCTGCAACACAGAAACTGAGAGTGCATTTCCATCATTCACAATCATTGGCTCCTACTTCATTCCTTCTGCCATCTCAGATAATGACTTGGTCCTCAGTCTAGTGTGCTATGTTCACTCTGCTCTGACCTCACACGGGAATCAAAGAGAGTTTTGTGCTGGGATCTTTGGAAAGTTGGAGTAGTACAAAAGGAACTTGATCTCCTTAGGTCTTGTGGCCTGGCATTGGCCTAGCCCCTCTCCCCAGCAGGCAAAGCTATTGTAATTGCAGTTTTTAATGTCCATCACCCAGTAATGCATATTAAAGATGTAGGGAGAAATGTAGGGCTGGTACAGAGTTGTGGAAGCTTTGCTTCAATGGATCAAATGGTAAGGAGAAGAATGACAAATTCTTCTGAGACCATAATCTCTGATTATGAACTGACATTGGGGAGTAGGCAACCCAACCCCCCCGCCCTGCCGGGGGACCCCTGGATTAGCAGCCTAATCCCCCGCTATCTAAAAATCTGATAGCGGGGGTGGGGGGTGGAACGGCGTGTCTCTTTCCCTGCTTGGCTTCAGGCTTTTCCCTTCCTCCGGCTCACAAAGACCCGCCCACTGCCGGCCTGCTATTCGCTCCAGTCCGGCCTCCCTTTGCGAGGTGCATGCTGGGACTTGTAGTCCTTGCATCCTCTCACGTCTGCTGAGCATTATTCTCTATGTGGAGATTGATTCTCATAGAGTATAATGGGGAATTGATCTGGAGGTTTCAGGGGCTCTGGGGGAGCTGTTTTTTGAGGGAGAGGCACCAAATTTTCAGTATAGTATCTAGTGACTCTCCCCAAAGTATCTCCCAAGTTTCAAAACGATTGGACCAGGGGGTCCCATTCTATGAGCCCCAAAAGAAGATGCCCCTATCCTTCATTATTTCCTATGGAAGAAAGACATTTAAAAAGGTGTGCGGTTCCTTTAAATGTGATGGCCAGAACTCCCTTGGAGTTCAATTATGCTTGTCACACCCTTGTTCCTGGCTCCGCCCAATGTCTCCTGGCTCCACCCCCAAAGTCTCCTGACTCCACCCCCAAAGTCCCCAGATATTTCTTGAATTGGACTTGGCAACCCTATTGGGGAGCCTGTCTTGCAGGACGTTTCTGGTACCAATTCAAAACACCATTCACCTGTGGACCACTTTTTTAGAAACAGGCTAAGGGTGGGGAGCCATCACCCTAACATTTGTATCTTCTGTGGCTCAAGACCCCCACAACAGGAAATACAGGAAGGTAATTTCTGAAGCAGTGTTTGGACACTTGTTTGTGTATTGACTGATTTTTTTGTAGAGGAATCGAGGCCATATCTGTGCTCCCCAAATCTGCACATTCTACAGAATGGCCTTGCAGCCTTTCCTGTCTTGTATTTTAGCCTATGTGCATACATTTCCATATGCATAGGAGCTCACTATAGATGTCTCAATGAATGCACAGCATCAGGGATGAGGCTAACAGGCAGAATCCCTACCATTCATGGAACTGTGCAGACATAGGTCTGAAGAGGGCTTGTTTTGATGACATAATTCCTGCTACCATCACACCAAGGAGCACCCCAGCAGGAACGTTCTCTGGATTTCTGCTTTTCAACTTCACAAGCAAACTGTACCTCTTGCTGATGATTTCCCTGCCAGAAGGGTTCTCAGCTCCAAGCAGCACAAATAATTCCAGGATGAATTCTCTTTCTGGTCTGTCACATCTCCGCTGTGTTGTGTCCTCCAGCATGTCTTTGGTGACTGCTCTCCTCTGGACCAATTTCACTGTGGCAGCATGTTTGCTTTCTCTGTCCTTCAATCTTTTCCTCAATTTTCTTTTCTAAATGTCATTAACCTGTAATTTCAGGCTCTTCTGAATCTAATAATGTGCTAATGCCTGCGTAATTGGTCAGCCGGACAGAATTAGGAAAGGTGAAGGGAGCAAGTCGGGGGCTAGCAAAGCTCACCAACTCTTGAGGGTTTGTCTTTTTGTTCTGCTGCTGTTCTTGGGCTTGAATGAACAGGCCAAGAGGTGGAAGGCTGTCGCTCACCACATGGCTGCCATTGGGGTGGCATCCCAGAGAGACATGTCCTTCCACAAGATGACAGTGGCCTCCAGCTGATAGTCTTTAGGAAGGTCAGTGAAGTGGGAGCCGAAACCCTCAAATGAATTAGGCATTTGGACTCAAGTGCTTCTATAGTAGTTCCTCTGAGGCTGATGAGGAGAAATCCTAGCAGCAGTGAGCAACTCCTGAATACCTGATTCAAATTCCATCTTAGTAGCAAATACTAACTACCGCAACTAGGAACACAAATTGTTATGATATTTGCCTTGAGTCTCAGTAAGAAAGGCAGACTATAAACAAAGTAACTGGAATTAATAAAATAAAAATAACCAGAACTACATAAAGATGTTGAAAAACTGACATACTAACTGTGCTGTCCTAAACAGTTAACACCTTTCTAAAGCCACTGACTTCAGTGGCCTTAGAAGAGTGTAATTCTGTTATTTAATCCAGTAATTCTTTCCCAAAATTCCTCTTCCACCACCAGTCCACACAAAGCTACAGCCTTAGTAACACCTGCTGACTTGTAACTAAGAAAGAAGGCTAACTTGGAAGGAGCTGGTCTTTAGGGTACCATACCCAGCCCTGAACCTTCAAGTTTAATGGCGCAGTCCTGTGCTGAGATGCAACAGTTTAAGCCCAGTGATTTCAAAAAGAATTGGACTGATGTAACTCAGCATAGGATTGTACTGTAAATGTAACCTCAAGGTAAAATGAGCAAAGCAAGATACAATGAAAGAAACCCTCTTCCCCTTGAGATCCCAGAGACACAACCTGAGTTCATAACCAACTGTAAAGACATTTGTGCAAAATACCTGTTGCTATGGGCAAAGTTGTGGTCTCCTCTTCAATTCCCATTCTGCTTGAATGGAATAAAAATGACCAGCTTCACAATAGAATGGCTATGTGGATGAGGATTGCAAAGAACTAAGGCAGAACCAAAGCTGCGGGGCTGTGACATAAGTTTACCATTGTTTACAGGAGATATTCCAGGGGTCCTTTTTGCATAGGAGGACTGCAGTAATGTAAAAAAAAACCCTTTGTGGACAGTGATGTGAGGGTATCTCTGGTGACAAATGAAATGAAGCCCATTGTTGTTCAGGAAGCATTGCCCTTGCGTTGAATTAGCTTCATCACATAGTCCCATCTGATTGGCTGTGTGACACCACTGTCAGTAAATAGACGGTCTGTAATTCTGGGGAAAAAACCAAAAGAAAACACACATTGGGGAAACCTGCCCAACACTCTTCTTTCTGCATCAAAAATGTTTGCCAGAAACCTTTCAATGTAATGAAGGAGGTGTTGGGGAGGAATATTTTCTGTTTCATATACTTTGTTATATATAATCACCTTTTGATATATATAATTATGATGTGTAAACATTTTTTCTTTTCTGTCTTTTCTTTTTATTACCTATTTTTCAAAAATAAAATAATAATAAAAAAAGTTTGCCATGGAATATGTGATTGAGCCTACAAAGCACTCTAGAGAGGACTGGTTGCCCAATCCTACAGGATCAAGGGAATGGTATCACTGCTAAGTATTGCTACCTCTGAATTGTAAGCTGGTTCTTAAGTAGGGTTGCCAGCTCTGGGTTGGGAAATACCTGGAGATTTGGGAGGGGTGGAGTCTGGAAAGTATACATTTTGGGGAGGGGAGGAACCCCAGCCATAGAGTCCAGCCTTTAAAGCAGAGATTTTCTCGAGGGAACTAATATCTGTAGTCCAGAGAGCGATTGTACTAGTGGGAGCTCTCCAGGTGCCACTTGGAGGTTAGCAGCCCTAATAAGAAACCCTGGATGGATCCATTTATTTCACTAATTTATGAGGTCATTTATATTTCCACCTTAGAATGAGTCCTTATGACTGGTTGCAATAAATTTAAAAGCCAAATGTTGCCACTATGCTAAAAGTGCAAAAAACATCATAAAAGGAACAGCATTAAAAACAGCATTGAGTTAAAATTCCACTTGATGGGAATTGCTGTATAGAGGCTGAGGTGGAGCAAAGGTTATGAGAAGAACATTCCCGATAGCTGGGGTCTGAAACTTGAATCTATATATCTATTTGTACAATCAAAGCCACTTTTGGATAATCTTTTGGGGCGCTTAATAAGGTTGTCGAGAGACAAATGAGTTACCAAGCTAAAGCGCACAATGCCTAGACTTGCAGAATAAGTGCTTTTGTCAATTTAACCTGAAAATCAGATAAACTCAACAAAAGAGAGAAAAAGAATTTAAAGCAGACTGCAGTCTTTGAAACCTCAGTAGTGATTGGCTGCAGTGATTGGCTGGCTTTGTTTGACTGAAATGACTTTTTGTGTTGGCTCAGCTGCTGGGTTTTTACAGCTTATCTATTAACATCTGAGGTGAGCAACATTGGGATCCTCCCTGTTTGGCCCCCTCAGGACTGTCATGCTCCCTAGAGGCTGGAGAATGGGGAGGGGGCATGGCTGGGTGACAGAGCATTCTGCTCGGCATGCAGAAAATCCCAGGTTTAATCAATCCCTGGCACCTCCTGATAAAAAGGGTCAGGTGACAAGTTATGTTAAAGCCTTCTGCCTGAGATTCTGGAGAGTAGCTGCCAGTCAGGATAGACAATGGTGACCTTGACAGATTCAGTACAAGGTAGCTTCTTGTGTTCAGAGTGCCCCATCCAGAGCCACCAGCTGAATTACATCTGATGCAGAACAGCAGGGGGCTAATTATATTGGGAATGTGGTGGGCGGGCGGGGGAGACGTGAATATTGCATTTCGAAAAGGCTGTAACCTCATTGGGATCCTACAGTTCTGAAGCAGGATATCGAGGTAATAAATAAACATGCAGTCTAAGTGCTAAAAACAAACCTACCCAAGGCCTGGTGTTGGGTATGACTTTGTGCAGATGGAGGAAAGGAGTTTAGCAGAGAATGGGTAACATGATCTGCAGTGTTAATCCCACTGTACGCAGGGCTTTTTTTGAGCAGGAACACACAGGAATGCAGTTCCGACTGTCTTGGCATCAGTGGGTGGCCCAATATGTAAATGAGACCCTGCTGGGCTTTTTCAACAAAAAAGCCCTATGTGAACAAATGGTGATGTCAGGAGGTGTAGCCTAATATGCAAATGAGTTCCTGCTCAGCTTTTTCTACAAAAAACCCCTCTGACTGTACATGTGCACAAGTGGTGCATGAATGCCAAAGATGCTGCTACATCTATTGCGTGTGAGATGTGTGTGTGTGTGTGTGTGAGAGAGAGAGAGATTAGGCACGGAGACTACATTACAGATATGAGTCACATCTGTAAACTTCCTCTTGCACAACCTGTAATCCTCTGTTGCTCCCTATCATCCAAGCATTACCTGCTGCAGCAAGTGCTCTGAAACAAAGAAGAACAGTTCCCTGTTGGTGGAGTCCAAATCCCTCTCTACACCTGTCACTTCAGGGAGAAGGAAACCATCCCATCCCAAAGTCATTGGAGGGAGGTATTCCCCCCTAGAAAGCTCAAAATTGGGGGAGAGGAGACTTCTTATATATCAACATTCATAGAATAGTTCTCCGTATGCAGGGCAAGATATATGCGGAGGGAAAGTGTATTTATTTCAGAGACTCCCCATTGTCTGGAGGAGAAGGTTTACCACTGTATCTGCTTTTATTCTTCCCCCACCCCAGGAGATAATGGTAGCCATTCACTGACACTGGAGGAAGTAAAGCAGTATACTTAGGAATACCACCAAGGTTGTGGGCCTTGACCTGATCCTAGACCACCCAACTGTGAAATAAATAGCTGACTCCTAACTGAATAATCCCATCTTGGATTCTTTTCTTTTTTGTGGGGGGTGGGGGGGGATGGATGAATGTGATGCAGTTTTAGAAACAGTTTTAGAGTCAATTGGAAGGGAGGGACAGATGTGATATTTAGCAAATAATGTTTTTAAAAAGTGAATTAGTACAAAAAAGATAAATCAAGATCTGTCTGTAACAGCCTTCTTCCGTCTTACCTCAACCCAATTTAATAGAAACACTAATACACTTAAATGAAAGCGCAAGCTGGGTTTTTTGCATCAAGGTGTAGAATTTAAGTTCTCATTACTAGGCAGAAGAGCAGAGGGGAAAGCGATGGCCACTTTTTGCTTCAGGGCTTTTTAATAAAACAATACCTCCTCCTTGTGATACATTTATCAGGTTTGAATTCACTGGAGGCACATATCAGACCATCTGTGTCAAAGAATGTAGGGTAGGAAGGCAAGTGAATATCTTTGGAATTGATATTCTGATGAGTGATTTTGAACTGTTACAAGGAGCATTTTTTTCTTGTGCTTGCAAAAGGTGTAGGGGATCCAGCAGTTGCCTTTTGATGTGAATAGAAAAGGCCTGCTGTGAACCAAGCTTTTTTGGGGGGAGGAGGGGGAGTAGGATTAGAGAAATGGTCTGTTTACCTGGGACTGATCTGTTTTAATTCATTTGTAGCAGTGAAATTTTTATTCAGGATGAACTTTTGCTCAGGGGGGACAAAGATTGCAAACCATATTTGTTGCTTTTAAAAAGTATAAATGCAGCAGTTGGTGTAATACTATTTATTATTATTTATTCCTTTATTTATGAATTTATAACTAATCAAATTGTCACAAAAGAATGAGCAAGCCCCCACCCCCCGCCATCAACTGGCTAAATGTTTAGTACAAAAAAAGGGAAAGGGAAAGATTTTTCAGAGCATGATGGAGAAACCACCAGTTTGTAATACCTGAAAATAGAATATAAGGATATGCTGCAGACTGAATTAGATTAGGTGGTGCAAGACACCAGAGGCCCTCTGTACCATGCTTCCTTGTGTGGAGTGGTGCTCCTTTTGGGGGCAAAAAGCCCGAGCAGAGATGAGAGATGAGGGTGAACTAGGGAGCTGAGTTCCCTGCTTTCAACCTTGACTTGGTCACAGAGTCATAAGGTGGTCTCCCACAAGTCACTGCTTTCCTTAGCCCAGTCCAGAGAAGCCTGACATGGCTGAAGGATTTGGACTGCTCACCTTTGGTGGGAATGAGAAATTGAATAGACCAGCGGGAGTCTGGTGGTGGCAGAGGCAGGGGAAGGATATGTTCAATAAAAGAACTTTAAGAACAGTGATAGTCCATAGAGAGCCAGTTTGGTGTAGTGATTAAGTGCGCAGACTTGTATCTGGGAGAACTGGGTTTGATTCCCCACTCCTCCACTTGCACCTGCTGGAATGGCCTTAGGTCAGCCATAGCTCTCATAGGAGTTGTCCTTGAAAGGGCAGCTGCTGTGAGAGCCCTCTCAGCCCCACCTACCTTACAGGGTGTTTGTTGTGGGGGAGGAAGGTAAAGGAGATGTGAGCTGCTCTGAGATTCAGAGCGGAGGGCGGAATATAAATCCAATGTCATCATCTTCTTCTTCCATCCTGTCAGCTGCGAACTGATGATACACACATCTCATAGTGGCTAGAGCTCTAACCAGATGGACATGACCTGTAAGTGTGCTTGTGTAAAATGTCATGTCTGCTCAGACAGTTACGATGTCAAGGGCCTTCTCAGCCTGCAAGCTCATTCTTGAATGTCTGTTCCCAAAATCTATGAGCAAACATCCTCTGAGTACAATGTAAAGGCTTGGATGTTACTGTTAGGATTGGGGTTGCCACAAAATTATCCCCAAAGTGTGGGCTTGAGGTGAATCTAGAGGGTGCTTCTCTGGCAATACACATGAGGCATTTTGAAGGAAGTGAGAAAAGGAGGTCTGGTAAACTTAGCAGTATTTCTGAGGGTGGGTTGAGCCTGGAGCCACAGAAAAAAGAGCAAGTGCATGCAGTATGGTGGTTAAAGCATCAGACTCGGATCTGGGAGAGCTCGGTTCAAATCCCCACTCTTCCATAGAAACTCACTGGGTGACCGGGTGAATGTATTTCTGTCAGCCTATTCTACCTCAAAGTGCTGCTCTTGAGACGATAAAATGGAGGAGAGGGCAGTGATCTTGTAAAGTGCTTTGTAACTGACTGAGGAGAAAAGCAGGATATAAAGATGCGTTTTTCATAATGTTTTATTGTAAACTGCCTTGAGTCTGCAAGGGAGAAAGGCAGCTAAAAAAGTGTTTTAATTTTTTTTTTAAATTTTAACAAATCCTTTATCAGTTCCATATACAAAAAAAAAAAACTATACATAAACATAAACAAACCACCACCCATTCCTCCAAGCCAAGGAGCTTAAGGGGCTTCACCATAACACAGTTCCGACTTTCTCATAGTAATTCCCATGCTTTTTATCCATATGTATAAATAGTCCCATGTCTTCCTACAGTCTTGTAGATTTCCTCCTCTTATTCTTACAGTTAATGTGTCCATCTCAGCTGCTTCAAATAGTTTTGTAAAAACTCATCCCTGTCTGGTAATTTAGCTAAAAAGTGTTTTAAATAAGCACAATACAAATGTAACTATCCAATTAAATAATTTAAAAAATTAAGCCATGATTTGAGTGTTACTCTGTATTTCTCCACAGCCTTGGATGTCCTTTTAGGACTCTGGAATTGGCAAAGATGCTCTCTATGCAATAGGGTTACCAGTTGTGGCTTGAGAAATTCCTGGATGTTTGAGGACAGTGTTTGGGGGGTGGGGGGTGGGGGTGGAAAGGAGCTCAACAGGGAGGCAACACTGTGGAGTCCACCTTCCAAAGCTGCCATTTCCTCTAGGGAAAAAAATTGACTGTAATTCCAAGAGAACTCCTTGTCCCACCTGGAAGCTAGCAACCCTACCATATAGTAGACAAAATTGTTGAAATCAAGACTGAGAGTTGCTCACAATTTCAGCATTCCAGCATACCAGAAGTATCTAAGGGATTTTAAGGGTTGCTTTGAAATTTGCAGCCTTTCTCTGGGGCAGCCCCAGTTTGAATGGGAGAGGCAGAATCTTCCCTAGTAGCAAGGAGCTGATGGTTGTAGAAGTAAGTCACATCACATTAAGCTGATATGCAGCGGCAAAAGGGCCTATCTGCTCCTCCTCTTTTCCACCTTGATAGTTAGAGGAATAGCCCTCTAGAAAGCCATAAGTTACAGTCCAATAGCTAGTGAACTTCTGCAGTGACCTATAAGGCCTGCCACGTAAGAAGTGCAGACTCTGGTTTTCATAGCGCAGAGTGTCAGAGTGATTGCATTGGCAAGAAGCAGCTGAAATCTCTGCCCTCTCTCATTCTAATCCTTGCCTGCACCAACCGGAATCCGCAGCCTTAAACTGCTTCTCCCCCCCACTCTCCTTTTAGACCAGTCCCTGGTGCAGGTGGCAACCAGCTGGCCAGTTGGTAATGAATAATGCATCAGGTTAAAGGCTGCCAGGGGACACATAAGTGGTCAGAAAGGTCACATAAACTATTGTTAAGGCCTAAACACTGAGCGCAACTTTAGCAAAGTGATTAATTGACTGGATCATATGAGGGGTTTTTTGCCTACCTCTCGGAAGTTTAATGAATTAGTTGATTAGTTACAGAAAGTTGCCTCTCTGCAGCAACTCCAGGAAGGTCATTGCTCTCTCGAAAATAAGCCAGGCACTGAGTGGCTTGGCTTTGAGCCCCTGACAGTTCAGCTTGTGTTAACCTCGAAACCTGAAAGTGAAGGCAAACCATCAACTCTTGAGTAAATGCAGCAAGAGGGGAACACAGTGACCTTCAAGGGGGGCTTGACCTTCGTTTGCATGTCAACATCATTATGCTGTCATGGCATTAATTTATGTCTTCATTGCTCTCCAGTTTTTGCCTCTCTCCCCCCTTCTTTTCCTGTTTGATGTACCAGGGAAAATTCACATTCTTCTTGCTGACCTTTTGGGGGGGGGGGGTGGGGGGGGAGGTGGAGACAGACATAACCTTTTACAAACTGCAAAGGTGATATTACTGCTCTCAAATGCATACAATTTCCTGGACAAACTTGGAAAACTAGTTTTGCATATTTTCAGCATGGTTCTGCTTGAGTGGAAGTAAAGCTAGCTGTGATGAGTGGCTGTTAACCAGTGCCTGTGATACCACCAACACATCTTAGAGCTAGAGATGGGGAGGAGATCCACCCCAGTAAGTATTTGGGGCTGGATTGACAGCTGTGGTTGAAGCAGGAGCTTTTGCAAAGTCAGTCCAGTTCAAGTCCCACACTTTCCTGATGAGTCTGGGTCTATTCCATAAATAGAAACAAACACAGACCACATCTAGAGAGTAGCTGTATTGCTCTCCTCCGGTTAAACTAGGGATTCCATAATGCAGGGGTGGCCAACGGTAGCTCTCCAGATGTTTTTTGCCTACAACTCCCATCAGCCCCAGCCATTGGCCAAGCTGGCTGGGGCTGATGGGAGTTGTAGGCAAAAAAGCATCTGGAGAGCTACCGTTGGCCACCCCTGCCATAATGGGTTAGAAAAAGCCTAGAAGACTGCCTTTGGGACTGCCTTTGGGACTCTTCTTTTTGCTCTGATGTCTCTGTGAAGGAACAGACTTACAAGCCATTTCCTGTTTCTTTAGGTTGATTCCTAGGAGGTCAGAGAACCCCAGCAGCCATCCTAGGTTTTTGTTTGCCAATGCTGTCCTTTCCCTCCCTCCCTAGAGGAACACCAAAAATAAACTGGTATCCACCTGCTACTGCCAGTGACTCTGAGAGTGTATCCAACCAGATGGAGTGGCGCATAGAATCACAGAATTGGAAGGGACTTCCAAGGTCATCTAGTCCAACCCCCTGCACAATGCAGGAAATTCACAAATACCTCTGCACATCCAGTAACCCCTGTTCTGTGCCCAGAAGATGGCAAAAAACCCTCCAGGATCCCTGGCCAAAGTGGCTTGGAGAAAAAATGCTTCCTGCCCCCAAAGTGGCTATCAGCATTTCCCTGGGCATGTAAGAATACATCCAGTAGTCTGTACCTGTGTTGCTGTGTAAGGGCTCCACCCAGCTGTTGTACCTTGTGCAAGCATGGGGGCGGTCAACCACAACTCTTCCCATTCAAGCTATCAAACTCCACGGATGGTGAGTTGACCTACTGCCCCTCCTCATCACCACACTGAATAGACATGGTGCTTTTCCAGAAACCAGACTTAAAGCATTCAAAATATAAGAACATTTGATACATGTAAAAAAAAGTTTACACATGTTCTGTTCAAGCATTTCAGGGTGAGCAAGGAAATAAAGAAAAGATGAAAAAACACAGTCCAATTTCCCTGTTCTAGGTACCTCCTAAATGAAATTTAATTGAGGTCAGGCTAGCTTTCCATGATGTTGCAGTAGTTTAAAGTTTACCTTCATTCTCAAGGTTGGGTCTTTTCCCAGTTGTCCCTTGGTATGTGGACAAGATAGAATATAAGCTTGATACAAGTTTAGTCCATCAGGGCTGATGCATATACATGGAAGAGTAAGAGCAAGTATATAAGAGTAAGAGCTATTCTTCCTTATATCCTAAGAATTTATAATATACCTTGGGAGTCCCTGTCACCTAGAAGTTATTTGAGCCTTCCTACCCCCAAAGGAAAAGTTTACTTTCTATCCATTTGGGTCTTAGCCAGGGGTGGCCAAACTGCAGCTCAGGAACCACATATGACACTTTCACACATATTGTGTGGCTCTTGAAGCCCCTACGATCCTGTCAGCAAACTTGGGAGAAAGCATGTCTCTCTTTAAATCACTTATCCAAGCCTAGCCAGCCAGCAGCCAGGAAAATGCATTTAAATTTAAAGTTGCTTTCTTTCCCTCCCTCCTCCATCCATTTTCTTTCCTTCCTTCTCTTGAATGTCTGATGTTCATGTCTTGTGGCTCTCAAACATCTGAAGTTTATTCTGTGCAGTTCTCATGTTGAGCAAGTTTGGCCACACCTCGGCTTACAGTCTCTTTCCCTTTTGGGTCTGACTTGGCAGCAGGGTCTGAGGTAGTCAGCCGTTGTCCAGCTTTGGCCAGACTCAATAACATAACTAAGAGCTTGAGTGTTCTGTTTTGGGGGCTTGACATTCACCCACCCTCTTCGTTCAACTGCCTATTTTCTGCCAACTACTGCTCTCCAGCCGTGTGTCCCTTGTACATGGACAGTAAACTTAAATATTGGGGTGAATTCTTGGGTTGTGGGCATTTCTTCAGGGTCTCTAACAGCCCTGAAGTAGATTGCGAAACCTATTTTAGATACCACAATTGAGCCCAGAGTACTGGCAGAGAGGAACCAGTTCATTCCATGTTTTAGCCTAAGTCCCTCCCCTCACCATCACTGCCATCCTGCCTTCCATAGCAGTTTGGCAAATTTTTATAGGAGCTTGTTAAATTTTTGCAAGGCAAAGTATGAATATGTTTATTAAAGTAGCGCAGATATGCCTGTGTTAAAGAGAGGCAGCAATCTGATGCATAAGGGGCCCCAGCTAACTCAAGGGCTTCAGACACCTGCCGTAATCACTTTTCTTCCTGTGAAGAACTGACTCTTCAACATGCCACTTAAGGATGACCCAAACAAACCACTCTCTGGTCATCTGATTAAAGCCTCATTATGTGCCCAAAGTGGTCTTATCGGTAACAATCTCTTCCTTGGAGGGGGAAAAAAAGAACCTGCAATCTTTGTCATAATTATCGATGTGGGCTGTTGTGGGGGCCAGGAGGAGGGCTTGATAGAATGGCCACAGGCCTTGATTTGGTCAATAGTTGCAAATTGGTTTAAGTGAAACCAGCGTGACGGTCTTGAGTGTGTTAGGGAGAATAAAGTCATTTTGATCAGACGCGAGCACAATGCAAATCCCAATTTGCTGGAGTTATTGCTGTGGGTTATTGATTATGCTAAGCCCACACATTTTTCCCAATTACACGTTTTATTCAAATGTAATGTGTTAAAAGAATTACTTGTTTCCGCACGGCAGTGACATAGCGTGGAGCTGTGCTGAGCAAGCCTTGAGCTTGGCATGTAAACTTCTGCTTCTAAGTCAATTCCATTGAATTCCAAAACCATCAGTGGTATAGTTTGGTACTCTTGGACTCTCAGCTCAGTAGTCTAAGGCAGGGATGGCATTAGATTACTGGCTGGGGCTGATGGGAGTTGTAGGCAAAAAACATCTGGAGAGCTACCGTTGGCCACCCCTGGTCTAAGGGCTCCCCTCCTCCTTACCATTAATGTCAGCTGTTTTGAGAACTACGATTCCCAGAGTGCACTGGGTAGAAGATGACAGAGGACTAAAGATTGAGGTGAACTGAGTAGAGCTCATTTCATTTCAAGCTACAGCATTATTGAGAGAGAGAGAGATGTTGAGCCAGGGTACCTGGAGGCCCAGTTTTTAGCCCCAAAGTATGGCCATGAGAGCACCTTTGGTTTAGGGAGACCTTGTGCAAAACAGCAGGAGGGATATGTCAGTATCATGCACCAAAGTGCCTTGGAGATTTCATGCTCCCAGTACACCAACAGCTCTTTGAGGAAAAAGCCCACCATCTTCTTTTCCAGCCCTGCTTCCTTCCTTCCTTGGGTCTTCAGGTATTCTGCACCTTTGCATAGCCTCAGATGCTTCCCAGCATATGTGGAAGGTGTCTATTTTCAAATTTCTCCTGGGCATCATTCTCAAACAAATCTTGGTAGGCTGATCCATTTGGAATTGACAGTTTACAAGCAGCAGGGAGAAAAAATATTCTTCTATGAAGAACACATTTCAGAATGGGGCTTTCCTGGCTCTATGCCTGCTTTGCCATTGAAAAGTGGCTCATTCCAGCTGGAATTTCAGCCTGTGATTTATAAAACAGGAACTGGATGAATGGAGTTTGGGGGAGAGGTTACTAATTATGCCTGGAGATGAACTTTCAAAATGAGTTTCCACACATAGCTTCTCTTCCCCTCCCCTTAAAACTGCTGTGAAAAGGCCCCTGGACTAACGTAGCATCTCAGGGGGTAGAACCCCCTCCCCCATTTTATTTTAATGGATTCTTGTCAAATTACTGATCAGAATAAATGCAGGCTCTCCCGGAGCTTGAATATTTCATGTGAAGCTCTCCAATAAAGAGCAGGATTGATTTGCAACTGTCACTTGTGATTTAAACACTTAAGCAGCAAAAACATCAGGATATAATTAGTGACGACCCATTTTTCTTTTTTTCCCCCCTCTTTATTCTTGTCCTTTTTTCCCACCCGCCATTGGTGGCATTTCTGCTTAGCATCAAAGCAAATTGAAACTAGTTGCTGAGATAATGCTACAAGTCTCCCTTCTCCTCCTTCTTATCCATAGTCGCTAATGCAGATTGTTTGCTTCATAATAATATCTGACATTTGCATCGTGTTTTCTTTAAAGCTCTACACCTACATTATCGTAGCAATCTTGACATCAGCCCTGTGAGGTAGGTCAGTATTGTCATCTCCGTGTTTCAGATGGAGGCTGAAAGCGGGATGTCCAGAAGGCCAGCTGGTGAGCTGGGGGGTGAGATTGGATTTGAGTCAGGAGCCTCATTAAATGGAGCCAGCCCCAGCTCTGTACAGAAGTGCTCACGCACTTCTTCCGGCTCACCTGCTGAGAGCTGGCTACCCCTTACCAAGATGGGAGTAAGCTTCTTTTACTTTCATGGATGTGACATCATGCCATTAACATGGTTTCCCCCATGATGATATTGCTTCCAGTTTTATGGTGGTCCACTTTTGGTTGGACCACCAAGTCTAGGATCAGCTCAGGAACAGCTGCCTGGGATCCTTGTCGCATGTCATGAGTATGGTTTACTGAAATGTATGAATGTGGCATCCTGTCTTGATCACTTCACACATTCCTAGAACACAGAGATGATGGAATAGATTGAAGGTGCTGAAACCAGCATTTTGGAAGGCTAACTCAGATCTGGGTGACTGTTTGAACCAAGCTGGTGTGTCCCATCTTCTGCAATACAAGGAAGATCATATTGGCTTATTTACCTTTACTGAGCTGATTTATGTGAAGTCCTCAGAACACTAAAACACACACACACACACAACGTAAATGGGATTATTATCACCTTCACTCAGCTATTAACAGAATTACCCTTTTGTCTCAGCAGATGTATCCAGGACTTTTTTGTAGCAGGAACTCCTTTGCATATTAGGCCACATACCCCTGATGTAGCCAATTCTCCAGGAACTTACAGGGCTCTTAGTACAGGGCCTACTATAAGCTCCAGGAGGATTGGCTACATCAGGGGGTGTAGCCTAATATGCAAATGAGTTCCTGCTACAAAAAAAAGCTTTGGCTGTATCTCTTCTTTTTTACTCCTCTGCACCCCCATCTTGCTGGTGGAAAATGCCATAAAATCACTTCTGACTTACAGTAACCCTCTAGAGTTTTCAAGGCAAGAGATATTTAGAGGTGGTTTGCTATTGCCTTCCTCCAAATAATAACCTTGGTGTTCCTTGGAGGTCTCTCTTCCAAATAGTAGCCAAGGCTGACCCTGCTGAGCTTCCAAGATCTGGCAAGATCAAGCTAGCCTGGGCTGTGCAGGATATCTCCAAACTCAGTGGGCACTAAATCTGCCCCAGTTTGAGAGCATGCTGCTCACTTAACAAGACTCTGCTGCCATTCCTATTTCTGCCATTATATCTTCAGGGATGGGATTTGGGGGATCTAAATGTATTCTGTGAGGGGTGAGTTCCCTTTGAGACAGAGGAGATGAGAAGTGTGGCTGAGCCATCTTTACAGTCTCCAGAGGTTTTAAGTACCTGGATTGGTGAATACTGCCGCTATTATCTGAAGGGTTTTTTTGTATTTTTTTGTTTATCGCCCTTCAAAACAAATGGCCTCACAGTTGAGTCTCCTCTGCACTCCGGGCCTCATGAAGATTTCATAAATCTGGCCTCTGATTCAAGGCAATGATGATAAGGCCAGGATGAAAGACACTCTGCCATCCTTGTTCCTTTCCTTACACCAGGCAAGGCCAATACCGCTCCACCCCAAAATGAAAATAAATCACACCACCTGTCCATCATTGAGCACTGTGCAAATAATAGCCCAGCTTCTGCAAGTCCCCAGCGATATGCTTCTGGAATTTTGGATTCTTCCTTTGAAAAGAGTGGATTTCAGTCCCCACAACCACACCATTTCTGGTTTTGACTGCAGCCAGCACACACTGCCAGGACTGGACTGGTGTTTTTTTTTAACACATTTGAGAGATTGGGATGTAAAATAGCTTCAAGTTGGAACCTTAGATGCCTTCAAGGCCTGGTATTGAAGAAGATGAGGAAGAGGAGTCTGTGTGGGAAAGAAAAGAAACCAGCTCAGTGGGTACCTATCAGGAGGCATCATTTAGGGTCACACCTTCTGTGTCATCCTGTTTTTAATAATGCAGCTTAGCCCGGGAAAATGTGAAGAAGGAATTGGTGAAAGGGGCCTTGAGCATGTGCAGAGCGTATTTCCTGTGCCCTTAAGTAATTGCAGAATCCCCATCACAACTCAGGGATAAGTGGGAGGAGTTTTCAGAGGAGCAGATGCTGTTTTTAGGGCTTCAGCATTTTTTATCCTGAAATCAAGCACTGTAGAATATTGTAGCTTCCAGAAAGGAAGGAAAATGGGTGATCCAAATGGTTTTGCCCAACTGAACTTAGCAGTGGGAAGGAACTCTCTGGGCTACACCTCATCCATTTAAACATGCAAATCAATGAAACCCCCACAGGCTTTTGGGAGCAAGATGGGGTGTACTCTGCCTGGTCTAACAAATGTAACTTGGTTTCTCTTCTCTCTCTCAGCCTGGCAGCCTGGCTTCTCATTGTACAGGTATCCAGGGAGCAGATTAGCTGCTTTAACTTAAATGCTTCTATTTATAGAAGAATCAACAGGTCTGTATTTTTTTTAGAGATGCAAATATCAAGACAGCCCCACACATCTCTACAGTTTTTCCTGTGGGGGAAGGGGGACAGCCATAGCTAAAAGAGGTGAATTACTAGACTCTTCTCCAGACATGGCAGCAGTAATCAAAAGAGCATCCACATGGCTCCATCAGAATTTGCAGAGTAAAGAAAGGAGAGCCTTCCTTTGATGCTTTAGGCAGCATGAGGGGTCTGACCAGCCAGAGGTGGCTGCAAACTTCTCTTAATGCTGCTGTTGGATTGGAACACTGCCAAAGGGCCCCATCACCATCTATGGCATCTGACATTAAGAACATGAGCAAAAGCAAGCTATCCCACAGGAAGCTGACAGTCCACATTTTGTCGACATTGTGAGATGTCAAAGAGATGGTGGGCACTCACACTGTGGGTGCTGAGTGGAGGAAGGAGCTGCAGGAGGGCCGGGCCAGGCTGTTGTTGCTGCCTCCCAGAATCATGGCAGTGCAGGGAAATGTGCCAGCAGGGAGCTCATCCTCTGGCACTGCATACTATAAAGTTCCCAGTCCAGTGGAAGGCAATTACAGTGGCATGCCAAAGTGGCTTACAACGTATTTTGCCCCATCATTTTTATTCAACACAACAAAACCCCTGTGATGTGGGTTAGGCTGAAAGTGGATGACTGGCACAAAGTCACCCAACGAGTTGCAGTGGCAAAATGGGGATTCAAATCTGTGCCTCTCAGGTCCTTATCTGATTTTCTAACCACTTCACTACATGTGTTCAGCACACAAGGGCAGTAGTTAGGATGAGCCCCTGAAGTGCTAGCATTGCTAAGGGAGATGCCTTGTTTCTAGTATGTCTGACCAAGTGCTTCTTGCCTTCCCTTTTGTTTTCCAACATATGAGATGATACTTTCCCCCCTAACACTCTGGCCAAAAGGTTATCTCCCCCTGACCCCTGTTGCCACTTGCTTGCCTTTTGTCCAGTTAGCTTCTTGCTAGTTGCCTGTCACTCTGCAGCCTGCCTGAAGTCCTTGCCTTCTCTTGGACCCCTAATATAAGGGCTGAATATGGCAGAACAACAAGACACAGAGGGAAGACAGGAATGGGAGACAAAAGAGAACCAAGGATGAATGGAAACTCCGCTTCAACTGGGAACTTGGCCAGAGGATTCCTAGAAAATGTGGGTTTTGAAGGCAAAGAAGAGAAGGAGCAGCATGAGAGCATTTTATGGAACTCCCAGGCATAAAGTGGCGGCAAGAGAAAATCTTTCTGTGACTTTCTTTGGGTGGATGAGTGGAACTGGGGGAAAGGAATATATGGACCGGGCAGTGCTCTGGTTTGTCAGTTCAAGCCAGGTATCAAATGAATTCTGTCCCACTGGATCTGTGGAAAGGAAACTGATGCAGGGGAAGGTTTCTCTTGGAGTTTGGATATAAAGGCTCAAGGATCTCCATTTTCACTTGCATCTGATGAAAGGAGATTTGACTCTCTTATGCTCTGGAAATCTTGTTGGTCTTTCATGTGCCACTGGACTCAAATCTTGGTCTTCTACTGCAGACCAACACAGCTACCCACCTGAGCTTTTGGATCCTAAGTATTTGCCCTGCTGTGCTGTTTTCCCCTTAGATGGGATGAGTAACCTGACAAGTGATATGTACATTTACTCTTCTGAGCCCTCTATTTCACCTGAGACAAGGAGATACTTACGCAAGGCTGCCTTGACCAATTTCTGATCTCCTGCATTTGAACATGCAGCCTTACCATCCAAACAGATATTGTACTCCAACTAGCTTTTGCAATAAGATTCCCACCCCCATCCCCTTCTTCTAGTGGGGTATCAGTTTTTCACACCCACACAGCAGTGAAGTTATCTCAAATAATTTCTCAGAAGCTTTTCTAAACAGCAGTTCAAATATTTCCATGTTTGTAGCTGGTAGCTCATGGCAACCAGTGAAAAACATTGGAAAAGAGCTTTGCTCTCACTATCCTTTTCTTCAAATGCTGCCTAAGGAAATTAAAGGAAGGTGCCTCTCTGTTTGGCTTTTGACCAAGGCCACAGGAGTAGAAGGAAGGACTGCACTGATGGCTGGCTCTAACAGACTACTTTGGCATGATCATTCTGGGTTTTTGTTAAGCCACCTTCTCCCAGAGGGCAAACAGAAGTGCCCTAGCTCATTAGCATATCTTAAATTTTGCATAGGTAAGCACATTTAAAAGGGCCTCCTTACCCGCCTTGAGGTCCAGGTGCAAAGCAGCCAGGGTGCAGAATGGACATTTCAGGCCAATTTAAAGGCAAAGCTCGCTAGATACTTTTGATATCCAGCTCTGTGCTCAGTGCTGCCGTATGTTAACCAACTGGAACGAGCTAAGGTGCCTGACTGCAGATCCCAGAAACAAGCTGGACTTGGGGAGTAGGGGTCCACATGCTCACACGCAGTCGGATTTATCTCCCTGATTCTTTTTTCCTTTCTGTTTCTACCTTTCTCCTCCTAACGTTCTTCTAGAAACAACCACCGCTGTTTTGTGTCACTTATGGGAAGAGGGAAGGTTGTTTGTGGGCAGGCAGATGGATAGATAGATAATCTTCCTCTTGTTTGGTATTGAACAGATTCTTTTCAGGACTCCTGCAGTATCTTGCTTGAAAATGTCTTCTGCTGCATCCTGCTGCTTGTGGGGCTGTTGTAAAGTAGGGCTCTGCTGAGAAGAGCTCCGTCTGCTCCCCAGATCCCCTTTCTTTCTTTTCTGAAGTGCATATGAATGGAAGAAACAAGCAGAGAGAGGGAGTCTGGGGAATTTGACCTAGACAGCTCTATTAGGTTCAGTTTTGGAGTTTGCAAAGAGGGAGGGAGGGAGACTGATGCGTCTTTAAGGGGGGGAAGATCACCTCTGTGTTTAATGTTGGATGGGTTTTTCCTTCCCTTTCAGAGACAGAGGGAACAGTAATGAATTGCAGCAACTCCCCACTGAGGGGCAAAGAATGAGTTCAACCCTCTCTGCCTCTTGAAGTTTGACTCCCAGTTCCTTTCCTCTAAAGGAAACTCATTAAAATGTATTTAGGGACATTTGCTCTCTGACTGAATTTGCATGTACAACATTAACCCCATCCATGCTGAAGGGGCATTGAGAGCGTTTCCAAGCGTGAGGATTTTATGAGTATCTGATACACCTGCTGGCTGCCTCTGGTGACCGTATGCTGCGTGCCACATGTAGTTGGTGTGCTAGTCCAAGTTTATCCTTCAGCTGGCAGACTGAAGGCTGTTTACGTGTGTGAAATGTTACTTCAACTTTATATGTTGCCAAGGGCATTTAGGAAGGGCTGTGAGATGGTGCAGTTCAGATATAGCACCAGTAGGGACCATGGCTCAATGGTAAAGTATCTGTCTTGCATACAGAAGGCTCCAGGTTCATTCCTAGCATCTCCAGTTAAAACTAAAGTTTATAGACCAAGGGCCTGACTCCCAGTATATGTTCCTTTTGTATTCATGTGTTGTGCTCTCCCGTACAATCTCGCTCTTTCTCTATGATTTCTTGCGCTTCCAGTTTAGTGCTTTTTCAGTGAGCAGTGCAGATGGACTGAGTGCATCTTTCTGTCTCTGGACGACTAGTCATGCGCCTGTCTGACAATGATGGTAGCAACAGACGTAATACCCAATGTGAGGGCCTCATGTTACCTATCTTCCTGAATTTCAAGCTGTTCCCTTCATCACCGGCCCTTCTTGTCGCAGGTTGAAATTAATGTCCTCTGATACAAAGCCAGGCAGCAAAACAATACCGTCAAAATTAGAGAGTAATTTTAGTCTCTGTAGTCATTAAGATAAAAGGCCCACTAATGAGCAGAGCCTTATTTGGTTCTAGTATCTTAATTTAATTGGATTTGAAAGGAGGAAAAGGAAAAACAGGGAAAAGAAACTGCCTTCTGACACCTTGTATTCCTTACACTTGCTATAGAGGAGCCACCAGTAAGCAGCCTTAATTTCCTCCATCCCCCTGAAAATAAAGGCTCTATATACTCTGAAGGGGGATTGTACTGGTGGAAATGTTTGGGTTACACACCTAATTTATTTATTTATTTAAAAATATTTATATGCCCACCTTTATCCTGTGCATCTTGGGACCCAGGGTGGGTAACAGCCATAAAACTGCAATAAAACTGTATAGAAATAAAACAAGAAAACATTAGAACAACAAATATACATTAAAACAATAAATATACATTATAAAAAGTAAAGGAAGCTCACTGTGCAAGCACCAAGTCATTACCGACCCATAGGGTGACATCACATCATGACGTTTTCTTGG
This sequence comes from Heteronotia binoei, assembly GCF_032191835.1. Taxonomy (NCBI): domain Eukaryota; kingdom Metazoa; phylum Chordata; class Lepidosauria; order Squamata; family Gekkonidae; genus Heteronotia; species Heteronotia binoei. Next base: position 22,639,053 of record NC_083240.1, read on the forward strand.
CAGACTTTTTACGGGGTGGTTTGCCATTGCCATTGCCTTCCCCTGTCATCTGCACTTTATCCCCAGCAAGCTGGGAACTCATTTTACCAACCTCAGAAGGATAGAAGGCAGAGTCAACCTTGAGCTGGCTACCTGAACCCAGCTTCTGCTGGGATCGAACTCAGGTAATGAGCAGGGCTTGGACTGCAGTACTGCAACTTACCACTCTGCACCATGGGGCTCAATATACGTTATTATATAAATCTAAAAATCCCTAGCATGACAGACCGTCTCTGGTCCACATCTAGGCTGTCCCAAGTGCTCTCTGGAATCTTTCTGTATATGGCCCTGTTGTGAAGCCAGGAGGCTAGAGAGCCTCTCATACTTTTTCCAAGGAGGCTTATCCACAAGCATGGGGCAGCCACTGAAAAAATCCCAGGTGTTGGAGAACTTGCCTTAGACAAAGGGGCATTGATAATCAATGTTCCCTCTAAGCTGAGTTAGTGTGAGCTAGCTCACTGTTTTTTAGCCTCCAGCTCACACATTTTTGTCTTAACTCAGGAAAAATGGCCTCAGAACAAACCAATTTATGCAGTAGCTCACAACTTTAAAGCCAGTAGCTCACAAAGAAGACTTTTTGCTCACAAGACTCCACAGCTTAGAGGGAACATTGCTGATGACAGACCTTTCTAGGAAGAACAAAGCTGGAGCATGGGAACATGGTCAGAGGGTCCTTCAAGAACATGGGCTCCAGGATGTGATGTGCTTTGCAGGTGGATGACCCAGCTGGAATTTCCTCATATGAAACTACTTTAAACCATCAGACCCCTGAGAGAGTGACTGATGAACCTGGACTAACCATTGATGGACCTCTCTCCCAGGAATCAAATCCGTTTTAAAGCTTCCCAATAATGACCCAGCTCTTTAGTCTTCCAGTTCCTTGACAGACTGAGCTCCAGTTCCTCACACTTGCTGCCACCAGTAAACCCCAAGCTTTGCTTGCTTGGGCTGTGTTGCTAGCCTCTGGAATGCTGCTTGCTCCTTCCTGACTTTGGGGCCCTGATTCTGTTATCACTCAGGATGCTGACACATGCCCACAGCAAACACTAACCACTTCTTTAGGATCAAAGGAGCTCCATCGATGGTGTGCCCACCTCCTTGGTTTCCCTAGAGCCTCAGGAAGCCTACTAAAATCAGAGCACAGAATATAGAACTTTGGTAGGAAGTACTTATGAGCATATGGCCACTCAGAGCATGATGGAAAGGTTACCTGTACAAGGTTGAGGTGGTGTCAAACTACCCAGGCCAGCAAAAGCGGGGTGAGACGGTGACACTGCCTGCCCTGCTTCCATAGCAACGTTGCCTGGCGTGGAACAAACAAGCCCTGTTTCTAGCAGAAGGCAATCCATCACTCTCCCACTGTCTTTCTACTCTAGGAGAAATGAAATGTGGGACAGCAAGAATTATGATGTTGACAGCTGCTTGGTGCCAGGTGTTTATGCAAATGCACACGGTGGCTTTCGTCCCACATCTGCAGATGAAAAATGTAGGCATTCAAAAGACCCTTCCACACTTCCCACAAAGAGAGGCTCAAAGCACTGGAGGCACCAGCCTCACCGCTGTTTATATCCATATGATAGCAGATTTAATGACCGCATCCTATGAAAAGCTGGTTTTTGAACATTGTTCAGTGTGAATGGATAACACACACATCCATGCTTGGGAAAAGTCTTGCAGACAGAAGGATGATCAAATTCTAAAGGCCACTCAAAGACCCCAAGATAAGGTTTAATCCCACACATATGTTCACTGTTTTGTGTTTTTATGAGGGAAGTCAAACACTGCATGCAGTTCACTATCTTAGAAAATCAAAACCTGTCCATCTCTTCTGTACCCCTCAGCTTTAAAGGACAAGGATTCTGCAAAGAGGGCCACATGTGCCTGCACGCTGAAAAAGATACACTGCCTCCTTGAGAGCCAGTTTGGTGTAATGGTTAAGTGCACGGAGAGCCAGTTTGGTGTAGTGGTTAAGTGTGTGGACTCTTATCTGGGAGAACCGGGTTTGATTCCCCACTCCTCCACTTGCAGCTGCTGGAATGGCCTTGGGTCAGCCATAGCCCTGGCAGAGGTTGTCCTTGAAAGGGCAGCTGCTGTGAGAGCCCTCTCCAGCCCCACCCACCTCACAGAGTGTCTGTTGTGGGGGAGGAAGGTAAAGGAGATTGTGAGCCGCTCTGAGACTCCTCGGAGTGGAGGGCGGGATATAAATCCAATATCATCTTCTTCTTCATATCTGGGAGAACTGGGTTTGATTCCCCATTCCTCCACTTGCAGCTGCTGGAATGGCCTTGGGTGAGCCATAGCTCTTGCAGAGATTTTCCTTGAAAGGGCAGCTTCTGTGAGAGCTCTCTCAGCCTCACCTACCTCACAGGGTGTCTGTTGTGGGTGAAGAACATAAAAGAGATTATGAGCCACTCTGATTCAGAGAGAAGGATGGAGTATAAATCTGCAGTCTTCTCCTCCCCCCTGCAATATACAAGACTCCCACCCCATGCGCATATATAGCCCACTCACCATGATGACAGTAATTTTGCCAACCACACAGCAGACCCTCAGTGACCAGTGGTGTAAATGAGATGCTGTGCTGAAAACTTAAATGCTGCCCAAAGCTTTTTCCTCCTTTCTCCCTGCTCTCTTTAGGTATGTTTACTCATCTGGTGGCACCACTGACTGGGGAGGAAGAGGGGGGGGGTTGGAAATATGACAGCGTGGTATGGAACATAAAATCCAGTTCCTCGGAAAGGAATGGAATTTAGGCTGAGGCTGTGCAAAAGAGGGGGCATTTCTGTCACATTTCAAATAAACCCCCTGGACCACAGGTCAATCAGATAATGACCATGCAGAGAAAGGCTGGTCTGGGTTCCCAGCAGGAGAAAGGAAAAATAGAAACACGTATTTCATATAATTGATAGAGAGGAGTTTTACTTGATGTTCCGACCTGTGCTAGCTGAATTTGATACAGCTGCAGCTGTTAGAGCTGTTTTCCTTGATCCCTAGCCATGGTGGGGCATCCCGTGGCTATACCCCCAACTTTCCATTCATGCCCCGCAAGTATGTGACTGCCAGTGAGTTGGCTCTCCACAAGCGCATCAGTTCTAAGGAAAAAACTGCTCTGAGGGCATTCGGTTGCCTTCAGAAGGCATTTAAATGCCCTTTGAGTTCCTTTCCACAGTCCCCTGAAGCCACATTTTCTGGCTACGGGGCGCAGACTATACAGGAGGGCAAAACTGTGCCCTGGCTGCAGGAGAAAGCAGTCTGGGAATGGGCAGAAAAAAACAGCCCACTCATCCCACTCTACATCACTGTATTCCCCACACCAGCCACCCACTCACCCACCTCTCATTTTCACTTTCTCTACTGAGTTGAGCTGAAAGGGAAAAGCACCCTTAAAGGCAGACAGGGGGTGGGGATAGTGTGCAGCAGCAAACAGCCCCATGCCATTTTGAATGCAGCACTTAGCTCCTACAGTGATAACACAGGGAATGTCACTACAGACATTCTGTTGAAGTCACTCTAAAGCAGCGATGGCCAAACTGTGGCTCAGGAGCCACATGTGGCTCTTTCACACATATTGTGTGGCTCTCAAATCCCCCATTGCCCCATTGGCAGGGAGTTTGGAGAATGCATTTAAAGTTAAAGTTGCTTTCTTTCTACCTCTATCTCTCCCCCATCTATTTTCCTTCCTTCCCTCAAACATTTTACATTCATGTCGTGTGACTCTCAAACATCTGACATTTATTTTGTGTGGTTCTAATGTTAAGTTTGGCCACCCCTGCTCTAAAGAGTTCTCTTTAAGCCTTGAGGGGGGGGTTACTCTTTGTTAAAGGGAAAATCTAGAAATGCCATGAGTCATGCTCAGAATGAGCACAACACAACATCATGTGGATGTTTCCTTTTAATCCTGAGGTTTCTTGCTTTTCATGTAGGGATAAAAGCCCCTCTGTTAGGAAGCTAGCTGACTTGCATCTTTGAAGATTCAGGCTACCTATTTGGTGACATTATTGCTGGTCTCATTTTTCCCTTTGCCATAGATCCCATTTGGAGCTTGAACATTGACTGGGATTCAGCTGCCTCCCAGAGCAGTTCAGGGCCTGCAGTGGAGTGCTCCCATTCTGGGAACTTTTCTGAATGAATCAGAGGAAGGTCCTAAATGAGTACATAATGTTTTAATATCTTTCTGCATAAAGTATTCACCAAACAGATTTTCAGTCTATCGATTACTTGCAGTAAATGTTTATATCTTTCCTTAGGTCCTTTTTTTTTTTTTTTTGCACTATCTTTATGGAGAACCAGCTTCTTTTTTTGTTGGAGCTGATTCCTTAGAAAGCCAGTGGAGACCTGCTATGGGCATAGCTGAACAGAAGCAAAATCTGTGCCTTACCTCCAACCCTGGGATCACATCTGCAACCTCCCCATTTTGGGGCACAACCAGGACCTCTGAGCTCACTGTAGTGGCAGAGATCTTCTCCCATCGCCATCCTGCTCAGGAAATGCACGGGTGTTGCCAGCAGCCTCTGCCGTTTTTTTCCTTGGCTTGCAAGCCGCTGGCTTGGACCCCTGAGGGGGAAGCGTGTCTTCTGACACTAACTGTGAGTGATTCCCGGAAAACCACATGTCAGCTTGATGAAAGGGGCCGTGAAGCCAGGAACAGTGACGGCAAGCAACAGGGGGAAAATGTTAATGCTCTCCTTCTGGGAGCAATTCAGCATATGGATAGCGCTGGGGCCTTTGTCACCTGCAGGTAGCAGGCAAACACTATTAATACATCCCAGCTCAGTGGCTGGATCTCACAGGCTGGCCTGGGAACAAAATGATTTATGACAAATGAGGCAGGCAGCCCAAAGCGGCCGGGGTGGTGAAGCGGTGCTGCTCTCTCTTGACATTCCCGCTGATACCAGCAGAGGGCCCCGCACCTGCTCCTAGCTCTGGCTGGCTCCAGAAGCTCCCAGTCGAGTTTCATGGTGTCAATCCATCCTTCAGAGACCAGAGTTAGTCCTGCAACTGCTACTGGTGCTTCGCTTTTTAGCAATGAGACGTTTCCATCTTAAGAGGAATGTGGTGACCATGGAAGGATGCTAGTACAGTACTGACTTTTCACCATTTCGAGCAGAGTCAAGACTACAAATTTGGAGAAGACAGTTTGTCACTGAATATTAGGCCCCTTGGCTTGTGTTCACTCAGCTGCTCTTATGTCACAGTTTGTTCCATTCATAACCAAGCATCAGGCCTCTTGGCTGCCATTCACTCAGCTGCTCTGATGTCAGTTTGTTCCTTTTGTAACGGAGTGTCAGTCCCTTGGCCACCATTCGCTCAACTGCTCTGATGTCACAGCTTGTTCTTTTGGTAACTCAGTGTTAGGTCCCTTGGCTGCTATTTGTTCAGCTGCTGTAATGTCACAGAGTTTTACCAGCCTCAGCCTGACTTCTGTGGGTGGACTTTCTGTTACGCAATATTCCAAGTTAATATGGGTAACATTCAAGAGCAGTGCTCCAAAGAGTACAGAGATGGTGTGCATCGCTTGAGTGGATTTTTGGCCAGCGGTCTTTCCTGCTTGCTTGCAAAGTGGTATCTAGCACCAACACAGTGTGAGGTGTCACACACAACACAGAATGCCTGCCCTGTTCAGTCAGGGCACCCACCACAGTTCAAAGCTAAAAAGCAGCCAGACTAGTCAAGGAAGCATCCTATGAAGCCAGGCACAGGTGGCTGCTCCATAGGCTTCCAGGGGAGGCCTTGCTTGCTGGCCTGCCTGCACAGGAGCCAGAGCTGACAGGCAGCCTGACAGATGGGGAGAGTAAGTGGGTGGGCGGTGGAGGAGAAGACACCGTGTCACCGAAGGAACCAGAATGGTTTGTCAGAGGGCCTAAGGACAGGTGTCATTGTCGGGGCCAGACGCTGGAAAGTGAGCATGTGAAGGATGAGGGTGACAAGACAGACAAGTGATTCTCGGTTTGTTCGTCCATTACTCTGGCTGCCTGGCAGCATCCTGGGTGGAATGGATACTCCCGCTTTCTCCTCTTGCCTTTGGTACTTTCTTTTCCTTAATGACAGGGAACTGAGCAAAATGCTGTACTAAAAGAGGTGCATGCCACTTATTTATCCATTCCTTACCCCATAATCTCTCCTTGTTGAAAAATGCTATGTTGAAAAATCAAGTTATGACCTTTGCTCCTTCCTATCCCACACCTTACATACACGCACACAAATATTGCCAACCCAGAAAAAGATTCTGACAAGGCCCGTAATAGAAACATCTGGCAAATGTAGCGGTTTGTAATGTGCTCACCTCACACTGAGTCCTCCCCCCCTCCCTTGCCTGCTCCTTGGACTCTCCCAAGGATACATGTCAGTGTTGTGCACACACTTGAAAAATGTCCTTGCTGAGTCCTGTTCTTTGGCAGGGCCCGTCTCCCATAATGAGCCTTTGTCAAGTGGTAAATGAACACAGGGATGGAACACCTGACTCGAGACTTTACAAGTGATTAGCAAAGAAGGCCGCCTGAGAGGCAGCATGTGGGAGAGAGTGAAGGTTCTCTGTTGAAATAGCTTTCCCTCTCTACCAGCTGCCTTGCTAGGCACACCACCTGTGGCCTCTGCTCAGCAGCATGTGTGGCAGAGAAGTCGAGCTGTTGCTTGGGAAGATGTCATGGTGCATAGAAACCCAAGTCCAAGTGACAAGAGGCCTGGTGTGAGGTCCTTGCCACATAGCAGATCACATCCTTGGTATGGAGAAGGTCCCAGGTTCAACACAAGAGATCACCAAAAACTTATTATATGCTGCCTCTCCAGAATCTGCTGAAAGCAGCTCACAGCTAAAATAACAAAACAAAAACCATTAAAAGTAAGAATTGAAAACAAAGCAGGATATTAAATCAGCATAAATGAATACCAGATGGCTAAAATAATATCCATAAAGCATAAAGAGGGCTACAAGCAGACCATGAAGCTTAAAAAAAAAAGATGTGACCACTTACTTAAAAGCTTGAGTAAAAGAAATATTTTGGGCTCATGCCTAAAGGACAGTAAGACAGGAAGCAAGCGTGTCTGCAGGGAAGAGCATTCCAAAGACAAAGTGCCACCACTGAAAAAGCCCTGTCTCTAGTCACCTCCTGCCTCATCTTTGCAGGCAGAGGCACAGAGAGCAGGCCTTGAAAAGAAGACCTTAACTAGCAGTATGGGAAGAGGCTGTGCTTCCAGTTGAGACTCTAGATAGCCACTGCCAGTCAGGACAAAAAGCATCCCATCCATGTGACCAGTGATTTCACTCAGGACATGAACATTTATGGAGAACCAGTGTAGCATTCTGGACTAAAAAGACCTGGAATCAAATCCTTTCTCATATGTAAAGCTAGTCTGTCCTCAGACACGGGTGGAGCACCTGACTTGAGACCACAGCCCCTGTCACTCTCTTGCAGCTTTGCCAGCCTGAGTTCTTTGGAAGAAAGAGGGAATAAAAGTGATAAGCAACATGGACATTATCTGCTGCTGTGGCTGAGGAGGGGGAGGCCTGGAGCCCAATCCAGCAGCCTCATCCTTTCTGTACAAGGTCCTAGCTTCATGCCCATGCTTTGCATGCTGGAGGCACCTAGTTCATGTCCATGACATCTGCAGTTAGAAGTATCACAGAAGGACTAGGGCTTTGGTGGATTGCTGCCAGCCATTACTGAGCTGGCAGAACCAAAGATCTAAGTCCGGAGAAACAGGATAAGGCAGCTTCAGAGGGTCATATGCAATCAGAAGAGGTAGAGGCTGTGAGATTGCTGTGAATTCCATTTAGGTCCCCAAGAGGAGTTGTGTGATGATGCCTGCAGGGCTCTGACTAATGGCAGGTCATAGGGCTCCTGGGGAAGAACTGGCGCCTTTATTTTCTCTTCAGAAACTTTATAGAGTACACTCAGGACCCTGCAATAATAACAAAAATAACAGTTATTTTGCTGGTCTGAGAATGATGGGAGCTGTACAGTAAGCTCAGTCTTTACTTCCAACCAATCAAAAGAAGAGGAGATTCAGAAGTTAAGATCTCAGCCTTGGGCTGTGAGCAACATGAGTCAATCCCCAAAACTTAAATGCATTGCTTGCCATTTCCAGCTGGCTTTTTCACTCAGGTTTACCCAACTGTCCTCCTTACCACAGCCCCTGTCCTCCATGTCTTTTATACATGCAGGTCCACATGGTCCTCAGCATAGCCTTTTTGGGGGGGGGGGGTGCAAAGGAGACCCCACTTTATTTTTTCAGCAGCAGAAAAACTGTTTGAGTTCAGTCCCACGTTTGGGCTTTGGGTGAAAGCGTAAACTAGACCTGTAGGATAAGAGCATTTCATCACCGAATCTGACTGCCTTGGGATGTTGTCGAGCTGCCTTCTTCTGAATCACACCATCTGGCACAATGCTTGGCACAAAGACTAGCTGTGGCTCTCCAGGGTCTTGAGCAGAACATTTTCCCCAGGCTGCTTTCAGATATGTCTCCAATGGTGGATAGAAGTGGGGACCTTCAGTAAGTAAAAGCCTCCTGGATTAAGGACCTGTTAGCTTGCCTTCTGGGCAGGGAGCAGCATCAACATCCCACTGATTGCTAGCTGGTTCCAAAGCTATGAGGTTCCAAAAAAGGTGACCTGCTGTTGGGTTCAGGCAAAGCAGGGTAAGACTTAAGGGGGTAATGGAGTGTAATTCAGGGATTATATCCATAGTGATGCTGCATTAGAACAAAAGGCTGAGCCAGAATAGCAGTACAGATAAAAACAGGTATGGAGCAAGATGAGATCTATTTCAGCCCAGCAGGTTCTTTCCACCTAACAGAACCAAGTAAGCTTGAGGTTTCAGAGCAGCACCAGCCCAGCTTCTTAGAGGTCATGTTTTCTGGACCAGTGGCCACCTCAAATGTAGGTTTGCTTCCAAACAAAGCTACTCCCACCAGGAAAAACTGATTGAGCCATCAGGGGCTTGATAGGTGGTGTGACTGAGTGTGACCTAGGAAGTCCCTGGTTCCAATCTGGCCACAGCTCTGATCTCACCAGGTAAGTGATCGTATCTGCCATGACCCCACAACTGCATCATGCAGACAGTGATGATGTTTTGCCTTTCAGATTGTTGAGATTACTGAAATAGTAGCTTTAATACTCCGGAAGTGCTATATTGGTAATAATCATAAATTAGTGTGACTCAAATTCAGTGCCAGTAGTACAGCTTTAGAACAAAAAGCAGCCAATTGCTCTCCTGTATCCCCTGAGAATGAGTGTTCCTTTACCAAACCCAGAGAAGCTGCGCATGTAGGATGCTACAGTTTACAACAGTGCACAATCTTTGGCACTTTTTTTGTTTGTTTGGTCCTAAAGCTAGCAAAGCAGCAGCGTGGATTGTTTCTGTTCTCCTGTTCAGATAGGAACCATGGACAGCTCCCGGCTGAGCAGGTGTTGACCTGCAGAGAGACTTTGCTCGGCACCCGCACTTTCTCCTAACCGGATTTCATTTGTGTGTGAGACAAAGACAAGAGATTTTTTATTTCTGCTTCCAGCTGCTGTTAAGCTTGGAAAGTGTAGGCTAATCTATATCAGACAAGTGCCGTTCAGACTTTGGGGGTGGGCGGTGGGCGCCCTCCCTCCCCCCCCCTCCCCCCGCAGCTTGGAAGTTGCTTAATTCAGTCCCAGTTTGATTTCGCTCTTCGGCGGCAGCGATACGCAGGGAAGCCGCTGTAGTTTGGATAATTGATGCTCTAGTTGCCTCAGAGACCAAAGAAATTCTGCCGCACCATCAAGCTGACGGAAGAGGTTTGCTGAGCTTTGGAATGCAGAGCACCCCCCCCCTCCCGCTGGCCCCTCCTTTCCCACCCCCACCCCCCATTACCTGCGTCTTCCTGACAGGTTAGTGTTGTTCCCCTGTCATGTTCCTAACACTCCCCAGCAACGCTATCGCCTTCCTTTCGGAGATGTTGCCTCCAATTCAGGCGTGGTGTGGGGGGGGGGGGGAGAGAAACAAATACCCGATGTTGTTTTCCTCTGCGCTTTTGATGTCTTATCTAGCTTCGCTTTGGCAGAGAGAGTCTGGCATTGCAAGTAAAGAATTGCATGCTGAACCTCTGGGTTAAAATTAGGGCTGGCAAAGGATAAAGAATTTTCTGTTGATTGATCCTCTGCCTTTTAATGGATTGATCTCATTGAAATATATTTGCATATTACCAAAGCCTCAGTGTGAGCAACAGAGGAATACAGGGCTGTGAGGTTTGTGGACCACTGGTAGAAGCATGGGCCGTTTCTCAGGTCTGCTGTTTTTTGAAAGCCTGTTTTATAATGCTCCATTTTGAAAGCCTTTTGTAAGTACTGTCTGGCCATGATCCCATGCACCCAGTAAGTGCATTTTAAATTGTGCTGGATTGCAGCCATTAAAGGAATGCAAGCTGGGCTTTTTTTTGTAGAAAAAGCCCTGCAGGAACTCATTTGCATACTAAGCAACACCCCTGACATCACCATTGTTTCCCACAGGGCTTTTTTTGTAGAAAAAGCCCAGCAGGAATCATTTGCATACTAGGCGACACCCCCTGATGACAAACCAGCCAGAACTGTGTTCCTGTGTGTTCCAGCTCAAAAATGTCCATTTATTTGCTATACTTATCCACACTCCCCAAATGGGGGGAAATTATACCCTGTGGAAGTGCTTCCCCTCTGGACAGAGATTTTCAGTGGTAATTTTGGGGGTTCATCAAAAGTGCAGTGGAATAAGGAGGGAAACACTTGAAGTGCCCTCCTAGAAGCTACAAAGTAGTGCAGTGGGTGGTCTCCATTGAGCAGAAGGTATGGCATCAGAAGTTGTGCCATCACAGAAAAGGCCCTGTTGTGTTTGACCCTCAACGTCCCTCTCCCTGAACAAATCAAAGTAACTCAGCATTGCTAAGTTACATCAGATCAGAATGCCCACTTTACAAGCATACCAGGCCAATTGTTCTCTAATCTCTCTAGTGCCCTCACTTGCTTAGGCAATATTTCACTGGGTGCTGACTTAGCTGTGAAGCATTGTGTGCTGAAGGCAGCTGGGAAGTATGCTTCTGTGAATCATGCTTCATCCTCTTGATAAACTTTCCAGGGCAGGAGAGGCATTCTCAAGAGCATAACCAGGCCCAATCCTTTCCACTTACATTCTTCCACCATGTTCTTTTGGTTGTGTGAACTAACTCTGGAGTGGTCTGCCTCCAGAGCTGACACTAGTCTCTAGTTACATTATTGTCCAACCTCAGCCTGTCTCTCTTTCCATTTGCTATTTCCATCCTCTTCAAACATGAAGGTGAAGGGGAAAAATCATAGCTCAATGGAAGAGCATCTGTTTTGCTAGAAGGAGATCCCAGGTTCAGTCCTCAGCATCTCTATGTAAGACAGCCGGATAGTAGGTGATACAAAAGATCTCCACCTTTCCTGGAGCCACTGCTGCCAGTCAGAGTAGGCAGTACTGGCCTTGGCAGACCAATGGTCTGACTCAGTATAAGGCAGCTTCATGTGTGTGAAGCAAAATCAGTTCCACTGTGCATTTTGAAATGTACTCTGGCTGTACAGCTTTTTCAGGCTTTCAAATGGAAAAGAAGGCTTTTTAGTTGGAGGGAAATCTCAGCCATACAGTGGGTATTCCAGGTGACATCAGCAGAAGTTACTGACTACCAAGTCATATTAAGCAAGGGGAATTGTCCCAACTTTCCTTTCCGCTTTCAGTTGTGGGGAGGGGAGGACTGTATCTCTGCAATAACCATTCTATAGCTAAGGAACCTTCTTCCCTCTATGTTGTAGACAAAGACACAGCACCCTCTGCTGTTCTTCAGCAGAAACATTCAAGCTTGCGAGTCCAAGATGTTGCATTTTTATAAGCAGCAAATCAGCCCACTGAATACGCATGGCATTTTCTCCCCACCCACTACCCACCCAGCTTGTGTTTCAGCCTTTCTGCCCATTGCAATTTCTTTTGTTTCTCTTCCAACCCAGTTCACCTCGGTCAGTTCTCCCCCTTCCCTTTTTTCCCTGGCAATAATCACCAAAGATAGATGTGCAAAGGAAGAGCAGGATGTTATTTTTGTCAATAGGAAATGACTCATCTGCTGGTCAGGGCTGAGAATCCCTTTTCCCCCTTGTGGTGGCAAAGCCAGCTGCCAGGTGCATACATTGGCACGCCGCCGATAAACCAGATTGGCAGAATCAGGAGTCAGGAAACAGAGCATAGAGCCCAAGCTTGCGATTGGCACCAAATAGCTTGTGATGAGGGACACAAACTCCTGCAGAGCTCCTGCGGAGAAGAGGTCTCCCCCTGCCCCAGCCCCTGGACAGGCTTTTAAGGGCTAAACATCAATCCCTCGGTGCCATGCCCCCACCGTGCCACCTGTTAAAAATATAGATGAGATTTGTCTCTTCTTAATCCTGTCCTTCCTCCATGGAGCTCAAGTTGGAACACACAGCCCTCCCACCTTCCATTTTATCTTCACAACTTCCCTGTGATGTAAGTTCATCTGAGAAACAGCAACAGACAAAGAGCAACTGAGCTGAGAAAGAGCAGCGAGCTTCATGCCAGAGCTGGGATTTGAACCTGGCCCTCCCTGGTCTGGCATGACTTTTGAGGAAGCAAAGTGCTTTAACCTTTATTTATTCCACTTATTGTATATGCCCTGCCCTTGCTTGGACTTGATTGATCCATGTTTTTTGTAATCTCCAGGCTTGATAATTGCAAAGGGCTTTACAGGGGCGTGGGGGGGGGGCTGTCCTTGTAGCCCTGTAGTTCTCACATCAGGTAAAGAGCCACAGATTCTGCTCAAGATCAGCCCAAGAGTTTTGTGCACCCTAGACAAGAAGGGAGGAAAGGACCCCATCACCTGCACCTGTTGTCCCAACCTGTGTCACAGGGAGAGGACCCAGGAGCCTACTGCCCACAATCTTCCACTTCCCTGCCATGGGGAAAGGATCCAGGAGCCCACTGCTTACACTCCTTCCCCCAGCACTGCAGTCCGCTGCCCACACTTCTTCCTCCCCCCCCCCTCCAATGCTGCAGAGAGGTGTGGATAGGTAGGAGACCACTCACTTTCTAAGGCAAGGCAGGAAGCCACAATATTCTCTCCTAATCCCAAACCACTGCAGAAAGACAGGAGTGGAAAGAAGAAAGGGATGTATGTGGAGAAGGAATAGGTACCTTCTGACTCCCCCAATGGAAAGAGGATGAGTAGGTTGTTCATAAGACAAAGGACACCTCCAGGGGTTGTCATTTGCCAAGTTAGACCTCAGCATCATGGCAGGAGTGAGCAGATGGTGACAAGGCTGGCTGGTGACCCTCTGACTCTGTCACCCTAGGCAATCACCTAGGTGCACGTACTGGACAGTGCCCCCCCCACACCCGTTCTGTTGAATGCCTCCTAAGGAAAATTAAGAGGCAACATAACTATCTGTAGCAATTTTGTCCCCATTGCACTGGTTGGATGTGCCTTTCCAAGATAACCCATCTATCTTGCAGCTTCCCTTTGTTCTATTGTTAACAATATCCTGACCTATGATAGTTATCTACAGGCCACATGGGACACATCTACCTCACAGTTCTGCTGGCACATCAGTCCCACGGCAGTTGCTTTCTGCAAATTATGCCCAGCCTGGTATTCTTTTATTGTGGCTGTGAGCGGCAGTATTGTGTATTGGTTGGAATAGGAGTGGGGGGACCTGGGTTCAAGTCCCCTCTTTACTATGAAGCTGTCTGAGAGACCAGTCAGTCAGTCTCTCTCAGCTTAACCAGCCTCACAGGGCTGTTATGAGGATAAAATGGAGAGGGAAATTCTGAGCTCCTTGGAGGAAGGATGGGATAAAGATGCATGAGATGGGCTTTATCACAGTAGCATCAGGCACATAGAGTGATTCTGCCCCTCCTGAGAAAAGACAGTCCAGCTCCTTGGATATTTTTAGGGAGAAGCAAAAAAAATGGTTGGGTTTACAGCTGTTCTGATTAGTGTTTGCTAATTGCTATGAACTGGTGATGAGTGGTATTTTTAGCTGGTGCTGTTTGTTTCTTGATCTGAGTTGGGTTTTTTAAATGTCTTGATCTATGATGACTTTACAGATCTTAATTTTAAAAAAATCTTTTGTAAAATGCTCAAAGCATCAGAAAAGGCATCCAAATACTGAAAGCACTAGATAAATGCTGAGCTTTACCCCTAAGTTCTGTTTTAAGTGAATCAGTCATAAAAACAGCCCAGTCTATCCTTCTCCTCTCCTCCTCTCTTAAATCCACCATTGCAATCCATACCACCAGCAGAGAGAAGGCATTAGCCGCCCTCATTCTCTGGATAATTCAAGCAATCAATACTACTTTCCAAAAAGGGGGTGGGGAAAGACCAGAGAAGTATGGCAGGCATGTTACTTGTATAAAAGTCATTTGGGGTCATGGCAGCGCCACCTTCAGAGTAAAGGAGAGTCCTCAGAGCTCAGCTTCTCATACTGTGTGATTTGGGGGCTCCAGCCACACTCTCAGAAAATCTCAAACAGCTTGAATTGGAGCTCTCCAAGGAAGTTTGACCTTGCTAGATGTTGTTGTTTTTTTACTTGAGCAGATATTGGCACCAACCAAAATCAGCTTGTACTTGACTATCGCAGGTCAGGACATTATTAACAATCGACCAAAATAACAGCCATGCAACACTGGAGAAAGTAAGGCCCTATAAATGTCTTGGCTTTCAGCATGTTGGCTGGAATTGTGACAGAGCTAGGGTTGCCAGATCCAGGTTGAGAAACTCTTGGAGACTTGAAGATGAAGCCTGGGGAAGACAGGGACCTCAATGGGATACACTGCCATAGAGTCCACCCTCCAAAGCATCCATTTTCACCAGGGGAACTGATTTCTGTAGTCTGGAGATAAGCTGTAGTTCCAGGAGATCCCCAGGTGTCACCTGGTGGTTGGCATCCCTAGTTCAGAAGGGTTAGGGGAGAGGAGGTGGAATATGGTGATGCTCAACCTCTGTTGCTCTCTATGTGAAGCCAAGGGAAGCTTTAACCCTGGCTCCTGGTGGCCGTGGGTCAGAACCTGAATGAGAGTGCAACAGAATTTTATTTGTGTTTAGTTTGTTGTCCAGATCCTCATTCATTTGCACATGCTCAGATCCTTTATTCTGCCTTTGTGGTGGTTGCTTCCACTGGTTTCAACAATATTTTAAATCAGGGGGAGGTTTTGTAGCAGGAACTCCTGTGCATATTAGGCCACACACCCCTGATGTAGTCAATCCTCCTGGACTTTACAGGGCTCTTTGTACAGGGCCTACTGTAAGCTCCAGGAGGATTGACTACGTCAGGGGTGCATGGCCTAATACACAAAGGAATTCCTGCTACAAAAAAAGCCTTGTTTAAAATAATAAATAAACAAAACATTTCTGGCAGTAAATTGTCCAGCAAAGTGGGATGGAATTCTCAGGGATTACATCCCTCTGCTGTGGAATCACAGAGGGCTGTAATAATTCTGTATATGTATCTGGGTCAAATGTGGATTAGTTTCTCCAAAAGTAAGGGTTGTCTTCTTCTAGAGAGCAAGTTCTTGGTATTCAGCATATGGCACACACACATACCAGGTATAGTCTGAGGACTGCGTTTCTGATGGCATAGATCAGCTTTGAGTGATCTCATTTGAGCAATCAGTTCTCTGTGACTGCTTAAGGTATGCCTGGGAAGTTAACTGCAGGCTCAGTTCAAATCTAGCTCCATGGGAGCTCTTAGGCAGGCCAGAATCCCTGTTCAAGAGTAATAACGCTGACCTACCAGACAAGAGTTGTCTGAGTTCCTAAGACAATATGCGTGAAGGGAGCAGTTTCAGCTCTTAAGAGAAGAACAATATAAATACCATGATGGTTTTATTGATTAAACCAGCCATTCCTTTTAGAACTGGAGTCCACTGGTATTTCCCAGCATGCTTTGCTGCAAACTGCTGATGCAGCCAACTCTAGCATTTCTATGGTGGTGGGGGAAGCAGTTGAATGTGTCTTGAGGCCTGGCTCACTGCTGCCTTTTAAAATATAGCATTTATCACCCTCTGCTACAAAAAGTGACCTATGAAGTCCTGCCCTCCCAATGAAGATGGGCATTGAATCACTAAGCAACCAGAGCCCACCCTGTCTTCCAGAGCACATGACTCATCTGTCTGTTTGGCATCTGCCACTGATGGGGCACAGAGTGGTAAAGATGCAGTACTGCAGTCCTAAACTCTGTTCGCGACTTGAGTTTGATCCTGGCGGAAGCTGGGTTCATGTAGCCGGCTCAAGGTTGATTCAGCCTTCCATCCTTCCGAGGTCAGTAAAATGAGTACCCAGCTTGCTGGGGGTAAAGTGTAGATGACTGGGGAAGGCAATGGCAAACCACCCCTTAAAAAGTCTGCCGTGAAAACGTCGTAATGCGATGTCACCCCAGAGTCAGAAACGACTGGTATTTGCACAGGGGACGACTACCCTTACCTTACTGGTGGATTTATTGCCTTCCCTGGAGACTTCTTGGACAGGAAATTCTCTCTTTCTGCATCCACGGAGAATCCATGGAAGTTTTGTGTTTGGTTCAAAGGGAAGCCAAAAGCAGCGGCATGGCCAATATGTATGTAAATGGGGAGGAAGAGAGGAGATGGAGAGAGATCACAGACTTGCAGGAGACTTCTCTCTTTGGCCCAGAGCTGTGTGGGGTATTTCTGCAAGTGAAGCTCTCTGCAGATGTTAAAGTGGTTTTCCATTCATGTGTTATGGGAGCCCACTTGCAATGCACTTTGGGAAAGTGATATGTTTGATCCCATAATCTGGGAACTGGCAACACATGGGCTTTCCATGGGGGTGCAGCTTCTTTTCACATGAATTAAAGTGGTACACACGGGGCTATTTTTTGAGCAGGAATGCACAGAAACGCAGTTCCGGCTGGCTTGGTGCCAGGGGGTGTGGCCTAATATGCAAATGAATTCCTGCTGGTCTTTTTCTACAAAGAAAGCCCTGGATACACCTGTGGAGAATCCATGCATTGCTGAGTTCACATGTTACAAAATCATGTGTATTAGGGGCATTGTAGCAATTCATGCAACTGGCAGGCTTCTCCAACATGTAAATAGAATTAAATTGTATTGTCTGCAGAAGGCTTGACTGTTCTGCTAGGCCATTCGGTGAGCCTCATATCAGTTCAGGTTTAATTAAAAGTTTTAAAAAATTAACAAAAATATCTGTTTTTATTTTTACATTGCTCATTTCAAATGGCAAATAAATAAAGGCAAAAGTTTGTTCTAGACTTCTAGTTTTATTTTTTATTATTAATATTATTTTATTTGTAACCTGCCATCCTCAAGAATGGGCTCAGGGCAGGTAAAACAGATAAATTACATTCAAAATATCATACATCATTATAAGTTAAACATCAGATAAAATTAATTAAAATAGCAGGATGGCAACATTAAAAACTTCCCATACGTGGCCCCATAACTGAGCTTAGACAGGTGTTAATAATCCTATGGGCCAAAGGCTAGGGCTGTCTGAAGCAGAGAGGCCATATGATGCTTTGTCTACCATCTCAGCCAAAAGCTTGATGGAAAAGCTCAATTTTTTCCTCTGCATTACATTTTTGGGGCACCAAAATCATAGTTTGCCTAGAGGCCAGAAATGCTTGGTCCAAACCTGCTTAGCATATTGGTTAAACTGTTGGACTAAGTTCTGGGAGACCCAAGTTCAAATGTGCACTTTCCCATATAGGTGACTGGGTAACTTTGGGCCAGTCACTTTCTCTCTCTGAGCCTAACCTACTTCACAGAGTTGTTTTGAGGGTAAAATGAAAGAGATGAAACTGATGTATTCTGCCTCGAGCTCCTTGGACAAATGGGAGGTGAAATGTACTAAATGAATGAATAAAAATGTGTCCTCTGCCACTGGGCTAAACATGCTCATTGGATTTTGGACAGACTGTTTGCAAGGATGCACAGGGAAGTCATTATGCTGTCTTGCAAGACTGGATTCCATGCAGATCTCATCATGTGATGAGAATTCCATGCATCCCTCAAAAACAAAAATCTGCTCTGTTGCAAACAACCTGTAGCACAATAGTCCTCCGTAGTCCTGCCTGGGAGAAAAGGTTGAAAATACCAGGGAAGTTGAAAGTGTACTATTCAAAGCTGTGTTTCTGCCCAAATAAGATCTCTACACAAGGAGAAGCCAGGAAGCAAGAGGTATGGCGAAAGGAGGGTTTATTTGTGTGTGTGTGTGTGTGTGTGTGTGAGGAACCAACTTAATACATTAGGAGATAAGAGGATTCATTGATTGGGCCCTCTGGAACATGCTCCACTGCTGCAAAGAGCCTTTGTTCATTACACCCAAACCACGGGCCTAGTTATCCCCCCCCCCCCAATCATCCTCCAGGAAAGTGTCCGTAATTAATAACCGCTAAACTTAGAGGCAGCCTGGTTCATCCTCAGATCACCCCTCCGGTCTCACCGCAGATTTCCAGCTGCTCTCCGGTGCTGCGCTTTGCACGGCTAGCACTGTACAGGGGGAGATGCATTATTAAAACACACTTAAAGCCAAGCAGCATCAAATGGATGAGGCTCTGGCCAGCTACATCAAAGACAGTTTAGCTGCCAGAAGAGAAGGGATGATGAAGTGTGAGGCTGTTTACAGGCTTGGTCTGGCTGGGCAGGGATGTGCTTGCAATAAAGAGCTGGGGGAGGGGGGAGATGTGGATGCTGAGGCAGCAATCTCAGGGGCACAAGGGATGGAGAGAGCTGTTTGCACCTTTCCCAACCTGAAATGTTTCTTTACAAAGCCAGGACAGCTACAGTGAACTAGGAGGCTCTGTTTGTGGAGAGTGCATAGCAGCCATGCACTTGTACTGGGCAAAACCAAACAGGTGCTGACTCTCATTGAGGTAGGAGCTACCTGCCTGATGGTCCTCTATGCCACCCATGACCCATCTCCATATTTCTACATAGCAACATCTTGGATGACACAAACTTGGGAACTTTTTTCTACACTCAGACTTAATTTTAGCATATTATTTCCTACATAGCCAAATTGCTGGTCATCCAACATGGACACCCACTTCCTATTTCCCTAGGGAGAGATCCAGCCCTGGCTTTCCTCTTCTACATGAGAGCAAGATGTAGTTTAGAAAAATCCAGGAGGCATCACCTTTGTGCCTTCAGAGACAGGGTTGCTAACTCCTAGGTGGTAGCTGGAGATCTCCTGGGAATTCAATTGACAGAGATTGGTTCCCCTGGAGAAAATGGCTCCTTTGGAAGGTGGACTCTATGGCATTATACCCAACCAAGTTCTCTCCCCTCCCCAAACCCTGCCCTCCTTAGGCTCCAACCCCCAAAATCTCCAGGTATTTCCCAACCTGGAGCTGGCAACCCTACTTTACAGTGGACATCCATTTGGAAACTGATGATTCTATTTTAGGAGTTGGAATTTCTAGTATGTCCAGTGTTTTTGCAGACAGTAAGGTCCCATAAATAATACTGTATGTAAGGCAGGGGGGGAACCAGTACAGGTAAGAAGTCAAGCTGGAGCTGGGGAGGGAAGGTGGCTCAGTGGTAGAGCATCTGTTTGGGAAGCAGAAGGTCTCCCAGGTTCAATCCCTGGCATCTCCAAAAAAAGGGTCCAGGCAAATAGGTGTGAAAAAACCTCAGCTTGAGACCCTGGAGAGCCGCTGCCAGTCTGAGAAGACAATACTGACTTTGATGGACCAAAGATCTGATTCAGGATAAGGCAGCTTCATATGTTCATATGTTCAAAAAGCTAGTGTCGAAAAAGCCTTTGAAAGGATAGAGCTTCCTTGCAGCTCCCTTCTCCTTGCATTTTGGTTTCGTCTTCAAAAGATTTCATGGCTTCATTAAATAGCAAAACCTCTGCTGATATCTTTAGTTTTCTCATTAACTGTTTGCTCCATCAGCTCTGCAGACTTTATGGGGGGGCGGGTTTGCGATTTTCAGGGTTTGTGTCAAAGTGTTGGCAATTGGGGCCATTTCCTTGCAACAGTAGAAAATGCGTAGCTGCAAGGTGAAGAGCTAGCAGCCACGACTAGGGGTCTCAGATATGACAAGGGAAATAAAAGGGATGCAGGAGCAGGAAGAAAATAAAAGCATAGTGTAGAATGGGACAGCTAACAGTTTGGAGAGTCAGTGATGCAGCAGATAATTTCTTAGGCCTGGACCTGCTTCTGGATACTGTAGTAAATCCTGGCTTAGCCCTACATTGGTGCTGGTGTGGAGGATTATCAAGCTAAATCTGTGTCTAAAAAATGAATTCACATCAATTTCTTTTTTGCATATCCCATATTTAATTATAGGAGCGCTTGGATTTAAGGATTGAAGAAGTTTAAAAGATGACAACTCAAACTACTTTAAAAAATCACCAAAGCTGGAATTTAGGTTCTTTTTTTTTTTCTTTGTTACTGTTCATATGCCACTTTTCTTTTGAGGACCTAGTCAGTTGTCTTCCTTTCATGGCATATTCATCACTGAGAGCCAGGGTGGTATGAAGGACAAGATCATGTCCAGGTCTTCACTTAACCATGAATTTCACGAGTGACTGTGAAGAAATGCATTTTTCCCTGGGAAGTCTGAAAGAAGCAAAACCTCCACTCTGCTTTTTAGCAAGTCTCCCCACCCCACTTCCCAGGCAGAGAACAGGCTGGACAGGAGGAAGTCAGTCAGTGGCTTTCCAGACTCACCTCAGTTACCTCTGGATAAATGCTAACAGGTCTAGCTAGAGATTGACAAGCTCCCCCCTCAAGGGATTTACAAGCTCCCCCCTTCAAGGAGGGAATAGAGGTGTCCCGTCCGGCAGAGACAGGACTCCACCGGGAGCCTCTCCCGTACCCTCGGGGGCCCCATTGTACCTCATGGCCGCCCAACACAGCCCATCCACCCGACATGCCCACTAGAGCATGGAGCTGGCGTGCCCGCCCCCGGACTCGGGAGAAGTGGCAGAGCCGCGGTGGTGGCCGTGGAGGGGAGAAGGCAGGAACAACGCCCTGTGGAGAGGGCAGAGGAGTCAGGAACCCCGAGCCACGGTGGCTGGCAGCGCCGCGCCCAGACACAGCCACAACATCCCAGCCCACTCGGCCGCCACATGGAGAACACACCCCAGGAAGCCCTTCCACAGCATCCCTGCTTATAAGCGGGGGCAGAGCTAAATGGGGGTGGGACCTGGGAGGAAGGGAGGGGGCCGGGGGAAGGATAAAAGGCCAAAAGGCTGAGAGGTCAGGGAGGAAGCAGGCTGGTGCAGCAAAAGGGCAGCCACTGAGAGAGAGAAAAAGGAGCCTGAGCACAGCTGGGGAGGGCTAGGGCAAAAAAGGTGAAGCAACCCAGCTCCGTCCTCCCGCATTCTGAGACCTCTGAGATGCTTAGACAGGCCCCGTCCCAAGCCAGGTCACACGGAGAGCAGCGGGCACGGCAGGGCGTGGCAGGGACCACCAGGGGTGTGGCAAGAGGTTTGGATGACTGAAATGCTAGAGGGACACCAGAAAGGAAATGTTTTTAATTTTCAGGAAAAGCTTCCCTGATCTGGCCTGACTGGGTCAGTGGGAGTGGAAGCAGATAGGATAAAAATTCCTTGCAGCAGGAAAGAACTCTCTTTCCCTTGGGTGCTGCATCCATGAGCTCACACATACCTCTCCACTTGTGAGGCAGCCATTCACCAGGTGTTCACCTCAAGAGCTGGAGAGAGCTTCAAGGTAATGGGTCTCCATAGGGATCTGTAATGTCCTAAGCAAAAGGAGCCTGCCCTATTTTAACATCTTTAGGACATGTCTAGAGAGAAGGACAGAGGATTTGCATCTTACTTATTTCTTTTGGGATCCCTTGCTCAGTCTGGTGCTGTGCTAAAAGTAGGCTTGTAAACATTTTCTTAAAAAAAATACTTTATAACTTTTCATGCAGGCAGTGGTTCTCTGTACCACATTGAGCTCCACTGTCTTGGATGCACTATTTCAAAAGGAGTGCCAGGAGAAGGCAGGCAGTTGGCAAGTGGCTATTCCCCCAGGGGCATGCAAGGCAGTAAACTGTCCCCATGGTGCTGGGCAGCAGGAGACACAGAGGCAAGGCCTCAGAATGGAAGGGAAACTGGGGGTCCTGAGCCTCCCAGTGGGCAATTCCATACAAAGTTCAAGTGGTCATGATGAGCTATCCAAGAAAGAAAGAAAGAAAAAACCTAGGAGGGCAAGGCAGAAACAAGGTCTGCAGGCCAGAGGAGGCCAGTTCCACCACAGTGACCATTAAAGTTGCCACCTCTGGGTTGAGAAATTCTTGGAGACTTGGGGGTGAAATTTTGGTAGTGGGGTTGGGGAGGGGAGGGACCTTCACAGAGTATAATGCTGTAGCATTCTCCCTCCAAAGCAGCCATTTTCTCCAAGGGAACTGTTCTGTTTTATCTGGAGATTAGTTGTAATTCCAGGAGATCTCCAGCCTCCACCTGGAGACTGGCAACACTGGTTTCAGTGGGCCATTCATTCTCTCTCAGCTTCATAGGATAGAATAACACTGGGAGATGGGAGCTCCTTTGGGGAAGGATGGGGTTAAGCCACAGTGATGATAGGTAAGAACATATTATTAACACCTTCCTTACAAACAAGGAGTCCCTGTTCGAAGCACTTGTACCAGTCTGAAGCATCATCATCCACAATTGTCTTAATTGCACATGACATTTCCCAATGAAAAACATAGACATCTTTTTAAACAACTAGCCAGTGGCCCAGAATAGGAACAACTGGGGGAATTTGCCCCACCTCTTGCAAAGCACTCATGCATACTGTTAGTCCTAATACCGTCATTGCTGAATGCTCACCAGAATTCTTGACATTTTATGTAAATGTTTCATTTTTAACAGAAGAAAATAAATGGGAATGTAAGTTGGACACTGAATTTCAACGTCATTGTGATATAATGGGACCTGTTAGGGCCAAGCCATAGATGGTGCCAGGGTGAAAAGTAGTTACTTGTGAGAAATTGCACATGCATAGCAGAATTTTTTTCATGTGTTCCTCCACCTTTGTATGCACACACACACACACAGTCATGAACAGAGACTGTTTAGGGGGTAGTAGTGGAGCTCTCAACATAAAACTTGCCTCATCCTGGCATTGCAACTAGTACCTTATGGACAAAATTTGGCCCACAGGAAAGCCACCAATCCGTCATAGGCAGGGGGTCCCAACAACCACTTGAAATTAAGGAGTGGCAGTGATGGTAGAAAAACTTGATAACTGATTTTACGTTGACTATGTGTCTATCTGTCAATCATATACATGACTTGGTGTTGGAAAGATGAACATCAGGCTCATGATTAAGAACCCAGGAATAACTTCTGTATTGCCTGTTTGGGACATTTATTTGCAAGACCAGATGTGCATTCTTTTGCATGGCACATGGGAAGTCTCTGATACATAACGCTTCCTATGCTCTTCTTTTCCTCTGCCTAGCCACTATAACCCTTACAAGTGGGGCAGCATCTCTGGATGGACATTATCTCCTGCCTGTTGTGCTGTGAGAGCTGACAATCTGCCAGTCTTCATCTTCTGTGTCAATGAACACATCATCCCCTGGCAGTTTGATGTCTTCCTCTTGATAGTGGTGCCTGTTACTTTGGGCGTATCAGAGGTGTGTTGGTCCTGGAGCTTTCCCCCTCTCCTTTTTCCTCTAGCTGATAACCGCCACAATCTCATTTCCTCCGATACCATTCTGAGGTCAAGCGAGTCTGGTATCTCCATTTTTCTGGAGATTAACTACCTTTTTTTTATTTTGAAGAGGCTGGGGCGCACAGAAGAGATTTTTAAAAAGGAAAGAAGCCCGGTGCCCATGAATTTCTGTCCTTTCATCTGAGAATGGGTTTTTATCAGGGCTTAAATAAATGCGAGAAAGCACTTCACAGACTTGGTTGCATGATAAGGCATTCTCTCTCTCATTTGCTATGTGCTAAGAAATGTCCCCAGATTTTCGCATACAAGGTGAACAGTGCCTGTGCTCAGAAAGAGAAGGAGAGAACTGTTAGGGAACGGGAGGGGTACTTAGATATATCCCCTTTCTGTGAAAATTGATTTTCAAAGGAGAGGATGTGATGCTTTGGGGGTTCCGTGCCCTACAAAGAGACTCACTGATATTTTTTGTGTGTTAATATATTTTAGTCTATCCTCTCTCATAATTTTTGGCATTCTCTGCATACCAGTGTAAATGCACTAATTTCAGTAGTTTAGACTAGAATAACTGCATAGGATTGCTTTATTTTCCACTTGCATTGCTCTTATTCTCAGGGCTCTCAGTTGCTATCATGCATTAACCAGGGCTCAGTGATAGTGAGGATTCCTCAGGAGAAGAGCCCTGTATAGTCAGCTCTGAGTTAACAGAAGCCAGCAAGCAGGAAGATGAGCTGCCGGTTTGTCAGAATTCACAGCCAACAGCTGGTGCAGAGCCATCTGCACCCTCCAACCCAGATTCAACAGGTGAAATTCAGTTGGTAATTTCCAGCTCTCCTGTATCATCTACACTCTTAGAGTGCTGTAGAGGCTGACAACAGAGCTACAGGCAAGACGGCAAAGTGCGTGCCTCTTGGCCCAATGCAAGCTGCTTGATTGATAACAAAGATGAATAGTTAGAATCACAGAATCATAGAGTTGGAAGGGACCTCCAGAGTCATCTAGTCCAACCCCCTGCACAATGCGGGAAACTCACAAATACCTCCCCCTAAATTCACAGGATCTTCATTGCTGTCAGATGGCTATCTAGCCTCTGTTTAAAAACCTCCAAGGAAGGAGAGCCCACCACCTCCCGAGAAAGCCTGTTGCACTGAGGAATTGCTCTAACTGTCAGGAAGTGCGATTCCTCAGTGGAACAGTCTGCAGGATTAGTTCTGAGCAACTGGCTGCAAACATGACTTTTAGGCATCTGGATATAAAACCAGCCAAGAGGGGCTGTTAGGTGTGGATACAATGTGTATGCTTGATGGTGAGCCACTGACCTTGTCTTGTCTGATTCCTGGAACCCTGATCTTGGACTGAACAACTCTGCCTTGCTTGGCTTCTGGAACCCTGACTTTGGACTGAATGACCCTGCCTTGCCTGACTCCTAGCACCTGATACCTGAGCCTGCAAACCATTATAATCGCCCTAAGTGATATTGCCACCTAGTCAAATCTGATAAACTATATAGTGTTGCGACATCAACCTGCTGAACATGTTTTCCCTGAATGGGTAGCATCACACACATGTAAATAATAATGTAGAAGCTGAATTCTGTGTGAAGGGCCACATTCTGCAGCTTTTCTATGCTCCTCCAGAGGCTGACTGCTGTATTTGCTCAGCCTTCATGATACTCTGTCTTATCTTTTCACTGATACAAGTTTAGTGTTGGTAGCATGATTTTGCAAAACTGGCTGGATGCAACCAGGGATGCATCATTGTTCCCCCTTGCCCTGATTTCTACAGCCTCAGATTTTGAAATTTGAAGGCTGTATTTTACACCTTAGTTGAAAATGGGACAAAAATGCATAAAGCCCACCTGGCCATGAATGAGTTCTTTCTCCCAAGTGCTCTGGTGCTCAGAGGCACCTAAATCTTATCACTCTGTGCACGAGTTACATTTGCCCCCCTGGCTCAGCAGCTTCTCTTGAAACATTAACTGTGGAGTGTGGTTCCTGAGCCGAACACCCTTCAGAGTTATTTAAGAGCTCCTCTCCCTTCTATGTTGATGATCTGTTTCTAAATTATACATTAAACTTATCAGGGTGACTAATGCCTCACAGCTTCTTTGCGCCAGGCCTAATGTTGCTTTCTCAGCTCCCGCTCCGTGTTTACATGAGGAAAAGACAAAGGCACTCTTTCCCTCCCTGTCACAGATATTCTGGCCTGCCATCTAGAATGCTCCCAGACCAGCCCTTGGCCTTCAGAGGCCACTGGATATCTCAGGAGTGATGTGTGCCAAAGCACATGTTACAAAGTCCCCATGTCCGCCATGAAGGTGAGGAGGTGGTTCAGTGGTGGAGCATTTACTTTGCAAGCCAGAAGTCCCAGATTCAATCCCTAGCACCTTCATTTAAAAGGATCTAGTATTAGGTGATGTGGAAGACCAATACGCAAAACTCCAGAGAGCTACTACTGACAATACTGACTTTGAGGGACCTGTGGTCTGATTCAGTAGAAGGTAGCTTCGTGTTCCTGTGACATTGGATCACTTTCTGCTTGGTCTTCCTGCCTCCCTCTCAAGTCCATCTGTGGGGACACTCACTGCTGCATTACATGCAAGGAGAAGCCCTTCCCTTGGGAGTGCACATTGTGTTTGCTTCCACCTGGCAACAACACTTGGTGTAGCTGTCATTGCCACTGCAAATTCAGAGGCATTTGTGACAACGATGTTGCACCCACAAAGCGGTTTTCCATACTCTTTTTTTTTTTTTGCTGCAGCCCCCTCTCCCAACACAACATTGGAGGGCTTTGGGTGTCTGTTTTTTTTTTAAATTCAGTATGCTATAGTGATATAGCAATTACAGACTTTTTAAAAGCCTTCTGGTGGTGTTTGGGGATGGTGCTTGTTGGAAGGGCTGAATCAAAGCTGAGCTGATGTGGGTGTGACCTCCAAACGTAGACATCTTTCCACCTACTCAACATGCAAATACATTTTGATTATAATCTTCCCCAAAAAATTGTATCACACCAGGTCTGGGAAAGAGCACAGCAAAAGAAGTGGGAAATCTGGATAGAAGATGGATAGTGGTCAATAGTTTGAATGCCAAAACAGAGCAAATGGAAGCAACCTGGATGGTTTCTTCATTCTGTCCCATGCCCTAATCTGCACCTTCCAAATGATCATCCATGGGGAGGTGGGGGGACTGAGTAAGGATTACGGTTCTAGTCCCTTTGTTTTCAATTGGTTTAAGCATCCATAGGACTCTTAATATAAATGGGGACATACTGCCAACAGGGGAGCTCAAAGATCCAAAGATGCAGCAGAGGTTGGTCTGCTACTGGTGAAAAAAAGCAGGACTCTTATGTGGCAGCTCCCCAAATCATTGTCTTAGAGGCCAGGAGTAGGGACTTAGAGATGGAAGGATTGACTTGGGCCTAGTATCTTGAAAGATAGGGAATTTGCCTCCCCACAGACTGCTTGTACAGCAGTTTCCCTAAGAATATCTCTGCCTATCATAGGGTAAGAATTCCTACCCAGGGGGCTTCAGATTCCTGCTACCAATGCAAAGCCAGCTGGAACCCCTGCATTTATATTCACACATTCCTAACTATAGTTGTCCCAAATACCAGTCTGCTTTGTCAATGGGCAGGGAGACTGGCCAGAGAGATGTGGTCCAATATGAACTCCCTGTTTCTGGATGTGCAGGAAGAGGAGAAGGCAGCTGTGGCCAATCCAGCGTGATAATTTTTTTAAACAAAAGCCAAGGTCATGTTTAATTGCCATTCTCCTACTAGAAGGAATCGGAGTGGGAAACACTATAATAGAGTCTATTAATGAATACATTTATCTAGGACAAATAACGTCTCCCCATCACAACCTACTCCAAGAAATTAAATGCAAAATCTAATTAGGATGGGGTGTGTTTAGAAAGCCAAGCACTCTAATGAAGGGAATCATCCTCCCTGTTAAAGAGAGAGAATTTGTTCACCCGGAGTGTTATGACTTGTGCCTCTGACACATTTTTTAATGCATTTTATATTTGAACAAGAAACTCACAGCTTAAAAACTGGAAGAGTCCAGCCCACCCTGAAAAGCTTATATGCACAGCAGGTGTTATCAGATACAGTGAAAGTGGCAAATAGGATGACAACAGTGGTGCCCAGGAAAGAAAGGTTTCAAACTGGCATGTGCATATGGTGGGGACACATAACCACCTGGGTAAGCCAGATGAGAAGATGGAAGAAGGGCTCTGAGTGTAGGACCTCAGAAAATGCACGGAAGGTGATCATGGGTACAAAACCAACTTCCTGAGAGTATTAGTTTTCTTTCTTTAAAAACAAAAGGCAAGTTCTAGCCATACAGCTGCAGATCATTGCCTCAAAGGCGGAGGAGATTGGATTTATACCCCGCCCTTCACTACCCTCTTATGCGCCCTCTTACCCAGATTGCCCGGAGATATGGGCTGGGCTGCCACCAGTACGCTGATGACACCCAGCTCTATCTACTTATGGACGGCCGGCCTGCCTGTGTCCCAGAAAACCTGGACCTGGCATTGCAGGCCGTGTCTAGATGGCTCAGGCTGAGTGGGCTGAAGCTAAATCCGACGAAGACAGAGGTCCTTTGCCTGGGTCGCCGTGGTCCGGGGAGGGAGATTCCCTTACCGGCCCTCGACGATGTGCCTCTGTCAGCGGCGCACAGGGTTAGGAGCCTGGGGGTGCTACTGGAGCCTACCCTAACTATGGAGGCCCAGATAGCAGCCACTGCCAAGTCCGCATTCTTTCATCTTAGGCGGGCAAGGCAGCTGGCCCCTTTCCTGGAGGACGGCGACCTGGCAACAGTGATCCATGCAATGGTCACCTCGAGGCTGGACTACTGCAATGCCCTCTACATGGGGCTGCCCCTGTGCCGAACCCGGAGGTTGCAGCTAGTGCAGAATGCCGCTGCCCGGCTGTTGTTAGGGCTCCCTAGACGGGAGCACATTCAGCCGGGGCTTCGGGAACTGCACTGGCTGCCGATAACATACCGAGTTCGGTACAAGGTGCTGGTTATGACCTTTAAAGCCCTTTATGGTCTGGGACCTGCCTACCTTAGGGACCGTCTCTCCCCACATGTTCCCCAGAGAGTGCTGAGGTCAGGGTCTCAGAACCTCCTTGTAATCCCTGGGCCAAAGGAGGTCCGTCTGAAAGCGACCAGGGACAGGGCCTTCTCGATTGCAGCTCCCTGTTGGTGGAATCAGCTCCCAGAGGAGGTGAGGGCCCTGCGGAACCTGGAACAGTTCCGCAGGGCCTGTAAAACAACCCTCTTCCGGTTGGCATATAATTAATTGTGATCAGAATGCCGAATATTAAATTTCAAACATCAGATTACTGAATATTGGAAATTGAAGGACTGATTTAAGGAAAATGTAGCATAGTGTATATTGATGTGAGTTTTATGTATTTTTAGGTTTTTATGTATTTTATTGTATAATTGTAATCATATTTAAACCGATCTCTGTTAGCTTTTACTGTTATAAGCTGCCCTGAGCCCGCCTCGGTGGGGTAGGGCGGGATATAAATCGAATAAAATAAATAAATAAATAAATACCCAAAGGAGTCTCAGAGCGGCTTACAATCTCCTTTCCTTTCCTCTCCCCACAACAGACACCCTGTGAGGTAGATGAAGCTGAGAGAACTCTTCCATAACTGCTCTTGAGCAGAACAGCTGAGAGAACTTGTGGCTGACCCAAGGCCATTCCAGCAGCTGTAAGTGGAGGAGTGGGGAATCAATCCCAGTTGTCCTAGATAAGAGTCTGTGCACTTAAGTACTACACCAAACTGGCTCTCACCAAGTCTCTGAGTTTGGGCAGTGTCCTTTCCTCCACACTAAGCATCTTCAGCTTGTCTTTACACACCAAGAATGAGGAACCGGGACTTCTTTACAGGGCAGATGGCTGGCCTCCCAGGCAGGCCTGAGCCCCAGCACCTCTTTTAGATTAAACACTGCCCTCACTCCCTTCCTTCTATGACAATCTGAGTGGGAGAGGCTGGGATTGATGAGGGGCAGTTAGGGCAAGGGGTGGGGGTTGTTTCCAGCTCTTCCATAGCATCATCTTTCAACTTTCAGCCAGGGGAACTTGCTCCACCTTTGAAACAGTTCCTGAGCACATCTCTGCAGAGCGACTCTGGACAGGAAAAAAAGCAGTTCAGAGGACTGCCATCTGGGAGATCTGGGGGCTACTGTTCTTCCCCTCACTGCCCTTGATAAGCTGATTTGGGGGCTGATGTCAGTAACATTGGCCTTACACAGAAGGGAGGAGAAAGAAGTTCCTAACAGCGGCTTTCCCTTTCTGCTGTGCTGCATTCCTTCAGCTGGGGCTCTAAATAATTCAGTCCCAGAAAGCTTGCCGAGCTGCCACCACCCTCCCAAGCCTGCCCCAAACATTGGCCCCACCTGCCGAAGCTCTCTGGTTTGATCTACCTGTTTCCTTAGACACATCAGCAGCTTTGTCTGCCACTGCTGATGCTGATCTAAGCATCCTCCTTGCTTTTAGGCTGCACTTTCCTCTCCTCTGATGTGTAAAGGAGTTAGTATCGATTGGAGGGGCTGGCAATTCCTGGCTGGGTTCTTTGGCCTCTGTGGAGGGACACAAGGCGCAACCCCGGCTCTTCCTCTCCTATACAGTCCGTCCCAAGCCTCATTCTGGCTGGAGGTGCTCCAACACCTGGCTGAGTTTCACTTTCTAGGCAAGACATGGCATGTTTGCAGCAAAGAAAATCCAATGTAATTAGATGGTGATCTCTCCTGCCAACTATACCTCTGAAAGGAGTGTAGTGTGTTGATTATTGCCATCAGAAGCAGCGAGAAACAAAGAGTTAAGTTACAAGGCCTTTGGAGGCTTTTGAAAGAGGTGACATCTGCATTGGAGCCTGAAGTTTGGCTCCGGTGGATCACCCAGATTTGAAGCTGCAGAAACAGATAATTGGAAAGCTTGGTTCTTCTTTGGATGCAAGAGCATTGTACTATTCTAGCAACTTTCAAAATATTTGTAGGGCTACAAGTTGAGCAGGTAGCAAAATAATAAGCAGGCAGGCCTTTCTAATTCCAAAGCATTGTTATTTCAGCACCTTGAAATTCTAAAAGTGGGTTCTTTCTACCAACTGGAAAGCTCTGACCAATCTTTCCCAACCATTTCCAAGACTCAAAAATCGGGTTTCTCTAGTAAAGTAACTCCCCTTTACTCAGTAGACAGATATCCATATTGAGCAAGCTGGTTTTTCAGCCTTCCGCCATCACAGAGGGGGAAATGGTTTCAGGCACCTTCCAGGGGTTGGGTAGCCCAATGGCCTTAAAGGAAGCACCTAGTTCACCAGGAACTCTGAGTCAATGCAAGAACCTGAAAAAGAGGGAGTTATCTGTTTTCAAGGTTTAACTGAGTGACATGTTGTTTTGCTTTTTCATTTGCTTTCCCAAAACAAAGTCATATTAGTCAAACAACATGAAAGGAGAAGAAGCTATTAGGTTAACTGCAAGCTGTTACAATTTGGTGCATGTCATTTGCTCTCTTGACCCTTGCAAACTATGCACTGGTCTCACTGGGGGAATGCTGTCACTACTCCAAGTGGTAACCCAATCATTGACCTAGAGGACATTGCAGTCACATCCCTAAAATGAGGGTTTAAGGCTCAGGCAAAGAAGATGTGGACTCACAGAACTCATGAGACCTAAGAGATGTGAGATCCCACCATGAGGGTAACCAGTGGTGGACTCCAGGGTGCAGGGAGCCTTAATGTACAACATGGACTTAGAAACCAGCTGCATCAGCCATCCAAGAAGCCAACCTGAGTCTTCAGATGAGCAGAGGAACTACCCTACCCATGGCTAGGAGTCTAGCAGTGAAAGCCTATGCCCAGTTACTCCAGTCTACACTCAGTGAAATCAATGGGCTTAGACTGGAGTAACTCAGTGTAGGGCTGCAGAGACAGTCTACCACAGTCCCCACAGTTTACCCCATATTACACCCTGGAATGTGGTCTCCAAATTGTTGCCATCCATGAAGCATAAAACCACAGTTTTCTAATGGAATGCACTGGATGAGCCTCCCTGCTCCCATTTGATTGGCTTTCTCTGCTTTCCTTGCTGTGAAACCACTTCACAAGGACATAGATTCGGCATGCATGGCAGTGTGTGGTGATAATAGGACAGGGAGCAGAAGGAGCTGTGGTGCCTTACTATGGTCATCTCACAGCATTAGTTGTTTTCTGCAAGTTTCCATGTCACAGCCTGTTTATATAGGATGCAACTGCAAATCCAAGAACAGTGCAGGATCTCTGCTGTACGTATTGGGGTGGGGCTTTTGCACAAGCAGTGTGGTTCTGTCTAAAGGAAGAGGGATCACTTAGTTGCTAAAGCAAGAGGTATTGGGACCCAAGGCTCTCTTTCCTGCCCTGCAAAAGGTTCCTTCTCCAGATGTGAGGAGGTTGTTGGGGTTACACCACTAACATATGAAGAATGCATGAGCCCTGACACAGATAGCCCAGGCAAGCCTGATCTCGTCATATCTCAGAAGCTAAGAAGCGTCAACCCTGGCAAGTACTTGGATGAGAGACCTCCTGGAAATACCAGGATCAGTAGGCAGAGAGGCAGGCTGCATCAAGCCACTTCTTTGAATGTCTTCCATGCCCTAGTTGAGGTCACCAGAACTTATCATGACTTCCAGGCATGCATGCATGCACACACACATTCACAGAATAAAAAATGAAGGGCGCAGGCATGCTTTTCTGCATAGCAGGTGCAAGTGTGTGTAGAAAGTGACCCTTGCAGCCTTCCCTGCATCCATTGGTCTCTGCAAACCAAGCCTCCCCATAAAGAGACACACACCAAGGGACCAGATTCACTGCAAACAAAATAGTGCCCATGTAGAATTGCATATAGGATTGAATTTTAAATTCTGACCCTGCTTCTTAGTCCCTGAGAGGAGATTATCACAAAGATGTCCTCAGGGTGTTCTCAGGGACACCATTATGGAGGGGATAACTTGGCTTGTCCATTGCAAGAGCCTTAAGTGACAGCACCCTTTGTCCTCTTGCAGCTGCATCTCAGAGAACAGCATGTGCGTCACTTATCAAACAGAATCCATTGAGAAATAGAGCATAGCCCCACCCTAGGTGCCCATCATGCTAAAATGTGTCAGAATGTTGGGCAGGTATGGCCAACAGCGAAAATATTGGGAACTGTCCCCTAGAGGTGTGGAGAGCTCTTTCTGCTACTCTTAAACATTATGGTAGTAATGGTATCTCTGTGTCATTTGGAAGGGAGATGTGTTAGATCTCCTGCAGGATCCAAATTCTGACAGTGCTTTTCTAGATAATAGTGAAAGAGAGAGAGAGAGAGAG
The DNA here is from genome assembly GCF_032191835.1 of Heteronotia binoei. Lineage (NCBI taxonomy): Eukaryota > Metazoa > Chordata > Lepidosauria > Squamata > Gekkonidae > Heteronotia > Heteronotia binoei. The sequence continues at coordinate 22,672,075 of NC_083240.1, forward strand.
ATCAGCCTGCCTCCATTGTTGTGTTGCCTTCTTTCTCTTGGTCCAAAAAGAATTCCAGATTGTCAAACCCACGTTAAGCCAGCTCTTCTGGAGAGCTGTTTTGGCTGCTGATCTTGCTGTTTTTGGCGGGGGTGGCATGTGCGTGTATCTGTGTAGAACCCAGGCCTGGTCTCAAAATGACAAGCTTCAAGGGAGATTAATTTGCTATTTCAGTCCTTTGGAAAGTGCAGTTGCGCAGAAACGAGGTTCCCGGGTCATAACCGAGTTCAGATCAATTAAAACAATTTACTTTGTTGCTAATGATTTCAGACCATTGTAATTTATTAGTAAGTAAATGACTTCAAAAGTGCATTCATTCGGCAACTGCACAGGGGGAATCTTAACAAGTTCTTGGATAAATTAAGTCTCGGATTTGGGAGCGGCCTTTTATCGTGAAGCGTTGAAAGCTGGGCCCGCCACTCAGCTTTATGGCTTCAAAGTTTCTTGAAACAATTAAAACTTCTAATCAGTTCTTGTAGGGGGTAAAGAAATGCAAAACGACAGAGGCTGGGTTTTCTGCTGGGCTAGTTGAAAACAAAACCTTTCTTCTTAGCTGGAATCACACCCAGCGACAGTCCATGAATGGCCTCTCCTCCAGAAAGGCTTGTTGCTTCTGATGACTCCATTATGGCATGGAGAGGGGGTAGATTTGACTGGAGGAGGCTGGAGCTGATTCTCCACAAGACATTGTTTGAGAGCCCTTGAAGTTCCTTCCCTCTTTGTTGTGTCCTAATAAGGACAGATAAGAATAATCCCCCTGCTGGTTGTTTCCTTCCCCAAGTGACGTCCACAGGGAAGGTTTCCTTTGACTTTGTACATTTGTCTCCCCTCTCCCCCATCCTGACTGGTGATTGCTTTGAATTGCTAAGAAGCAGAGCTGCTCCAGCCTTGCGGGAAACATGGGACAGGTGGCAAGAGACTGAAATGTGTAGAATTGTTGTTTTCAGAATTTAGGTAGGGGGGCGCCTCATTCAGTGGCAAACCGTGTGACTTCTCTGTGGAAAGCCCCACACCCAGTCCCTGACAACCAGGGTTGCATTTGTGCCATGGCCCCTGAGTGTTCAACCCTACCATCTGTATTCACTGCCTGTGCTCAACCCTGGAATGTATCATGCAAGATTAAATTAAAGCACCAAGGGGCATGCATAGAGTGCATTTCTCTCCCCACGGAGTGCTTACAGTGCATCCACAGTCATCAGAAATTAGGGAGAAGGGTTTGCAGACCCACATATTGCCTGAGGTTTTCAGCCATGCTGGCATCTCTAAAAGTGAGGCAAGGGGTGGTGCAGGAAAAATCAGACTGCCCACCAAGGCCATTGCTTTAGTTGTGCAAAGGAGAGAGCCCCATGTAATTTGTCCAGTGTTGCTCCCTAGAACTTGTTGCGGGGCTCAGCTCTGGAGTTGGGAAGAAAGTGCCACAGTGCAGCTTGAACCATCACTAGAATCGTCTCTGTTCCTTTCTGCTGGTCTAATCATTTAGCACAGGACTCAACACCCTTTGCTGTTATGACCATCCGGTGGTGGTAGAAAGGTACTTGCTTCCAGAGCCCAAAGGAAATGTCACATGAATTTGAACTGTGGCTGCATTTTAGAATTTGAATATGGATCTTGAGAACTGTTTTAAAAAAATATTGCTTTTGAAGTTCAACTTTGAGGGAATCTTTGGAAGAAGAACTCCTAACTCTTGTTTATCCCCTCACTCTTGACCTCAGTACTGTCAACTTGCAAAATGCAACCAGTTTCCACGACAGGGGATGTCATGAAAATAATAGAAATGAGAAGAATTCTCCATAAGGCAGTAAGAACAGGGAGTGCATCCCTATTCTCAGGAGAGCAAATCTTGCTGATTAGACAAAGGAACCACAGGCCAGGTCAGAAGGGATGCAGATACCAGGATGTGAGCAGGACAGCTGCAGTTACAACTTGCAGTCCAGCTGCTTCCCTCTGTCAAGCTAAAACATTTGGTTTTGTAGGGAAGATGCATGGGTGTGTTTCCAGATCCATCTTGCCTCCTAGTTGGTTCCTTCGCCTAGCCAGTCTTGCTGGGCTCCTCACCCACAGTTGCAGTGCACAGGGACCATCTTAGCCAGCAGGCAACAGGGGCAGTTATTCTAGGCTCCACACTTGAGGGGTTCATCCACCCACAATAGGCCCTCCTGAAGTGGGGGGAGAAGAACAGTAGGTTGCTGCTGTTGCTTGTGCCTTCTCCCTCCATCGTGTTCTTTCTTCCTCCAGGGACCGTGGAAAATGGCAAATCTTTGTCTTTTTTATAACCTTTCACATATTTGGAAATGGTTATCAAATCTGCTCTCTTCATGATCTGAGATCTTGGGGCGAGTAATTTAACCTTTCTGTTGATCATCCTTCTCTTTCCCTGTATATATAAAAAAGAGTCTTAAAATGGTCAGGTGCTCCTGTGCTGCTTCATTGGAAGTTGTGTGTGTGTGTGTGCCAACTGTCCCCGAACAGTGAAAGCATCCACACACAGCCCAGTGTATTGCACACACCACAACTTGTACAGTACGGCTGCAAAGAGTGCTAGCTAGAAGCCCCTGATTCAAATGCCCCCGCAGTTACAAACTCACCATGTGTTATTCAGTAAACCCCTACATTTCCACCTCAGCCACACTAGCCAGCCTGACTGGTTTACTGTAATGTTTACTGAGTTTGTCATAATGTTTACTGAGACACTGGATGTGAGCACTGGATGTGCTCTGTCATAGGAGTTTGACAGCTCCTAATTCAACCTCCTCCTTTCTGCCAGCTACTACTCTCTGGATGTATCCCTTGCACATGGAAAGAGAGCTGTCACAGTAATAGAAATGCTGCAGTGAATTCTTGGGCAGAAGGCATTTCCTCATACCATGTTAGTAAAAAAAACAAAACACATTTTTACTTTACAGATTTAGCTGCCAGGTTTGTTTTATCACAGAAGGAAACAGAACCAGGAGACAGGGAAACTTTAATCCTTTCCTCCCCGGCTGTTTTCTTGCTCCTGCCAAGCTAATTTTGCCCCTGATGACACCGCCCCCCCCCCCAAAAAAAGGTATGCCTGTAGGTTTTCCTCAGCAGATGCACAAGCAGCTCAGTTGTAGTTTTTATCAGAGAGAAAAGTGGCAGGGGAGGAAAGGGTTAAAGTCCCACCAAATCACAGTGTTCTCATTCTTAATAAAACAATCCCAGCAGCTAAATTTACAAAAGAAAAAAAGTCATTTAAAATGGTTTTAATCTGCATATTGGTTTTTAATCCATGCAGTTGCTTCTAATCCATGTGTGTTTTAAATCCTTGCTTTTCATTTGCCTTGGGGGTTTTTTGCCTTGTATTTTTGTTTTTTATCCTGATAATTAGCTTGCCTTTTTGTGTTGCTGTTGGCCTGACTAGGATGCTCCAGACTATCCTAGTCTCATCAGATATTGGAAGCTAAGCAGAGGAAGCCTTGGTCAGTATTTGGATGGGAGACCACCAAGAAAGGGTTACAGGCAAGCCTGATCTCATCAGATCTCAGAAGCTAAGCAGGGTTAACTCTGCCAAGTACTTGGATGGGAGACCTCCTTGGAATACCAGCAGTTGGAAGATGGGGGCGGGCTTTATTCAGCCACCTCTCTGAATATCTTCCATGCTCCAGTAGGCGTTAGTCACCAGAAGTCCCCATGACTTCCAGGTGCATTCGTGTGTGCGCGCGCACACACACACAAATACATTTTTAAAACGTAAGGAACACCAGGGCTGCTATACAGAGATAGGCAATGGCAAACCACCTCTGACTGTCTCTCACCTTGAGACTTTTATGGGGTGGGTATAAGCCAGCTGTGACTTGATGGGGAAATACTCTTTTGTTGTTGTGTTACCCACCTTGAATCTATGGGCAGAAAGCAGGATATGCATAAAATAACAAACAAAAATAAACACAGTATGGTATAGTTGAGCCCTGAGGCAACAGGTCCCCATCTATCCTTATGCATGTATTTATGTGATGCCCTAAATCTGTTCCTCCTTTGTCCTGACAGGAGCTGTACTGGCTCCAGCCACAGAACACAAATGCAGCCCCACAGAGTCCAGGGAGTTCCTCTAAATGTACGCAGTGGAATGTTCCACAAAGCCCTTTTGCCTCTTCTGCACTTTCCCCTATCACTTCCCACAAGGCTTCCGGAAATGAATGGACAATCACAACACAGCCTGCCTGGAACCACCGGTTAGAGCCACTACATCTCCCACCCAATAAACCTTTCTAGCTTCTCCTATGAAAATGTGCCTCTGATAATATGAAACTTCCTGTGTTGGGAAAAAGATGAGCCATTGCCCCCTCATGTAAGCTGCCATCTGTGAGAGCAGAAAAATGGGGAGCTGAGACCCTGTCCTTAATTAGCTCTCCACAGGCCTCCAGACAGCCCCTAAGCATCACAGAATGTGTAGATTGAGGATATGAGTTGCCAGGAGTTGAGTGTGCACACTTTGGCTTCCTTGCATTTCCCCCAACAGGGAAAAAAAAGCTACAAAGCCACTGAGGCTAATCATGCTGTCACCATGCACAGGTGTCATTCTCAGAGAGCAGGTGTAGGACGGAGAGTGCGCTGTCTGTGTTCAGACTCACTTTATTATTGCTTGCCAAATGGGAATTAAGGAGCAATTAGCGAGCGATGGTTGGGTTGTATGTTAAGTGGCCGCGGTTTGAAAAGCTACCCTGAGTGCCTAATTACTTCAACAAGAGGGGCTGGGGCTGAGAGTTGCCTGTGCAAACTGGCCCCTCTGCCCCAGAAGCCAGATGTGAAAGTCTGCAAGTCTGTTGGCATAACTAAAGCTTCACAGATTCTGAAGAAGTTCCTTTTCACAAAGTGCTTATTTCTAATCTAAGGCCCAATCTCCGGTGCCGGCAGGACAAAGGGAATTTACCTTTGTGGTGCTGCACATACTCTGCATCTCTGGCCCCTGCACATACAGCAGGGGAGGCAGGCATTGTGCCGGTGTGCTGATGTCACAAGTATTATGGCCAGGACCTTTTTTGTAGCAGGAACTCCTTTGCATATTAGGCCACGCACCCCTGATGTAGCCAATTCTTCTGGAGCTTACAGTTGGCCCTGTAAGAAGAGCTCTGTAAGCTCTTGGAGGATTGGCTGCATCAGGGGAGTGTGGCCTAATATGCAAAGGAGTTCCTGCTACAAAAAAAAGCCCAGTTTGGACAAGATGCTGGATGCATGCAAAATCATGCAGATAGTTCTTTCTGTTCTGCCAGTGTCACATTGCCCCTGAACTTTAGTAATGGAAGGAGGAAAGGAGAAGCTGGGGGTGGGGTGGGAAATGGAAGAGATGAAAATACTGCAGGTGAATATGAAGAAGTGTGGTTGTACATATTTCAGCTTCTGTTCAATTGCTGGGGGGGGGGCGCTGGGCTGTATGGCAGATAGAACTGATCCAACTGAGACACTGATCCATCTACTTTGGCTGGCAGCAGCTCACCAGGGTCTGACACAGGTCTTTCCAAACACCTGAAATCCTTTCACTGAAAGTGCTAAGGACTGAACCTGGTCCTTTCTGCACACAAAACAGGTACTCAGTCACTGGGCCACAACAGTTCCCCACAACACCTGATCTTTGCAGACAAGGAGGGCTTTCTGCCAAGAAGCTCACATTTTTGGAAAAGCTACTCTGGTTATGTTCAAAGGCATTCTTTTCAATCATAATAAAACTTAGTATTTATACAGCACCCCATGAGCATGCAAAGCACATTGGTGGTAGCTCAATAATCCTTTCTGACAACAACAACCCTGTGAGATAGCTCATCCCTGTATTGAAGAAGTGGAAATTTCAGTGGCTTGCTGAAAGTCACCCAATGAGCTCTTGGCAAACGAGCAATATGAACAGAGTCCTTTGCCATTTGTAGCTCTGTGTCATGGCTTGCCAGCTGCTAATCTACAAGCTGTGGGACTGGCCACTAGGCTTGCAAGAGGCTCTCTGGAAGAGCTTGCCTCCTGCATCTTCTCTTTCATTCCGTCAGGCAGAATTCACCAACAAACACAACACACAGCTTAAAATTAACCGTCCGTGCTGCTTCCTCAGGGTCATTGCAGCCACGGACACATTCGTGTCTCAGCTTCAATTGCCCCTGGGTGAAATTGAGTGTCAGCTGCCAGGGCCATTCAGATCTGTCAAGCGCCACCCGCCTTCCCCTTTATTACTTCTATTGGTTTCATTGCCTGGCTTGAGCTCTGAAGGGTGATGGTTGTTTAGTGACAGCCGCCTCGGAAATCATTCAAGTTGACAATGCTTTTTAGATTTCTCTCCCCCCCTCCTGTTCTCCTGATGTTTATATCTATTTTAAAGAGAGAAGGACTACGTGGTTCCAGAAACTTGTGTGATGTTGTCACAAACTTCTTTGCATGTCACCCCAGAGGGTGAGCACATGCAGAGTGAAATCCCCTCTCTGAATGATGACAGAAACTGCTTCCACATGGGGATGATTCCCCACTGCAAACTCATTACTGCTGTGACTGCATAGGTATTCACAAGGGCAATAGTGCACCTACATGGGCAGCTCTCTGATTTTTCCCTCCCCATCTCTTCACTCCCACCATTCCACACACTCTATACTGCCAGCAGGCTTTTTAAAAATCCAGTAGTGGTTATATCATTATAAATGTTACAGTGAATACCTATTGTTGTTTTTAATCCAGGGAAAGACCCTCAGGAGGCAGGGGGCTGGGGAGGGGAGTAGCAGCAGATGTGGTTGGGGAGCTGGAGAAACCTCAAAAGGTCTAATCTACCCTGGCACTGACGTTTCTGGAAACATTGGATCAAAGAAGGTCCTGGAAACACACGGAAGGAGAAAGGAAGTGGATGATGTCATGTGGATAGTTTCGGAGGGTAGCCATGTTGGTCTGCAGTAAAGCAACTAGATTTGAGTCCAATAGCACCTAAGGAACCAACAAGATGTTTGGGATATATTTGATGAAGGAAGTTTTGACTGTCTAAAGCAAGGGGTGTCAAACATGTGGCCCAGGGGCCAAATCATGCCCCTGAGGGTTCCTATCAGGCCCCCAAGCAACTAGCTGTCATCTGCTTCCTTCTCCCTCTCTCTTGTTTCCTTCTGCATCACAGCTTGCTTTGCCAGGCTTGCTCAATTGCACAGAAGCTACAGAGCATAGCCTCTATTTTCTCCATTGGCTGAGGCTCCTCCCCCTCCTGGTCCCCTTGGGAAGGAAGGGAAGAGCCAGAGCTTCCTTTGCCCAGTTCTCTGGATCCCATGGGAGAAATACAATGAAAGCACCTTTAAGACCAACGAATGCTAATGTTTTAAGCCTGTTTTAAGGTTTTTATTAAAAAAAAATCTTTGTGTTTGTGTCCTTTATAAAGTTTCTATCTCTGCTACCTAACCTTAAATAGGTACACATATGACCTGGCCTGAAGCCCAGCCTGACTAGGTCTCATTTATGTCAGATCCAGCCCTCATAACAAATGAGTTTGACATGCCTGCTCTAAAGTCTATCCCCCCAAATCTTGTTGGTAGCTCTAAGATACTTCTGGAATTGAATGCAGATGTCATGTGGATCCTCTAAAAAATGTTGCTACAAAATAAGTTGTGTGTGAAAGCAGCCAGACTGATCCAAAACTAGTGGGATTCAGGGGCAAATCATACAGTTCACACCTTGTGCCTTCCAGGTAGATCAGTTGAAACAGCTGTATGAATCAGTCCACAAACACTACATGATAAGTATGTGCTAAAAGTAGGGAAGAGAGGATTTCCCTGGTTCTGCTCCATTGCCATTCTGTGGCTTTATTATGACAAGCACCATCCCAGTTACCTTCCAGCAAGAAAAGAAAAATTGCTAATGGGTTTAACACAAGGAATTTTTTTTATTCCTCAGAGATTTATAAATGTTATAAACTAAAAACAAAGAAATCCCTTCTAAAGTAATCACATGGCTGAAAAAAATTAATTGCACACCGAGGGCTGGTCCTAAAGGGATTTCTATCTTTCTCCTTTATGTAGCTGTGTTGCAGAGGACTGCAACTGCAGCTGTCTGTAATGTAGAAATAAAAACAAGTTTAAAATGTGTTTTGAGTGGCACAGAGTTAGGTTTGAAAGGATTTGTTTTATTTTTATTCTGACTTCTTTTGAGCACATCCTGGGAATAAATCTCAGGATTCCAACCTCAGGCATTCCACCCCAGACAACCATTCTGGTTGTACGAACTCCAGAACCCACAGAGAAATTTGTCAAGGGGAGGATTTGTTAAGCCTTCTGAGCTAAAACAAGGCCTGTCACTAGAGGGACTAGGTGTGACAGAACGTCTAAAAGCTACACATGAGAGAGAATTTTGGCAGATGTCGTTTATCAGGATGCGATCGAAACTTGCAAGGAGGAGGCCATTTATTCCTTGATGGAACCACAGGGCCCTGTTCTGACTTTTTCTCATAAAACAGAGTTGACACACCCTAGGAAGACTTTGGTGCGCAGAAGGTACAGCTCCTCTGAGCTGGGAAGATGCTTGCCCAGCGCATAAGGCCGACAGATGCTCACTGGGAGATCCTGCCTGTCTCACAAGACATTGTGAGGCAGCTGCCACAGGAGACTGCGGAGCCATGCTCCCTGCCCAGAGTCTCAAGTGCATTCGTTCCCAGACTGACTGTGATGAGCCACAGGCTGCAAGGAGTCCTGATAACTAATGGCTTAAAGCGCAAATTCAGCTCCTGGAAAAGAAGCAAAGCACTATTGACTTCCTCATTTCAAAATCTTGCCTATCAGAAACTAATCAAGTGGCAAACACATGTGGGAAAGCAGGCTAAAGTTTAAGGGAAGTTTTAGCAGTAGATTTACAGTTCCCTGGAGGTTAGCAATATATTCAGCTTAAACTGTAGCCATCCCTGCTATATGTGTTGTTGCCCTTAGTTAGCTTCCAATCGGAAAAAGGCTTTAAATGGTAAGTTAGTAACACTGCTTTTCTTTCTTAGGAGCCTTATTCTTGGAAGTTCTCTGAAATTTACCTGTTTATTGGCAGAAAGCATTCTGAATGCTAGCATGAGCACATAGAAGAACAAGCCTCACTAAGAAAGCATGGCTTCTGCAACCATTTTGATTTTCTGAGTGTCAACAAGCACATAGAGTCGGGTGATCCCAAACTTTTGTGGCAGTCACCAAGTGTTTTCAGAAAGTGGGTGGGGCCAGGTGGAGCTTTTGCCCAGCTAGGCTTCTGGTTGGCTACTGGAGGGTTTGATTGACTGTGCAGATTTGGTTAGCTTTCAATAGGGAGAAAAGCTCTAAAATAGATGTCAGTACTCTTCTTCCTGAGGAGCCTTATTCTTGGAAGTTCTTTGAAATTGAAACTGAGAGCCAGTTTGGTATAGCATAGGGTTGCCAAGTCCAATTCAAGAAATATCTGGGGACTTTGGGGGTGGAGCCAGGAGACATTGGGGTGGAGCCAAGATCAAGGCTGTGACAAGCATAATTGAACTCCAAGGGAGTTCTGGCCATCACATTTAAAGGGACAGCACACCTTTTAGAATGCTGTCCTTCCATAGAAAATAATGAAGGATAGGGGCACCTTTTTGGGGGGCTCATAGAATTGGACCCCCTGGTCCAATCCTTTTGAAACTTGGGAGGTATTTTGGGGAGAGGCACTAGATGCTATATGGAAAATTTGGCACCTCTACCTCAAAATACAGCCTTCCCAGAGCCCCTGACACCCGCGGATCAATTCCCCATCATTCCTTATAGAAATCGTTCCTGGAGGTGCATAATGGCTGTGGGGGTGGAGCTTCCCCCGCCGGCCAGCTGGCTGGGGGAGGGGGAAAGCCTGTAAAACCAGGGGATCCCCCGCTGGGACCTGGGGATTGGGAAGCCTAGTATAGCAGTTAAGTGTGCAGACTCTTATCTGGGAGTATCAGGTTTGATCCCCCAATCCTCCACATGCAATTGCTTGAGTGGCCTTGGGTCAGCCACAAGTTCTCTCAAGGCTGTTCTACTCAAGAGCAGTTCTGGGAGAGTTCTCTCAGCCTCACCTACCTTACATGGGTATCTGTTGTGGGAAGGGGAAGGGAAAGGAGGTTGTAAGCTGCTCTGAGACTCTTTCAGGTAGTGAAGGGCTGGGAATAAATCCAATCTCTTCCTCCTCCTCTTTTTCTTAAAAAATAATGCTTTGGCAGCAGCTGTGAGCACAGCACAAGGATCTTCACTGATTGATTTAAAGTATGCTGTGGCAGCCATTTTGTGCTGTATCAGAATTATAAAGGTGCCCACAGCCTCAAAAAGCCTGGGGACTCCTGCTGTAGTTATTGTATGCAGACTTTGCAGAAACTTATGGCACAGAACAGGCTCCAAGGTAAACTTAACAGTTGTGGGATAAACAAATGGGAACTCCCATGGATTGGTCACTGCTAAATGGTTCACTGGCTTACCAATAGGGTTACGAATCCCCAGGTGGGGGCAGGGGATCCCCCGGTTTGGAAGCCCTCCCCCCACTTCAGGGTCGTCAGAAAGTGGGGGGGGGGAGGGAAATGTCTGCTGGGAACTCTATTATTCCCTATGGAGATTTATTCCCATAGAAAATTATGGAGAATTGATCCACGGCTAACTGGGGGAACTGTTTTTTGGGGGTAGAGGCACCAAATTTTCAGCATAGCATCTAGTGCCTCTCCCCAAAATACCCCCCAAGTTTCAAAAAGATTGGACCAGGGGGTCCAATTCTATGAGCCCCAAAAGAAGGTGCCCCTATCCTTCATTATTTTCTATGGAAGGAAGGAATTGAAAAGGTGTGCCGCCTTTTTAAATGTGATGGCCAGAACTCCCTTTGGAGTTCAATTATGCTTGTCACAGCCTTGATCTTGGCTCCACCCCTAATGTCTCCTGGCTCCATCCCCAAAGTCCCCAGATATTTCTTCAATTGGACTTGGCAACCCTACTTACCCACAAAAAAAAAACCCACTGGGAAGCAGAGGGTAGTAGGTACACAGACTGCTATTGTAGCAGCAGGAGATAAGCAGTGGGTCTGTTGGGACGAGTGCTATTTGACTTGTGCCTGAATGATCTGGAGTTAACAGTGAAGTAGCTAGATCTGTGGAGGTCATCAACTACTTGAGGAGTGAAGATGTGATTGAGGCTCCAGAGGGCTCCAGGGGGATCTCCCTGGACTGAGTAAATCTGGGCAATTCAGATTCATGATCAGCACATGACGCTGAGTTGCATATAGTTCTACCCTGATTTGTTTTTGTTTTTCAATATGTCACCGTGGAAGCTGCAATCTAAAATGGAAGTCTGGAATAGCATGGGGGAGGGTTATTCCTTTCTCCTCCAGATTTTCTAAATTCAAAAATCCTCTCCCCACCTGCTTTAATTTTTGCAGTGGGGTGGGGAGCAGATATGGTATGAAAGTGTCTGGCTTCTGCTGGAAACAGGATGTTGGATCAGTGGAATCCTTAGTCAGATCCAGCAGATATTTCCTTTTGTTGTTAGGTGCACAGGTGGTGATTAAGAGATCTGGGTTTTAATGTTGTGTATGCTCTGCACTGGCTTTTTAAGCACCTTGTTCATTTGCAGTCCATTAGTTTAAGTAGACCTGACGCGGATAGCCCCAGGCTAGCACAATCTCACCAGATCTTGGAAACTAAGTAGGGTCAGCCTTGGTCAATATTTGGAAGGGAGATCTCCAAGGAATACCAGGGTCGTGATGAGGCAGGCACTGGCAAACCGACTCTGAACATCTTATCTTGAAAACCCCATGAGCTTGCAATAAAACAGCTGTAACCTGATGGCACATTCCACCGCAAAATTTATGGCCAGTTTAAATAAACAATTGCAAGCAACCATGTTGCTCCAGAGCAGGATCCAAAAACAGAAAAAAGATGTTTCAGGCCATTATCTTGTCCACATCCTGTACAGAATGCCAGGTATGGATAGCCATGTGAATGAATAGGTGCTGGGGTGCAGCTTGCATCAGATTGTTTGTGGCCTTCTTTGAAAAACAAAGTGAGGGGGCAGAAAATAGTTGCCTCCACTTGCAAATATAAAAACCAGCAGCTAAACAAATATGTCTGACACCAAATGGACCTCACACATCCTTTAAAAGGCTGACAGCAGAGGGAAAACATGGTAGTCATTATATAATAAACGTATAGGTATAATTTTAGCTTTAGCACTAAGTGAAGGGTCGAGGAAAGTAATATTGTGTGTCACTTCATCATTACCGAAACAGAGGCCCTGCTGTCTTTAAACTACTAATTCTCAGACTCTGAGCCATGAGAGAACCTGAAGCTTTCCTTGGAAAACTAAACCACTATGCTGGAGGTGTCTACCACTCTGTTGTCCTTTGGATACAGTGGCCTCATTGCTCATCGATTCCCCCTCTCTCAGCCAGTGCATACACCAAGAGAGGAAGCCCCCGCTACAGCCTGTACTATTAGTGCAAGGGAATCCATGAAGCTTCACTGTAGCCCTTCACTGAAGAAACGGTTGACTGGGAGGCAATATTACTTGAGATTGTGTGCAGGGCTACAACCTTGGAAATGTTAGAAAAATATATCTGCAGTGGGGGTGGGGAGGATAAGAGTGATGTGCCTTGCCATTTTAATCCTGAAGCAAAACCATGCCCCTATATACTGAAAATTCATGAAACTGCTGGAAACAGGTTTTGATCTCAAAGCAGCCCCACCCCTGTGTTTAATAAGGGGGGGGGGCTGGTTGTTGTTATTGACCTGTTGAAATGGCAGCAAAATGGCGCCCCCACTGGAATCTACACCAGAACTAGAAGGCTTCATAGGGACTTAAAAAATTGAAATGGATCGTTAAAAATCCATGTAGCAAATACAAGGGAAGAATAAATCCCCGAGTCAGCCAAGCAATCCCGTTCTTAGCATCTTAGAGAGGATTTCAGCTAACACCTGCAGTTCTGTTGCCATTAAACATTTATTCACAGACAGTCAAGAGTTGGGGGGTTTTCCCCCTAGCATTGAAAATAGGCCAGAATGGGGTTTAACACCATCGTTGCCAAGGTGCTTCTATTATGGTGCAGGATGGGTGGAGAGAAAGAAAGGATTTGCTCTTTGTTCCACCTAACTTCTCTTCTCCCCCTTCCCATCATCAAACACTGGCAGCTAGCCACAGTCAGAAGTAGAACCATCAAAGCAGAGAAGGCCAGGCTTTGTCAGGGACCAGCAAAGGCTATGTAAATCTGGGTGGACAGTGTGGAGAAGCTGGTAGCATTGAACTGCCAGGCTGGACATCCTGATCTGTTGACCATGCAGGGGTACACAGCCAGACACCCACAATTATGCCTGGCCTGGTTAATCCAGGAGCTTCATACATCCAAATAGTCACAGAGGGTGAGATTGCACGTCTGTTTTCATTGGAGAGCTGTGTACACACTGTCACTCCTTAGGTTGGGTTGCAGACTCAGTCCAAAAGATTCCTCTGGGACCTGGTCTAGAAGCCTTTCAGCAGGACTAGGTCTAGAGCAGGGGTGGCCAAACTGTGGCTCCGGAGCCACATGTGGCTCTTTCGCACATATTGTGTAGCTCTTGAAGCCCTTACCACCCATCAGCTGGCTTGGATGAGGCATTCTCTTTAAAGTTGCTTTTTTTCACCTCCCCCTCCCTCCATCTTCCTTCCTTTCTCCCGCCCTCCTTGCAGTTCTCAAACATCTGACATTCATGTCTTGCGGCTCTCAAACATCTGATGTTTATTCTTTGTGGCTCTTATATTAAGCAAGTTTGGCTACCCCTGGTCTAGAGTGAGATAAGGGCCAGCATAAAGGGGGATTGGCACTGGATCCAGAAAGAGCAGAACAAACCAGCAAGACTGGGAGCAGACACCCAGGGCAGGAAGCAGCAGGCCATCTGAAATATCTGACAAGGCCAAGAGAAGGATGAGCTGATGGGCAGGAATGGGGCAGAAGTGGAAGGTCTCAGAATCCCTGAGGTCCTTGGGTTGTCTCTTGCTTTCTTGGTTCCAGCAAGGGGCTGCTGGCCGCTTGACTCCCTGATTGGTCTTGGGGCTCCTTCATGAAGCTATCCTCTCCTTCCATTTGCTCTTTCTCCACTCTGACACTGAACCCGTCTCATCTCAGCTGTGTCTTACATTCATGGACTTCCACACTGGCCTCTCCCACTCTTTCACCATGCTTGTCTCTCTCCTCTCTGTGTTGTCTTTTCTTACCATTGAAATGCAGACTGCAACCTCTTTGGGGCAGGGACCTGCCTTATTGGCTGAAGGTGCAAAGTGCTTTGCTGGTGTGATATACTAATGGAATAAAATAATGTCATCAATGAGAAGTGACTTGGCAAAAGCTGATGTAACTTCAGATGGAAGGTATTTATTGTTATTTAAGATTTTTACCCATCCTTTCAATCAAGTGGTCTCTAACCAATCCATTGTGCTTCCCCTTTCATACTTGCAATCCCAGGGCAGCTGGGTCACCGGCTCAATGCAGGGATGCAAGAGCAGATGTGAAAACAAGCCATGGTCATGTTTTCCAAGGAGTCTGGTGGTAAGGGAGAGCGTGAAGGCCAGATGCTAGGGGCAAGGTCAAACAGCTGGGGAGAAAAGGGCTTGGTTTGTGGTAGACCTGCTCATAACCAACAAGCGGTCCTGATCAAAGAGTCAGTCAGCAGCTCATGGCTTTATAAGATTCAGTGAATCCTGACTGGTCCCAGGTGCCATGGAGATCCAGTCAGAAGATACCAGATGTTGGAGTGGAGCTTGCAGCCCTATTGGATCTTCTTGGCTTGTGCTGCTGCAGTTGAGCCACTGGCACTGCTGGAAAGGCAGTTGGGGTCACATATAGGTACCTTACACTTGCCTGGAATTAATTCTGGGCAGGAAGTGGAGCAGAAAGCTGCTGGGTGACAGTTAGACCCAGGCTGCCTCCTCCTTGCAATTGTGGTCTTCCTAGCAGGGAGGGGATGCCACCTTTAACTGGCATATGGTTGTGGTGACTGGGCTCCAGGTGCCATGTTTTCTCTTTGTGATGTCTCCTAGTCACTATCAGGACTGTTCTATAGTTTTCCTCAGAGTTTAAAAACAAAACAAAAACAAAAAACTTCACATCCACAGTTCTGTGTGACGATCATGCCAGACTCACTTGCGCTGGGTGCATACATCGACATTGAAGCCATGTCACAGCTTCCCAAGGAGAGAACTCCTGGTATTGATGTGACAGTCACCCATGACAATACACACTAGACATACGTGAGTGTTTCTGAACTATTGTGTTATCCAGAGGCTGGACAATAGTATTCCTTTTGATGCACAACACTGGCTTAGCTTAACTAGGAAACCAACAATCCTTCTTGGAGAACCAGTTTGGTGTAGTGGTTAAGTGTGTGGACTCTAAACTGGGAGAACTAGGTTTGATTCCACATGCACCTGCTGGTGTGACCTTGAGTCAGTCACAAGTTCCTCTCAAGAGCAGTTTCTGTTGGAGCTCAGCTCCACCTACTTCACAGGTTGTCTGTCGTGGGGAGGGGAAGGGAAAGGAGATTGTAAGCCACTCTGAGACTCCTTCATGTAGTGAAGGGTGGGGTATAAATCCAATATCTTCTTCTTTTTGAGTTAAATGATGGGTGGGAATCTGAACCAGCTTTTGATGCTTTGAAGGAAGCAAAGAAGAAAAAAACCAAGTATCCTGCAGAGATCCAAAACACAAGCCATTTGCAAGCACAGAAACCCAAGCCAAAGTTTATCCACTTATTGTTACCTGCTTGGGGAGGGAAGATGGCATAGTATAACCTGATATTGTCAGATCTTGGAAGCTAAGCAGGGTCAGTATTTGGAGGGGAGACCCCCAAGGAAGACTCTGCAGAGGAAGGCATTGGCAAATTACCAATGTGTCTCAATTGCCTTGAAAGTCCCTTACTTGGGTCGCCATAAATTGGCTGTGACTTGATGGCAATTTATACACACACGCTCCCTGTGTGAGAGAGTTTCTAGAGCAATGCACCCTCATAGGCATGCATACACACATACACTATACATGCCTTTGCTGGCAAGTGAATGATCTGAGCAGCAGCTGTTCTGCTAACCTCCACCCTGCACTTGAATTGCCTCACCAACATCCTCCATCCATTTGAAATGTCCAGTGGGGAAGGTACAGGCAGAAATGCAGGTAGACAGCCTCCAGTGTTTCATTTTTCCTTGCTTGCTGTAGTAAAGGAGGAAAATGCAAAATGTGTATCAAGCTGGTGAGGGGAGGGAAGGATGTATGTTGTGATGAAACTTCATATGGTACTTTCAACTTTTACATCGGCCTTGTTCCAGTAATTCTTCCAACAATTCTGTGAGGTTAATCACATTATTATCCCCATACTACAGATGAGGGTGAGTGAAGAGTGGCTTGCCCAAAGCATCACAGCGAAATTTGAACCTGACTTTCCCAGCTCTGCCTCTTAGCCAAGGTTAAGGCAGCCATCCAGTTCCTTGCCTGATGAAATCTGAATGCTCCCTTTGCCCAGTCACGTATCTAGAGGTGTCCTGGATTTCCTCCACCATTGGAGTAGATGCTTCCCTTTTTCCCTGCCGAAGAGGGCAATGCCTCCCCTGCCCATGCCTTCTCCTAAGGGGCCCCATCAAGAGCCTGCTCTCTGTGTCCTTCCTGCCTCTTCCCTCTGGGAGGTGTCAAGAAAAGGATTTAAAAACCAACAGATGTTGTTTCCCTTCGTCTTGGGAGAAAAGAAAATGCTAGACTTGAATATTTTCCAGTGCTTTGCATGTGAATAAGCCCGTTAAGAAAGTTAATGTCAACATTAATCCTGTCCCCAAAATATCTAATTTACATCAAGATGACAGCAAACATCTCGCTTGTGTTGGTCCAGTGGGGGAGATGAGCGGCTAGCCTTCCTGGCAGGCTGACGAGGAGCCCTCAAGGTCTCTGTGATGTCTTCCGACTTCCCCACTCAGAAATGAGCAAGAGGAAATAGGCAAGAGGGCAGAGGACTCAGGATGGCTTTGAACAAACTGACCGCCATCCAGTCTATAAAAAGACTCACATAGAAGCTTACAAACTGTAACTTACAGAATGACCAACAGCTTAGATTGCTTTTTAAAAAGGACAGGCCAATCAACAGCCATGATAGCTCCGTAGAGCCTCCAGGTTCAAAGGCAGTGTAACACTGATTACCAGTGGCAAGATGCAGCAGAGGACTATCGCCCACATTCTCTGTTCGTAGGCATCCTGGAGGGATCTGATTGGCTGCTGTTGGTGTGATCCAGCAAGGCCATTCAAAGACAGTCTTAGTAATTCTGAGGTCCTGGGCAAAACTTGAGGTTGGAGCTCCAGAATCACTGGAGGAAGGGTGATCAACTGTAGAACTGGGGGGGGGGGGGGCACTGCCCAGCAGCTGATGGCCCTCAACCTCACTGCAGTGCAGGAGATAAGCTATAGGGTGATAGAGGTCCCCCATTGCCCTACAGCTGATGGCTGTCTCCCCCTGCTTAAGTCTCAGATCGCATGGATCACAGCAGGGTCTTCAGGGCAGTGACTCAGCCCTCTGGCTTCAGGGTGAGGAGGCTCCCACCTTGAAGGCCCAAGGCAGCTATTTTGGTTGCCTCACAGCTGACCACCCTGGGGCTATTCCTGTGTTCTTCTTTTGGGTATGCATGCATTTGGGTTTGACCAAGTTCTGTTGGGTTGCCTACCTACCTGGAAAGGAAAGTGTTTTCACAGAGAAAGAACCATTCAGTTGTACTGTGAGAGTAGTAACGCTTGCAAGTAGCTGTTGATTCCTCTGGGTTACCTGTTTCTCAGATGCTTCTCTAGATTCTATATATTCCAAAAGCCTAAAGGAACCTTTGATCTGTGCTCAGCCTTCCTCCAACTTCAAACACTCACTTGTTAAAATTTAATCATCCCTTTCACTCCATTCTGGGTTCAGCACTTACTGCTCCATTTCTTGGTTATCTCACTGGTTAGCAGCTCTCTCCACTCCTTAAGTAGCTGAATGGTCAAATAAAAAAAAAAGTGAAGGATTTGTGGTATTTGATGCTTGGAGTCTGCAGCACTTTTTCTCCTTGGAATGGCCTCCTTTAAGTGCAAGCCAAGCCCTGCAGAGTGGTGGGGGTTTTTAAGGTTGGTTATTTATAAGATTTTTTTAAAAGCAAAGCATACAGAAACATCAACAAATGAGACAATGTACAATAAACCAGAAAATAATTGCAAACAACTAGAGAGGGCAGATAGCAGTGATGAGAACCAGGACAGTTTAATTGACTTGTTACCAAGGGACAAATCATATTCCTCCTTACATGTATAATTCCATTAATTGATACCAAATCTTTCTTACAACAATAAAGCCTTATATTGATTTGGGATTCTATAACAATTAGGGTTTAGCTCAATGTAAAATAATAACAGAAGTCACATAGCGACAAAGCTATCTGGATCTGTTTAGCCTTTTGTGAATTTAACGAGTCCAGGCAACTTTGCCATGTGTGAAAGTATGTCAAATGTAATCGAACCCAGCCTGCTCATCTACATATCTATTACTCTTCTAGTAGCACTAGATTTTGTGGCTGAGAGTAAATGGACAATAGATTGTGGTAAATTTTGAAGTCCACATATTTGAAAGAACCAGGGATGCAAAAATTTCCAACTATTTATTGCTCAAACTATTAACCTGATCAGAGAAGCCCAGTGTGTGAACCCTAACACCCAACAGGTATCAGCAGGGTTTTTAAAAACTATACTAGATTGTGGTGCTCTATCAGTTATTTAATTTTTTCTTTCCAACTGCCTATTACCAAACCCTCAACTGAAGTGCCACTTTTAGATCTTGGAGGAAGGGTAAAATATTACTTATCTATTTAAAATATTTTGTCCTGTTTTTCTCCTGCACAGCAGGACACAAAGCAGCTTGCAAATCTAATACTAAGTGAAACAATAATAATAAGCAAAAGTAACGACTTCTTATTCCCTGTTGCCGTAACTTGTTGGAACCAAAATACCCTCAAAGATGAAGGCATCCTAACTCTCAGCTTCCCCAATGAACAGTTTCCCTCCTCAATTAATCAATTAAACATTTAACATTTAATCATTTAAAGTTTTAATTGATTACTCTATCCAGGGCTTTTTTTGTAGAAAAAGCTCAGCAAGAATTCATTTGCATATTAGGCTACTTCCCCTGGTGTCACCATTGTTTTGCACAGGACATTTTTTAATAGAAAAATCCCTGCAGGAACTCATTTGCATATTAGGCCACACCCCGATGCCAAGCCAGCCAGAACTGCATTCCTGCTCAAAAAAAGCCCTGAATCTATCAGTTAAAGTTTGCTGCCTTACAAATTACACATCCGCACTGGATACTGCCCTGAAACATTATGTGTCTGATGGAGGAAGGTTTCTTGTTGTCTTCATATTAAGCATGTTCCAATCTTTCACTCAATGCTGTTGAAAATGTTTTGCATCAATTAGGTTGCTCCTGAGTAGGATGAACTAGGCTAGTCCTGTCTTACCTCAGTTTGCTGTACAGCCAGTTTGGTCACATCTTTCTGTCCACTTCTATATAGGTGAGACTAGGAGGATTTTCCATTAGTGACATCCACCATGTTAGCCTACAGCCAGTTTGGTGTAGTGGTTAAGCGCATGGACCAAGAGAACAGGGTTTAATTCCTCACTCCCCCATATGCAGCTGCTGGGTGACATAATGTCAGTCACAGTTCTCTCAGAGCTCTCTCAGCCCCACCTACCTCACAGGGTGTCTTTTGTGGGAAGAGGAAGGGAAGGAGATTGTAAGCCTCTCTGAGACTCTGAGTGAAGGATGAGGTATAAATCCACTTTCCTCTTCTTCTCAGAAGTTAAGCAGGATTGGCCCTAGTTAGTATCTGGAAGGAGGGCCACTGAAGATGTCCATGGCCCCTACAAAGAGGCAAGCAATGGCAAACCACTTCTACTTATCTCTTGCCTTGAAAACCCTACTGGGTTACCAAAAGTTGGCTGTAACTTGGTGGCACTTCCAACCAGCAATAAAAGGTATGACATGGATTTTGTTCTTGTTCTGGGAACCAAATCTGCCTGTTAGTCCAGACTCTCTGCTGCCTTGGAAATATCCCTCTCCTACCCTTCAATCCTTGTTCTGACTTCTTTAGCTTTGTTGCACTCTGAAAAGAAGAGAAATGTCCCTCTTGATCTGCTCTAGGGAAAGAGCTGCCAGTCTGGACTACATTAACCTTCTAAAGCAAACACCTCCTTAGAAGAAAACCTAAACCCTCCAGGGATTCCAGATGTGGAAGATCCCCAAGGGACTGACAGATCCCCATGGCACCTGGCAGAGTGGAGCAGGCCGATTACAAAAAGCTGCATTCTTTCCAAGGATCAGGTTAACATGGTTGGTGTCACTGATGGAAAATCCTCCCAGTCTCACCTGTATGGAAGTGCACAGAGGGTGGGGGGGGGGGATACAGCCCTTGATTTTGTGGCTTTGTAGTGTGGCTGGAGGGAACAGGCAAGTTTTGGTCCCACACTGAGAACCTCTCCCCCTCAAAAAATGCTGCTCAGATAAACAATCTGCAGATCACATGTGGCAAGGTTTTTCTGAAGCAAAGTAAGACTGCACACTAGGGTAGCAGATTCCATTGGCTGTCTCCAGTTTCCAAGGTCCTACAGCCGTTGCCTTTGGAGAAGAGGCCAGATTTTATTTTTTTATACACAGACATCATTTTACTCTTCAGTGTTGACCTAAAGCAGCTTACAACATCGTTCTCTGCAACTCTGTCCTGTGAGCACAATAACAACAGTGTGAGGTCGGTTACAATGAGACTGAGTGACTGGCCCAAAGTCACCCAGTAAGCTTCCATGGCAGGCTGGGGATTTGAATTTGGGTGTACAGAATACTAGTCCAGCAGTCCAAACATGATTTCACTCTATGCACATAGTATGAAGAAATCCATAGATTCAGGGGAGAGTGGCCTTCAAATGCTCCCCCCCCCCCTCGGGAGCCACTGCTCTGCAGAAGTGTTTCCAATGTCCACCACATTGAAACCAGAGAATCTGAACTGCTCCTTCACCAACACATTTCATAGATGGTTACTGCACTCCTTGCCTTACCCCTTTGACTTTGCTTTCCTTGGCTGCACCACCAGGCTCTTTTTAGTCTACACTTCTCTTCACCTTGCAAGATATTTTTTAAAATATATTTTTGAAAATATAAAGGTTAATGCCATTAATGAGGAGAAACTGAATCTCCAGCTAGCAACAGATGAGAAGTGGCACAAATCTGAATTCCAAAGCTGAATTTTCCAGCAGCGCCCGCTGTTGATATAAACCTTGAGAGCACTTGGTGAATGTCAGCACAGCTTTGAAATTAAAATATCTCCTGTTTTGTCGCTTCTATTGTTCCGTCGCCTTGTCGAGTTAGCTGGGGAAGGCAGGAGAAGAGCCACTTGGGGCTCACTATATTGTGCCGGCATTTCGAAGCAAAAGGAAGGATAGAGAAGTTACAAACTTTGCTCCATCTGTTTGAAATGCAAACTCGGGATTCTGCACTGTACCTCGAGCTGCTGGTCAGGAGGTTAATACCTGACTCAGTTGGGCAGACAGAAGGCAACTCATCATTGGATGGCAGGCTGGGAGGTAAACCAGGGCAGGTGCATGGAGGATATACAGGCCAACAGACAGGTCTATTAGCAGTCTGGTCTTCACACCAGTTTGATAACAACCTGGTCTTATCTTGTGTTGTTCAGGCTGGGGAAACTTTATAGGGTCAGATGAAAATCCACTGGCTATTTATTTGTTTGTTTGCTTTACACCTTGCTTTTCTCCCCAGTTGATACCCCGAGCAGCTTGCTTCATTCTGCATTTTACCCTCACAACAACACTGTGAGGTAGGTTAGGCTAAGAGTGTGTGACTCAGACAGCCAATTCCATGCTGTTGCCTGTTCATATGGCTAGAAAAGCTGCTGAAAACAATCTAGGTGTCTGAATACTGAAGCTATCAGGACAGCTTTCTGCCTGGCCACCTGCTTATCTACTCTAGGTGCCTGTCATCCATTGAATCTCAGTACATGGCACTGCTCTGCAATGCCCCTGCTAGAAATTCTTGATGAACTGTGCAGAACAACAGCACCTCCAAGCATGCTGCAGGGAAGAGTGGTAGCTGATGCTTCTGTTGAGAAGAAGTTGCTTCCAAGTCCAACAGCACTCAGAGGATCCCCACACGCACACACAAAAGTTGTATTTATTGCTGCTTGTCTTGCACACATTACAAAGTCAAACTCATATAACATGTTGTGCTGCAGGCACATTGGGAGTGATGCACTGCAAAGAATACATTATCCAGGAGCGGCTTGTTCTGCAGCCATTCCTTATGCAAATGCAGTGGAGGGCCCCAAAGAGATTAATGAGACCTTTTTCAATTAGTGTGTGGGGAGAAAAGGCAAGACTTACAATCGCTGTCTTATCTTCTGGGTTCTTTATCCAAATGAATGATGAAAGGCAGTCCATGTGCCAAAGGGATGTTTTGTGTGGAGTTAAGTTGTCTAAGAAAGCTGTGGTCTAGCAAGCAGGCCGTGGGAGTTTCTCTTAGCCTTTGGGCTGTCAGAGGTGCTGAGGACTTGTCAGCTTGAAAGGTGCACCACGAAAGACCTTGTTGACATTGCTTCATCCTTATAGCCTTTTCAGAATAGCAGAAATTGCCATGTTTTGCCTAAAGCAAAGTTCCAAGGTGAACTTGGAAGGTCCCTGCTTTGGAGAAAGATCCACAACATTTTGGGGAAATTAAAAAAAAAAAGTTTAGATGAGACTCATGGAATTTCTCAAGGAGTTGCCAATGGTTCTCAAACTTTTTGAAGTACAACCCGCTAACTGTACATTTCAGAATCCATTTGCAAAATATCTGGCCCCATTGGTGGACCTCCTGATGACACCTGGGTTTTGGCTAGGGCTTTTTTTTTCTGTACAAAAAGACTAGCAAGGACTCATTTGACTATTAGGCCACACCCCTTGACATCACAGTTCTATCACACAGGGCTTTACTCGCAGGAAAAAGCCCAGCAGGAACTCATTTGCATATTAGGCCATGCCTCCCTGGCTCAAGCCAGCCGAAACTGTATTCCTGTGTGTTCATGCTCAAAAAAGCCCTGGTTTTGGCCACTGTGTAACAACAGAGTGTTGGACTGACTGGGCTATTGGCCTGATCCAACATGGCTTCTCTTATGTTCCATGCAATTTCCCCTGTTCGCAATATAAAACACAAGAAACTCACATCAATCAACACTGAACATGTTTATTTTTCATGGTTTAGTCTTTATAAATATATACGCCTATTGAACAGCATGCAGGCTCAAATCCAAAATATGCCTTTGAGTCTTCCAAAGCCTCCCCTTCCAGATAAAGCAGAGCCTTACAGACCATTACTCGCCATTAAGGCAGAGCCTTTTGTTCACCATCATCTACATAGAAACCTTGAAAGAGAAGCTTTGTTTACAAATATATGAATAGGTTCCTGACTTTATATTTTTAGGCCTCACAAGGACTGACTGTTGAAGTAGCAAAATGCTCATCTTTCTCACTACTTACGCATCTGTGTGACCTTTTTATCTTTGAGGGAGCCACACAGGTGTGCATCTGACCTTGTAGGTGCAGCCTTTGAAATGACACTGTAAGGCAGGTGTTTTCTCTTCCCTTTAGCCTGGCAGCTGGTAAGGTTGCCCAATGGCCATGAAAAACATGCCCTGTCCCTTTAATAGAGGCTTAATGTGCAAAAAACAAGCAGTTGAAGCTTTGCATGGCATGGTGCTAAACAGCATCTCCTGATCACTGCTGCAGTTCAAATGGATATTGAAGGGGTCACCTAGAGGGACTGTTTTAAAACCAGGTGAGCCTCATGGCAGATACAGCAAGCAAGTGACATCAGGAAGAGATTATTTTTCTCTTAAAGGAATTAGTCCTTAAGGACAACCAGGTTCCAGGAAGTGCTTCCCTCTTCCTTTCTGATGAGCACTTTGAATTGTTGACTATGGGATGGGGGCAGGAAAAGAGAAGCAGAATCACATAGGGCAAGAGAGAATGATTGATTTCTAAATTTCCCCCAGCACATTTCCAACATAAACCATCTTCCTTGAGCACAGCAGGGTGAGCACTGCTTAATAGCTACATTAAAGAAAGAATATTCTGGTTGAGTTCAGTTTATTCCAGCTTTTTCCAGAGGAAAGTAGACTTCTCTAACCATATGTCCCAACTTTCCATTCAATTGCATTCAGTCATAAAGAAGCTGTTAAATTTGGATAACAATATGCGAGAGGTTGATTTTTTATAACTTGTAAAAACTAAAGGAGTCATGTGAAACAAATTTATTGAAGCAGAAGCCTTTGTGGGCTAGAGCCTACTTTGTCCAATGTGTGAAGTGAGTCAGAAGGCTAGAAGGCCTGTAAACAAAGTTCACAGGATGGGGGCTACAGCCCCAACTCATGAACTCCATTGTAAATGAGAAAGAAAAATACTTTGAATAGTACGGGTGAAAAACCATGCGATGCAGGAGGTATTCTTTTTTTCTTTTATATTCCATGGCCTGAAGTATACAAGCAGCTGAATTTTGGTGATAGCAAGTCAACCTAGTTATGTTAATCAGTTGTCTCAGAAAGGTATGAGCTCTGTTTAGCTCCTGGTCTGTGCCATCAAACCAATTGATCACTCCTAGTTCTGTAGTCTCTGAGTGGTATCTCCCTTTGAAAGTGCTTTGCTAAAGAATAAAGGCTTTCAGGTTAGCAACAAAATGTCCTGGAAGACTGAAATGTTCTCCCTTTCTGAATATTGCCATATTTTATGTCAAATTTGTGTCCATTTACTCTTTTGATAAAGACTGGCCTATTTGTCTTGTACAGATAGCAGGACATGGTTGACAGATGATTTTGCATATATCTTGTTGGAGGATGAGCAGATGAATGAGCCCCTGATGGTCTGGCTGACATTTTTAGGTTCAGTAAATGCGTTTGCCTGATATGGGGGACACGATTGGTGTCAGCAGCTGGTCTCTGAGCTAATATCTCTTGTTGGGCACTCTGCTATTGCAGATAACTGTTCCAGAGTATCGTTTATAAATAAGGAAAGGCCTACCACCCAAGCACTATGAGAAGGAAATATCTGGTCTAGGATAAGTTGTAGGATTCTGATGATACATTGGAGTGGTTTTATTTGGAGGGCAGTCATGGTCATTTTCCACAAGATGAAGTTCACATCGCGGAGAACCACAGACTCAACCTGTAAACCTACATCAGGACTATGCCATTTGTCTGTTCTCACCTGTTCCCTTGGATGCTGCTCCATTAAAGCATGGCATCAGTGAGGCTGAACAGGGTTTGGCCAGTGGCCCACATGAACAGTGTTTGGCCAGTGGCCCACATGAACAGTGTTTGTGCACCTGAGAACACGCCCTCAAAGTCTTTGCAAGGGACAAAGGTCCCTCAGAAGGCAGAAATCGCTAGAGGTGACCATGCAAGATGCTTTCCATCCAGGAAGGAAAGAACTGGTTCATATTAGGTTAGGAAGTCAATTTTACTTGTTGTAAATGAGATAAGGCAGGCACCAAAAAGGGGTTGGCTGGCACCATGGCTTCCTTGCACACTATGCTGGGGACCCTTGAGATAAGGATTCAGTGACTACAAGGACCTTTTTCTAATTTTGATTACAGATCTTTATCCATTTGTTCCACATGTATTGAGAATGCTCCTCTGCCTTCTTTGAAGGAGGGACTTCCAAAGAATGTAACAAACAAGGGGGGGGGATGTATTTTTAAAGGCAAAGTTTGTGCAACTCATAGACACACATCGCAGCCATCATACGTGTATATAGAGGACCTGGGTTGACCCCCTTTGGAGTGCGCTTCATTAAATTTGCCGAAATACTTTGCAACTCGCCTACCTCCTTCCTAGCAGAGGGGCCCCCAGGAAGCCAGGGTTGTGCCTCATCCGTGGAGGCTCTCAGCCCCTTCCTTCAGTTGCATCACCGCCATCTCGAAAGACAAGGATGTCGGGGTTCTTCTACTGGGCCTCCCACCTCCAAATTTGCAGTCTGACATTCACGGCTTCCTTCATCTCAGCGCTTCTGCTGGCAACTCAGCTCCTTGGGGCTCATTGCAGCAGTTTCCCGCGCCTGCTCTTTTTTTTTTTAATTTAACTCGCACTCCCCTAATTTACTGTCTGTTTTACGACAGCAGTAAAAAGCTACCCATCAGGGGACGCCGTCTCAAGGGGGAGGCACGATGCCCCTTCTCCTCGTCAGCTCAGGTCGAACATTTGCGGCTGACGCACAACCTCATGGCTCCGGGTGCTCCTCTCCCTTGGAACTCGCTTCACCTCCCATTAGGAGGAGATAATTACAAAAGCATCCCAATTTCCCGATGTATTAGACAGAGCTGAGACTGCATCCCGTTGCCAGTTGCCAGTGGGGAGCCGTTCCTGTGATCAGCGTAAGGAGCTCTATCAGTTTTCCTTGAAAGGCTGTTTACTTTGTAGATCTGCCGTTCCCTTTTTCTATAAGAGTTGGGGAGGGGGGCGGGTATGGCTGCCAGATCTGCAGTTTCGAGCGGGGCTCATCTGCTAACTTCACGGAGGCTTGTCAAGTGAAGTGTCATCCCCCCCACCTCCCCCCCCCCACACACACACACTCCAATGGGGGATAGGGAGATGGCGTTGTCATATCCAGGTTGGGACACTTGGAGATTTGGGGATGATGTCTGCGGAGGTCAAGGACCTCAGTGGGGTACAATGCCATAGAGCTCACTTTCCAAAGCACCCATTTTCTCCAAGGGAACTGATCTCAGTGGTCTGGAGGTCAGCTGTAATTCCAAGGGATCTCCAGGTCCCACCTGGAGACTGGCATCCCTGACTTCACCCAACGCAAAGGCAGTACTTCTGCCCAGCATGGGTGCTTTGGAAATTGCTTGGGCTCTGTGGAGGCTAGGTTCAGTGGTGAGGAGCAGGAATCCTAGGCATGGCAGAGTTAGCACGAGCTATTACTTTTTACTGCTTTTCTTTCTTTCTTTGGATCATTTGGATGCTGGCTTTCAAAGCCATCCAGCCATTTTTCATAAACAAAAAATAATTTTCAACATTAAAGCCCAACATTTTCATAAAACCACCCAGGGCTTCTTTTTTTTTTTAACAGGAATGCACAGGAACACAGTTCCAGCTGGCTTGACCAGGGCTGTGGCTCAAAAAAAGGTCTCCGGCAGAGGGAAGGCATTAGGCAGACACACACTCCCAGACCATGTACTCCACCCTTTCTGCTGCTACCAGCCTCCAACAGGCTTGTGAAGAGCGGGAGAGATGTAGAGCTGCCCATGAGTGCCCCCTCCTGGGAGGAGCTCAGCCTGCCGCTGCCCACCCTGCGGCATGTGGCTCTCTCTCTGCAGGCCCAACGCTGGCCCAAAGCCCCTTCTACCTGTATGGCCCTTTCTTTTACTCTCACCTTCGCAGCTTCTCTCACCATCTCCACTCTCCCCACTGCTCTCGCAGCCACCGCTGCCCTGGCCGACCCGCTCTGGCCACCCCGCTGCTCTCACCACCCCCCTCCCCGCCGCTCTCGTGGCTGTCTCTGCTCTTCCCGCCCCCACTGCTCTCGCTGCCCCACTCATCCCTCTGCTCTTGCTGTCCCACTCTCCCAACCACCGCTGCTCTTGCAGCCACTCTCGCCACTCCGAGGGATCTTTTTTATAAGTGTGTGATGTCATTTTGGGCCCCAGGGCCCCTCCACCTAAAACTGTATACCCTGGGTCCCCACCTAAAATTTTCTGTCTATGGACCTGTCTCTCTGATCGTGTTTGGGGGGCAGGAAACAAGGTCCCTCATTGGGCTGTGTGAGAACACACGTCCATGAAATGCAGCTGATAGCACTGCACTGTTTTGTGTTAATATGCAGAAAATAACCCACTGAATGGGTGACATCACTTCTGGGGATGTCAGGGGGTGTGACCTAGTATGCAAATGAGCTCCTGCTGGACTTTTTCTAAAGAAAAAAAAGAAGCCCTGAAACCACCCATGGGAGAGAGGACAAGACACTCTCCAATACTTAAGCCAGTTAGACCAAAGCATTCCAGAGTCTTGTAGTCTCTCTCTGCCCTTAATACTACTGTGGCCCTCCACACTCTTACTGCTTCTGAGATTTAGCAACAACAGACATTCTCTCTAGACACAGGAAACTGCCTTATTCTGAATCAGACCATTGGTCCATCAAGGTCAGTACCATCTGGTCAGACTGATAGCAGCTCTCCAGGGTCTCAGACATCACCTGCAACCTGATCCTTTTAATTGGGGATGCCAAGGATTGAACCTGGGACCTCCTGCATGCCAAGCAGATGCTTTACCAATGAACCATGGCTACTCCCCATTGGTGCTTTGTCCTGGGCTCTGATTCAGGACTTAGCATTGTCATATCACTTTCAGTATATGCATTATTTCAATGTTGTTTGTGTGTCAATAAATCCGGCGCTGGATGTTTAATTTACAATGTAAGTTGTACGTATAAATAAAATATACATTGCCTATAAAAACTGAACAGAATGCATACAGAATCTACAAAACCAACAGCAAAAGGCAGGGAACTGAAATGGTTGACAAATATACCAAAGGATATAAACAGAAACGAAACAGGGAATATTTGCTTATACCTGGCTCAGATCTCTACTAGTTCTGGCCCTGACCTCTAGGTTCAATATGGCCAGTTGCCTCTTGTTGCTTCGTCTTCTACAGGCTTTCAGCTGATCAAGATGTGGTTGTGAATAACTGGTGAAAAGCTGGCCCCTTATAAGGGGATTTTTAATAAAAAAAATGAATCACCATATTTTTATATAGACCTTTTAAAAGATTGCGCAGAAATATTTGGAAGGAAATGAACATGTCTTGGTTTCTTTAATTAATTAGTTAAAATATATATACACCTTTCCTCTGAAGTTTAGGGCAGTTTAAATTTCCATGACAACCCCATTTAGACTCTACACAATGCAGAAACCCCCATTAGTCCCTCCATTTTTGAAATGACTGCAGTCCAGACTCCATTTAAAGCCCCAGCAAATAAAACTACCTTTGGCAGGGGATATTGGCTGCAAATTCCAGATACCTTTAACTGTACTAAGAAATTCATCACCTGGATTAGGTTTATTGTCTTTGGCCAGAGTACCATTGATTTATTTACTTACATACTCATATATAGTCCATTTTTCTCCTCAGGGAATCCAGAGCTTATATCATTCTTGTCTTCTGCATCACAACAACCCTGCGAGGTAGGTTAGACTGAGAGTGTATGACAGGTTCAGGATCACCGAGCAACCATTCATGGCAGTGTGGGAATTCAAACCTGGGTCTCTCTGATCCTGGTCCAGCACTCTAACCACGACATTACATTGGCACCTGAGATGAAGCATTGCACATTGCACACACCTTGAACTTCCTCTCTGCCTCCCTTTCTGGCTTAATCACATTCTCATCACATCACATTTCTCACAAGTGCTTTTCAATCATCTGCCAGATTTCAGCATCTTCCTCCACCCCATTCTCCTTTCCCCTCCCCGGCTCCCCTCCTGGTCCTCAGCATGTGCTTGCACTGCCAAGATGCCCTTTACTTGGAAATGACTTTCAGACAAAAGCAGGCTTTGCAGAATTAGCTCTGAATCACCCGGTACAATGATAACTCTCAGTGCTGATAACACAGCCCTCATTCAATAGGGGTCTTCTTGGAGAAGAATGGTTGGCAGGATGAGCATAGCGGGGCCTTTGGTTTAACTCTCCTGCAGTGCATTCCTAAGCAGTGTTGTACCATTTGAAGCCCATTGACTTCAGTAGAATTAGAAGGGTGCAACTCCACTTAGGATGACACTGCTGGTCAGCATTCTGTAACGTACGTATCTCCTTTTGCCGTATCAGAGTGGAATTTGGCATGTGGAATTAAGACAGTTATGTGTTTGCTTGATGCTTTTACTTCTTTCCAGGGGGGCGGGAATGCAAAACACATTGTAAATGCTCTCTCTAAAGCAAGGCACCCCAAACATTGTTTTTTGTTTATTTATCATATGTATCAGGAGGTCTTCTCCAAAGAGTTCCAGTTGGCTTCCATCTGGTTCCTGGATGGCCTCCCATCTAAGCAGCTCTCAGGGCCAAGCTTGCTTCACTTCATCAAAAGAACAACCACCATCAGTTCTGCCAGGTTATGCTGTTCTGATCTTCACACTGTCCTCTTCCAGAGCCTGTTCCTGTCTTCACACAAATCTACGCTCAACTTACCCTCCTTCTTCACCTTCATACCATACCACCTTGCCAGAATTATTCGAAACTCTGCTACATGAGCATTCACAGACCTTGCTTTCCCCACTCTCCTCTCCTACTATACTGTCCTCTGAGTCAGAAGACCCCTCTGCGAGTCTGCTCCGTAAGAGGTGCTTTTATAAAGCCAAAAGGGCAGGCTATGAAAATGGGGCCCATTTCCCAAATTGACTTCCATGGCAGCTTCTGGGGACCGGCTTGGCTTTTCAGGCAAAGTCACCAGTTTGCTGTCTCACCCTGTGGGGAGGTTAGAGGGACAAAACTCAAATTGTCTGGCATTTGCCGATGTTTGTCAGCGAGCAGGTATGCCACACACAAGGTTCATTATGTGCAGAAAGCTGACAGGTTATCAGCCAGTGCCAGGAGTGACTGGAGGGAGAGTAAAGATAAAGAAGGATTAAGGAGGAAGAAAACACAAAGGCAAATCGGTTCTTTCCTAATCCAAGCCCTGCTCTGCAGGGTCGCTGTCACCCCCGTAGCCATAAAGTGTGTAGCATCACAATGACTTCCGTGATTATACTTTCTTTTGTCCTACCAAGGTATTGAAGAGGAGCTGGGGAGTGCATTAAAAAAACATACAGCTCCATTTAATCATGATTCCCTTTAAAACAATTGCAGGGAATCGTGCCATTACCATGGCGCACACATAAAAATCACTCTGCAAAGCTCCACAATTCATCGCTGGCAGCTCCAGTGAGCGCCAGGCTTGCCGAGGCATCCATAAACCCAGCTGAATAGAAGCAGCATCCTCTGGCTGTGTTTCTGGGCTGGGAGCGGAAGGAATGGCCAGGCTTCATGCAAATTGGGGCTAAGCCAGTTTTTTAAAAACCCTATATAGAACAGTTGATGATGGGACAGAGATCTCTGCTGTAGTTGAAAGGCAGCACTGAGCTGGGACTGCAGTTAGTAGTAATTACTTTTTTGAGTTTCTAAAACCACCAGATGCTGTATATGAATTGAACAGGTCCTTCTTGCTGATTTACAATCTAATCAGGCATGTTGATGAGGGTTAAAAAGTGGAGGAGGGGGCGGAAGAAGAAGAATTGGTTTTATACCCTGCCTTTCACTACCCAAAGGAGTCTCAAAGAGGCTTACAGTTTACTGTCCTGTCTTTCCCTTCCTCTCCCCACAACAGATACCCTGTGAGGTAGGTGGAGCTGAGAGAGCTCTGAGAGTGCTGTGACTGACTTAAGGTCACCCAGTTGGTTTTATGTAAAAGAGTGGGGAATCAAACCTGATTCTCCAGAGTACAGACTGCCACTCTTAACCACTATGCCAAACTGACTGTCTTGTGGACACACACACAAACATGCATACATATGTGGTTACCCTGACAAGCATCATGGGTATGGGATCATGGGTATATCAGGTGGTAATTCTAATCTGTGTATGCAGCAGGTCCAAGGTTCAGTCCCCGATATCTCCAATTAAATGATCTCAGGTAGCAATTTAGGATTTTTCCTTTCTGCTTGAAACCTTGGAAAACTGCAGAGTGATACCATGATGTCTTTTCATGAAAAGCAAAGCTCCTGCCATGTTTATTTATTCAGCTTATATCTTGCTCCTTTCCCTGCCAAGCAGGGCTCAGGGTTCTGCACCTCAGGGGCCCTTCACCTCTCTCAATAACTTTCTGATCAGTTGACTGTTACATACATTGCACTGTGTGCTCTCAAAGATGGTTTTGGTCCAGAGTGCAGTAGCCAAAAAGTGTTTATCATTCCAAAAAACACACCACTGGCTCTGAAGGCACCCTACTGGCTTGCCAGTTGGCTGGTTTCCAGGATAAATTCAAGAAGATGGCCTTAATTTATTTCATTATTACCCAATGCTTCCTCCAAAGAGCTCAGTTCAGCATGCATGGCCTCATTCTCCCTTTGCTGTCCCAGCAACACATGAAGCTGCCATATGTTGAGTCAAAACATTGATCCATCAAGGTCAGCATTGTCTACTCAGACTGGCAGCAGCTCCCCAAGGTCTCTGGTTGGGGTCTTTCACATCACCTACGGCTTGATCCTTTTAAGTGGAGATTATAGGGTTTGAATCTGGGATTTTCTCTTTGTGGCTGCAGCCACATGAGCAGTTCATGCTGATATCATTACCTCTGCAGATGTAAAGAACACAGTCAGACAACATCTGCTTTCTATGCCCCAGGGAAAGGTCCAGTATTAACGTATGCCACTGCTTCTATGCCACTGTTCCCAACATCTGACCACCAGCACCCATCGCGAACAGATGCCAGATGGGAAGCATGAATGGCCACTTGCATCTCTTGTCATATGTTTTTCTGCCTAGTAGGGATGTGCGCATATTTGCATTTGCAGCCATTCCTCCCCACACCCCGAACCATACACTGTACTCCATGGATGAAGCACTGGTAATGCAGGCGCTTCAGAGTGGGACCAGTGCGCAGAGGAGCCGCTTCAGGGTATGCTGTCTGGTCACCCCTTCCTGCGATTATTTCAACCACCACAAGTAGAGATGCAGCCAGATTGTGCAAAGCCTTCAGTGGAACTGCAGCCACTAAAACAGATGTTTTACCCCTGAGCTACTCCCCACCCCTTAAAACCATTGATCCTCCACCTGGTGCCCATGAGTGCTGTGGCTGATACCTTTCCTGGCACCTGCCGAGTCTTTTTCAAAAGACTCAAAGAAGCTGCTATCAGATGAAGCTTTTGTGGATCAGGGCTTCCAGTTAGCCATTGGCGATCTGATTGGCTGTGTAGATTTTTATTGCACTGGCAGCAGCTGCCACCACAGCATGAGGATCCTTACTGCATGACTGAGGTAAGCTGTGTGCATGCAAGAAAAAAATATTTTTCATGTGTTAATTTTAAAAGGCATTCTGTTAAACAGAGCTTTTGCCTGAAAAGTTGAAGAGTTGCTATAAGAGTTATACATAGCCTCACTCCGTGACCTTTTGTGGTTGACTCCACCTCCTGCAGCAGCCATTTGCTGGTTGTGCCCACCACCCTGTGGTCAGCATTCCAAAGGGGCCTGTTGACTGAACAGTTTTGGGGACCCCTACCTTTGGGAGGTAGGTTGGACTGAAAGATGGTGATACCCATTGTCAACAAGGGTTCCGTCCCCCCAAAATCCAGGCATCCTCAATACAACACTCTAAACATGACTCCACAATGGATCTCTGTGTTATGTAGGCTACACATCACAGAAAACCCTATCAAAATTAAAGTCTTCTCATTTGGCCCTAATCTACGGTATCTTCTTTAGCAGGAGCACAAAATTTAGTCCAGTGGCACCTTTAAAACCAAAAAAGTTTTATTCTGGGTATAAGTTTTCCTGTGCATTTTCTTTAGGAAAAGTGCACCTGCACACAACAGCTTATACCCAGAATAAAACTTTGTTGGTCTTAAAGGCACTACTGGACTTGAACTTTGTTTTGCTACTTCAGACCAACACGGCTACCCCCACCTGAATCTGTCTTCTTTAGCAGAAGTTTGACTGATAGTCAATAGGACTGAAGGGACAAGGAACTTTCCCCATCATAGCATCCTCCTCTCTTTGGAAACAACTTCCTCCAGATGGCTGCATCCTGGGCTCTTTCCCCGATTGATTATCAAGATGCCGGCAAAGCTGATTTGTTTTACTCGAGCTACAGATGGGAATAGTAAACTAGAAATTCGGGGTTGGTGCGTGGGCGGGCAAGGAGACTTAAGAAGAACTAGCTTGCTATTTGCAACCTTGTTGCCACCCCCACCCCCTTCTCAATAGGGTGCAAATCCCTTATGAAGGCAGAGCTTTAAGAACCAGAGACAAGGCAGAGCCGGTTTCCAAGCAAGGCAAAGGCAGGTGGTGAATGTCCTGCTGGGCTGCTGAAGATCATTACGCAAAATATATAGCCTAAAAATAGAAAAGGTCCAGAGAAGGGCAATGAGGATGATCGGAGATGCTGAGGAAGGGTGTGGGTGGGCTGATGTCTTTTAACCATCTCGGGAGAGTTTGTTTGGATGGGAAGAGAAGCTAAAACTGCATTTTGCAGACATACCTGGGATGTTTGGGAAAGGGAGGACGAGTGGTGCTATATTGCCTTTTCTCATAACGTAATGACAAAGAGGGTTAGAGACGCTGTTTAAAAACAGATTTGGCTTTCGCAGTATGCAAAGCTGGTAGGGAAAATATGAGCCGTTCATTCAAACCAGGGCAGCGATGGCAGTTGAAACATTACTGTCAGGGCTCCTTGCACTCTGTTCGTTCCTCAAGGTTTAGGGTTCACTGCCTGACACATGACGCCAGATAGATTTGTGACCTCTCAAAAAGAAACCGTTTACATGTGTGCGTCATTCATTTCCAAAATGGAACATTCCATTTAGGTTCCTATATTAATCATTTATTGTCTTACAAGTCTAACAGGGACTTTGTTGTTTGTTGTAATTTGTGCTATTTGACCTCTGAAGAAGGCCTCTGCAGGCCGAAATGCGTTAGGTCGTGTATGGTTCTTTTTTGTGCATTTATCACTTTGATGATTTTATGAGACTTCATTTGGGCCTGTACAAGGTTTTTATGTTTTTGTAATAAATACATGTATGTTCGTCTTTAACAATTGATGTTTTTAACTTTTGGCCCCTTACTAGTACTCTAAACTTCCTTTGGAGGTTTTCACTGCCTGAGGACCAGGTCCAGCCTGGCCTTCTGCTTGGTCTGCAAAAGCTGCCCTGAGCTCTCCCACGCAGAAGCAGAGCTTTATTCTTATGAGGGGATCTAGAGACTGTCTCCTCTTTCCTGCCACAGGACTGCATGTATTCACCATGACTCCACAGAGGAAACACGCAGTTGTGGCCATAGGGTTGCCAAGTCCAATTAAAGAAAAATCTGGGGACTTTGGGGGCGGAGCCAGGAGACTTTGGGGGTGGAGCCAGGAGACTTTGGGGGTGGAGCCAGGAACAAGGATGTGACAAGCATAATTGAACTCCAAAGGAGTTCTGGCCATCACATTTAAAGGGACGGCACACCTTTTCAATGCTTTCCTTCCATAGGAAATAATGAAGGATAGGGGCACCATCTTTTGGGGCTCATAGAATTGGACCCCCTGGTCCAATCTTCTTGAAACTTGGGGGGTATTTTGGGGAGAGGCACTAGATGTTATACTAAAAATTTGGTGCCTCTACCTCAAAAAATAGCCCCCCCAGAGCCCCCAATACCCACGGATCAATTCCCTATTATTCCCTATGGGAATCGTTCTCCATAGGGAATAATAGAGTGCCCAGTAGACATTTCCCTCCCCCCCCCACGCTTTCTAAAGGGGGGGAGGGCCTCCAAACCAGGGAATCCCCTACCCCCTCCCTCTCTCTCACACAAATACTTACCAGATTGGAGAACTCTACTTGCTGTGAAAACGAAAGAAAAAAGGGAGGGGCTGTTCTCCGAAGCTCTTCCTGCTTCTTGCCCAGCCTTAAAGGGGCCACACATTTTACAAACGGCTCAGGATCTCAACAATATGAAGCCTGCAGGTATGTTCTTCCCCCCCCCTCCACCCCCCACCCCCTCTTCCCGATTTCTGGGGGGCGGGAGATTAGGCTGCGAACCCAGAAGTCCCCCGCCAGAGCGGGGGGGTTGGGAAGCCTATGTGGCCACCAGATTTGTCTTCTGGAGAATCCCCAGTTTCAGCTGAAACTAAGGTTTCTAGTCCTCATGATTACACAGAAATACTCGGAAAGGGTTCATTTACACCAGGGGTGTGTTGAACTCATTTGTTATGAGGGCGGAATCTGACATAAATGAAACCTTACTGGGCCGAGCCATGTCAGGCTGTGCCATGTGTGTTCCTATTTAAGATTAGGCAACAGCGATATAAATTTCATAAAGGACACAGACAAACACAATTAAAAAAAAAAACCTTGCAACATGCTTAAAACATTAGCACTCGGTCTTAAAAGTGCTTTATGTGTATCACTCCCATGGGATCCAGGGAACTGGACAAAGGAAGCTCTGGCTCTTTCCATCTTTCCCTGGGGGACCAGGAGGGGGAGGAGCCTCAGCCAATATAAGGAAGAGAGGCTTGGCTCAGTAGCTCTGCTGTGCAATTGAGAGAGCCTGACAAAGCAAGCTGTGATGCAGAAGGGAGCAAGAGAGAGGGAAAAGGAAGCAGATGACAGCCGGTTGCTCAGAGGCCTGATAGGAGCCTTCTGAGGGCCTGATTCGGTCCCTGGACGGCATGTTTGACACCCCTGATTTACACCATTTGAGGACTGGAAGGAAAGCTAAATAGGATTCCTGTCCAACACTTAGAACTAGGGTTACCAGCCTCCAGGTGGGGCCTGTAGATCTGCTTTTACAACTGATCTCTAGATGGCAGAGATCAGCTTCCCTGGAGAAAATGGCTGCTTTGAAGGGTGGACTTTCAGAGATTGTACCATGCTGAGGCCCCTCCCCTTCCGAAACCCTGCCCTCTCTCAGATCTACCCCCAAAGTCTCCAGGTATTTTCCAGCACTGACCTGGCAACCCTACTTAGAGCAGAGACAGCAGTTCAATGCTCTGGTCAGCTACTCATTCCCCCCGCCACTGCCACACCACCACCAAAACATACACTACCAAAAGCAGGCTATGTGATACACAGCTAGAGAAAATAGACAATTTTGCTTTATTTGCATCCATATGGCCTTGGTGAAGGGTTTGAATTGCCTTGGTACAGATAGCAGCTGCTTAGCCCACCAAGTCAGCAGGACTGGGCAACTGTCAGGCCCAGATGTGTTAAGAGGTACCCTGGCAAGACCACCATGTCACAGCACTGGGCAGCATGCCTGCCCAAGTTAGGATCAGATTCAGTACATGATCCCTCCTTCCAAGCTGGCTGGATCCGTGCCAAATGAGAGCATGCCTCAGAGACTTGTACCACGAACTCCTAATTCACACATTATAGAATTTAAAAGTTGGGAGTGGGGTAGCCAACCTGTGTTACAGTCATCTCCTGAATTCCTGTGTGCTCAGTGCCCATTTTGAAACAGAACCATAGCATGTGTAGAGAAGCTTCCGCCTCCACCACTACCCATGCTCAATTTGTCTGACCTGATAGTTCCAGGGGATTATTTGGCCAGGGGTGTAGCCAGGATTTTAAAAGAGGGAAGGGCTCTTTCCCATCCACTTGGGACTTGCCCTGCTAAGAAGCTTTCTTTTAGCAAAATAAAAAATAAAAAGCAGGCTGCACCTAAGAGGGCTCCCTGAAAGTCAGGAGGGCCTGCCTGGAAGTCAGGGGGCAGTGCCCCACAGGTTCCACCCCCCCCCCTGTGGCTACATGCCAGTATTTGGCCCATTTGGGAGACATGGATCCTTCTCAAGACAGGAAAACAGCAACTGGGGGTGGGGTTTGAAGCCACTTCTCCACATGTAATGCGTTTTGATCCTTATCAGGTATCCTGTCTGTGAGACTATTTATTTATTTATTTATTTATTTTATTTACCTTAAATTTGTATGCCACCCACTCCACATACAGACTCTGGGCAGCTTGGTTTGCCAGCTCTGGATTGGGTAATTCCTGGAGATCTGGGTGTGGAGACTACAGAGGACAGGACTTAGGGAAAGGGACAGAATTCAGCAGGGTATAATGCCATAAAGCCCACCCTCCAAAACAGCCATGTTCTCAGGTGTAACTGATCTGTGTAGTCTGGAGATCTGTTGTAATTGTGGGAGATCTCTACACCACACTTGGAGGCTGTCAACCAGGCAGAAACCTGTGTACTGTGCAACCAGGCAGAAGCCTGTCTCCCCAGGCTTCTGTGTCCTCCCCTTACACAGTTGTGGGGCTCCTTTTGCCCATCTTACCCCTTCACCAAGAACTTAAGCTGCTATTGCTTTTGTTTCTCTGATACTGCACTATAACTGGAATCTTCGCACAATTAATACTGAAGTTGTTCTAGAAGGAGGAGACTCAGGTGCCCTAGAATTACTGCCTCAGCAGTAAGTTATCCCTCTTGACGTAAGAGAGAAAAGGTTACAAACAACAGCCCATTCTTCCGTCCAGTCCATGTGGCAATCTTTCCAAGCTGGGGCTACTCACAAAGATGCTCTGCAAGCCACCCACCCTGGTTATTCTTCTTTCTCTGCTCTTTCCTCTCTGAAGTCACTACTGGTGGCCTCGTACCCACCACCACCCCTTGGCCAAAGGTCTTTGCACTATAATGCTCAGGGAGGGAGAGTTTGCATTCCCTGATGCCACTGCAGCGGTTTATCTGCTATTCCATTCATTATTTATTCATCCTCTGAGGAATTGCTCCCTGGCAAATGTTGCCCTCTCGTAAAGCCAAGGGCACCTGCAAAGGGCACCTTGCTTGTTCAGGCCTTTGTGGAGAAAGCTCTTCCTTAAATGACACAGATATGCAAAATGCATTGGGGTGGGGGAAAGAGCGGCGGCTGATTTACTCACCTGCTTTCCCCAGGCAGACAGAGCTGTGCAGCCTATGCGCATGCGCCTTTCCACATGCAGCGCCCGTGCTGGGAGGTCCACAGCGCCATTACAAGCCATTATTACTTTCTGGATAATGTATACATTTTCACTATCACCCAGCCTCTCTCCTTCATTTTTCATGAGAACCGGCACGAGATTAATGACAGAGCTAGAGAAGAAACGTAACGCCACGCCAGCTTGATTTATTGACCACTTAGCATTGATGAAGCCACAACCACGAGTCAAACAGCTGTTGCAGCTGCATTTTTCTTTATCAAAATGAACAGCTTTGTGCATTTTTAACCACTTCTTGCACCCAGTTTCTGCTTACTGTGCATAACCAAGAGAAGGAATTGCAGCTGAAGATCTCGCTCTCTTTGTATCAAGCTATCTAGTTCCAGTTGTGGAAATGTTTGGTTCAAGCCACAGTCCTTGCTCATTTCATCTCCCAGAGCCTCTGGCCTCCTTCCCTGTGACCCTTTTCCATACTCTGTAGGACTGTCGCTGCCCTTTGTCTGGAGCCTCAGCCCTGGAAGCCGTTCAGAACACCAAGGTGTTATCCTGAAAACTGGAAAGTAATAACAGGCCTCTGAGCATGTACAAAATAGCCTCCCCACCCCAATGAACAACCACACAAATTGTTTTCTCCCAAACTGCAGCATTTTTTTCTTTAGGGCACACAGCCACCATTCCATCATCCCACTTTTGTGCTTCCTCTAGCTCCACTAGCATCCGGAAATATGATACCCAAAGCAGGTTTAAAGGGTAGTGTAGACAGGAAGGTGCAGATTTCTACACCTTCACACCCAGCATTCCCTACCGCCACTGTAAGGTTTTTGGGTCAGCTGGTTTTTTAAAAATCAGCAATAGATATATCACTGTCATGTCATTACATAATAGTGATATAGCTTCTCCCTTAAAAAAAAACTGGACAAAAAGCACTCTGGCAGTAAAAGGGTGCAAATGGCAGGCATGAGGGGATACTGTAGGGAAACCCCCCTACAGAAGCACTATTGCTCTGTTAATGCCTTTGCATTCACAGTGTCATTGAGTAAAGAATAGGGAATCGTCTCTGTGTGGAAGCAGCCAAGTTCAGACTGATGATGCTGGTTCTCTAGGCAGCCATGCATGATGATGCTGATTGGACTGGCTCCTGGGCAGTGCAGAGCAAGCCTCAGGAAATACCTTCTAGCAATTGCCTGGGTTCCAACCAATGTGGCCTTCAGCAGCCTCGGATTTGATATATGCTTTGACCACCCTCTAGCTACTCCTCCAGAATAGGGACCTTAGCCAGACCTCAGCAAGGCCAGCATCACACATGGACAAGGAATGTGTAAGGCAATCACATATCAGCCTTCCTACACTGCTGTTGCTGGATCCAGAAACCTGTTTCTCATGCCTTTAGAACTGCCCTTCAGGTTTTATTACTTTGTTTACTTGTGCACAGCTAGTTGCAATGGAGGGACTAAAAAAGCAACTTGAGGGAAATTCGTCCAAGGGTTTTCAGACAGGACGATTTTGGAACAACATCAAAAATGCAATTCCCCTTGCAGTCTGCCCTTGTTTCACAGGGTGACTAGCTAGTCACCCATCAGCAAGCACAGAGATGTGTTGCTCTCTGAGCTGCTGCTGTTGCAAGAGGAACAAGGAGTAGGACCCATTTCCATCACACACACACAGCTTCCATTGCAGCAAGCTATACAGTCAGGGACATAAGAACCTCTTCCACCACCACTCGCACACATAACATGTAGCTCAGCCTGCCTCTTGGTGCTCAGCTGCTTCCTTCCCCCTCTGTGGCTTGCAGTAGTAGTGATGAGTGTGGATCTTGCAAAGGACAACACGGAATGCCACACAGGAAGTGGAGTTTGAGTTCAGTGGCACCTTTTTATTATTATTATTTATTAAATTTATGAATTGCCTCATCCCTGCCAATGCCAGGCTCTAGGCGATGTACAACAAAAGGTACACATAAAATCAATAAAACCAGTAATTCAAAACAGTTGCAACCCAACGAAGTTCTATTCAGGGTGTTGAGCTTTCATGTGTAGGCACACTTCCTCAGACAAACTAGAATGAAATTTAACAGTCCATACATATAAGGCAGAGGTTAAATAGCAAATTAGCATACAAGCATACAATATAATGAAACATTTCAACAGATGCAAGCAGGAATAACAAGCTAAGTTTATAAAGGGCATCATTGTTTAGATTTAATTCCAGGGGGAAATAGTGAGGCAAATAAAGATGTAAGAATTGGCAATAGGTGTGTAAATGTATCCTTCTTAATTATGAAATGTTGAGAGTGATAATCTGATGCTGCTGTCATGCTATCACCTGTTCGGGTTCATCTGGGTGGGAACAACATCCTAAGGACAAGGACATAAATATATTAGAATTCGAGTGTGACTAAGCAATGTGAGCCAGCAACTGCCTTTTCAAGATATGATTGATCCTTGATTTTGTGCATGGATTTATTTATTTTATTATATTTGTATCCTGCCCTCCCCTGACGGGCTCAGGGTGGCTACCATCAATTAGAACAACATAAAATTACATTATTACAATAAAATCACAATAAGCTATTAAAACATCTCAACTGTATACAAGTTTGATCCCTAGACGGCGTTATTATTACTTCTTGATTCGCGCTGTTTAAAAGGTAAAGGTGCAAGCATCAGTCTTTTTCGACACTGGGGTGACATTGCTTTCACGTTTTCACGGCAGACTTTTTACGGGGTGGTTTGCCATTGCCTTCCCCACTCATCTACACTTTTCCCTCAGCAAGCTGGGTACTCATTTTACCGACCTCAGAAGGATGGAAGGCAGAGTCAACCTTGAGCCGGCTACCTGTTTACTGTGCTGTTTACTGTGATGTTATTGGATGTTATTGAGCGCCTTGCATTTCTGTTTGGGTTGGGTTAAGATATTAATGCTGTGGGGTGGTGAAGTACTGGACACCTCCATTAGATGTTAAAAGCCTGTTTGAACAGTTCTGTTTTCAGGCCCTGTGGAATTGTGGCAAGTCCCACAGGGCCCTGATATTTTCAGGGAGAGCATTTCAGAGGGTAGGGGCTGCCACCGAAAAGGCTCTTGTCCTAGTGGTGGATAGCTGAGCATCCTTTGGCCCGGGGATCATTAAGAGGTTTTGTGAGCTTGATTGTAGTGCTCTCTGAGGCTCGTATAGGGAAAGGCGGTCCAGGAGGTAGGCAGGACCCAGGACATATAGGGCTTTAAAGGTCATTTAACACATTATAACTTGCTGAGATTCCACAGAGTAAAAACAAGAAAGATTTGCCTCATAGATATCCTCTTGGGATGTGTGTCTGCTCCATGTGCTGGTTTGCTTTCTTCTCCCTCTGCCTCAGCTTCTGTGATTAATGAGAGGTGAGGTGACCAGCAACACCATTATGACCATCCCGTGCAACCCAATAGAGCAGATCTCCATGGCTAGTGAATGCCTGGGGGAAACCTGTAAAACGTTTGGATGATAAGTAAATGCATAAAATTGCCAAGAAAGGATTTATGATGAGCTGGTCTTCCTCCTGCCTCCCCAGGTTTATCAAAATATTTCTGAATCACCCGATCAGCAGTCAATTAAAACATAAAATGCTCAGCAAGTTGGAGATGTGTAGGAGGGCTGCCAGCCCTTTGGGATAAATTGCAGATAAGTTGGGATTCATTGGCAGGTTGCAACATGGTTGTAACAATTAGGAAAAGTCCACTGCTTCTGAACTGTAACCACTGGGAATAATGGCCTCATGCCCTTGGAGGAAGAGATCATGAGAGAGGCAGAAGGGTTGCCTGGTGGAACTACCAATGTCAGTGGCTCACCTGGCTGCCCACTGATTGTCCCTTTGGTAAAGATCTGGGACCCCCACTGAATGCTCAGTGGTTACATCCTTGCTGCCTGCTGAACCCCTTTGCTTGCTGCTGCTTGTCTTACTGGAAGAGCCTAATTTTGTCTCTCTCCATCATAGATCACCCCTCAATTGATAAAAGCATTTGTA
Organism: Heteronotia binoei; assembly: GCF_032191835.1. Lineage (NCBI taxonomy): Eukaryota > Metazoa > Chordata > Lepidosauria > Squamata > Gekkonidae > Heteronotia > Heteronotia binoei. The sequence continues at coordinate 22,714,745 of NC_083240.1, forward strand.
GCTCATTAATCACCTGCCTTTTAGCTGATTAATTTAAAAAATTCCAACTTAGACCAGGACCACTATTGCTGATTCTAGGAGCCCCTGATAACTTTCCAAAACATTCCTTATAACACAGCTTGAAAAGAAATATGCTTTTAGGAAAGCAGGAATGCAAATGTTTGGAAAAGATGTATGATTGCATATTTATCAAAGAAATATTGGTTTCATCTAGTCCAGTGTCCAGGTTCCTAAAGGGATCAGGCCACATGCCATCAGGACTTACACAAAAGGACACAAGGACAGCTGTTTTCTCTCACTGTGATATCATCATCCCTGTGATGTCATGGTCAGGACTTTTTTGTAGCAAAAGCCCAACAGGAACTCATTTGCTTATTAGGCCACATCCCTTGACACCAAGCCAACCAGAACTGCGTTCTTGCTAAAAAAAAAAAAAAAAAGTATAGTTGTAGTGGGACATCGATCATTGTGTCGCCTGGATAGGCATGTCATTCTATAGCAGCAAAATAAAACAGGTCTCATAAAGACTCATGAAACTTTTTCTGGTAACAGCTCTTACGAGTCAGAGCTGACTTCATCGCATGCACTAGAGTGCACATCCATTAGTTGAAACCTTTAGTATTCATAACAAACACCACAAGTGGGACAGAAGGTATGCTACAAAAGGAGGTTGATTTAAAACTTGTTTAGGTTTAGATCTTGTCTTAAACCAGACTCTCTTTCTAACATCTCCCCCTCCCTCTGTTACTGGACCTACATTCCTAAGTAAAATGTATAGCAGGACATACAGAAATCCAACAGAGGGAGCTTTCTGCATAATTTGGAAAGATGCACCTGTTGAATTTCTGGCCATCACCGAGCTATGAAAAGACACAGAAGCCTGCTGGGAAGAAAAGGTTTCCAATCCTGAGAGCAGCAGTTGGGACTGGGGATGACATCTAATTATGATGAATGAATATTTCAGATGGAGGGAGACACAGAGCTAGCCAAATTGGCAGGCAGCAGTCAAATAAAATGTTTGGGGGGAAGGGTTAGGAGGCTTTGGAGGTTCTTTTCAGTAATTTGAAGGAAGATGCAATCATAGAAGGGTGTTGCATATATATGTGTCCAAGTGAGTAAATGAGAGAGACATCACATACATAAATGATTCTGTAGCTACATGCACAGATTTTACTGTAGAAGCTTTCCCCCTTTTCTTGTGATGTAAGATTTATTTGTTTACAGCCAGTTACAATTAACAATAAAAAGAAAGACCATTTAAAAGGCTGGAGCCCAAAGTAATCCAGTGATAACCAGCCTTTTTGATGCCATTGTGAAGGTCTTGCATTAATTTCTTAAATACAGGAAGTTCAGGGGAAGGCAGCTGTTGAGGCAAGTGGGTTTTGCCTGTTTGGTTTATTAAGTAAGCATAGGGGACACAATATGATTGGGATTGGGACTGGGATTCGGAACGGATATGACAGAGCATACTGAGGGAGAAGAGATGGAGTTGGCCATGTCATAGTGGTAGGTTAACGTCATAGTGGTAGGCCAACCTCCATGTTGGGTTTGGAGTTCTGTCAGAATTACAACTGATCCCCAGACTATAGAGATCAGTTTCCTGGAAGAAAATGACACCTTCAGAGGGTGGAATCTATGGCACCACACTCCTATTGAGCTTCCGCCCCAGGCTCCGCCCAAACTCTCCCAGAACTTCCTAACTCAGAGTTGGCAACCCCTGGGTAGAATGCAAGGTGTGAGTGAACTAAGCAATTGGTGAAAGAGCAGCTTGGTTGTCCTGTGAGAACCTCTTGGCTGGTTCTTTTAAAGCAGGCTTATTGTTAATGTTGATTCCTTAATGAAAGAATTCCCATCTCCATTTGGAGCTCTGGGAAGAGAGACTCTGGAACAAAGCAATGTTTCCTTCTCAGCAGAGTTGTATTGTGAACACTCAGATAATAGAGACCCATCTTCTTTCTTGGCTTTGGCATTTTTCTTGTCCTGCTCTAAGGCTTTGTTGTCATAACAGTCACAAATTCCAGAACAGATTCAGGGCCAGCTCTGTCTCTAGTTGCAGCATTAAACCTTTAGGCATGACTGTAGGTTTGCCAGGATCCTGCAGAAGATCACAGAATGAGAATTCTGCTTCCCAAGACTTTGCTTTTGGGATTTCTTTTGACAAAATAAATTAGTAGCAAGGTCGCCAGAGTTTGAAAATAACAGGTTTGATGCTGGAATTAACCCAGCTTGCTTCAAGGAAAGCTTTCTCTTGCTTATAATTTCAATCAAGACGAGCAGAGTTTTTTAAAAATGGTATGGCTTTTAAACTGCACTTCAATGCTAGTGTGTTCCTGTAAATGGGAAAAATAACAATTAAAAATGCTTCCCCCCCCCCATACACACACACACACATATCATAGCCGTTTGTGTGCTATGCTCCTTCGAAAAGTCTTTAAAAGAAACAAGTCAAATGTGCAAGGAGGAAAAGAAGACTATTATCAAATACTCCAAAACCATTCTGCTACGAACTAACCATGTGAGCCAATTTAGAGCTCTTTTGAACATCATCAATTAAACATACAAGAATTCATAAACTCTAGCATCATAAAAATAGGTGAAAACCTAAGAAAATATATAGATTAAACAACAATCATGCTCTTGACTGGTCTGAGCAATCAATTCCAATCAAAATGAATACTTCCGGATTGACATTTTCTGTTGGCAGTGTCTTATTCCAACTCCCAAGAAACAGCTACTGCCATTGCACACATTTTTCACTGGTGTCAGTGATTCCTTCCCAAGGGTGCTTGAAAAGAATTGGTTTTCTCATGAGCATTTGTGTTAAACATGTTATATTTCCCAAGTTATATCAATGGTAATAGGTTTTACTTCCAAAGTTTAGCCAGTAAAATTCCTCCTGCTTCAGTTAACAAATTTGCCACCAAATATCTGCAGTCAGCCTCCACAGAACTTTCTAAGCATTGGGCTTCTGTTTGAAAGCACATCCATACCACACTGATTTCCCATTGCATCTCACAACCAATCAGTGTTGGAGGTAAGAGTCCCAATAATCGATGGAGCTGCTGCATTGTGTATCTGTTGAAATGTCTGAATTATTCTCAAGAGCTGTCCTTTGTAGAATAGATTATAATAGTCCTATGCAGGGGTCGTTTTGTAGAAAAATAGGTGGTGGAGCTCATCCAGGGATTGTTATGCAGCTGCAATACTATTCAATGGACAAGGAGGTGGAACTCTCAGAAGGAGGAGGAGGAACTCTCAGAAAGGTTCAGGAGCTGTGCTTCTGTGAGCTCCCACTGAATCTGAGGCTTGGTCCTATGTGGATGTCTATACCCCAGTTTTCTTGCTTGTGTGAACTCAAAGTGGCTTATGAAATCATTATCCCCTTTTTCTTTTTATTATATGTACAACAATATGAACATATGAACATATATGAACATATGAAGCTGCCTTATACTGAATCAGACCCTTGGTCCATCAAAGTCAGTATTGTCTTCTCAGACTGGCAGCGGCTCTCCAGGGTCTCAAGCTGAGGTTTTTCACACCATTTTGCCTGGACCCTTTTTTGGAGATGCCGGGGATTGAACCTGGGACCTTCTGCTTACCAAGCAGATGCTCTACCACTGAGCCACCGTCCCTCCCCAGGATTTTAAACAGGATTTAAAAGGGGACTTTACATTTTAAAAAAACTATCATGAAGGTAGAATGCCAGCAGGGGGGTGCGGGCTTTCCAGTGTTTTGCACTGAGTGAGAGGTGGGTTAGGCTGAGGGTGTGTGACTTGCTCAAGAAAAACCCAGCAAGCTTCCATAGCAGGGTGCAAATTCATCCTGGATTTCTCAGACCTTAATCTAACCACTAGAGAGTCAGTTTGGTGTAGTGGTTAAGTGCGTGAACTCTTATCTGGGAGAACCGGGTTTGATTTCCCACTCCTCCACTTGCACCTGCTGGAATGGCCTTGGGTTAGCCATAGCTATCACTGAGGATGTCCTTGAAAGGGCAGCTGCTGTGAAAGCCCTCTCAGCCCCACCCACTTCACAGGGTGTCTGTTGTGGGGGGAGAAGATATAGGAGATTGTAAGCCGCTCTGAGTCTCTGATTCAGAGAGAAGGGCGGGGTATAAATCTGCAATCTTCACTTCTTCACTACATCAGGCTAAGCTCTAAAGGGTAGCTTACCAGGGCATGCAACAGATTGGTGTACTTTTTCCATCAAAAGTCCCTGTTAAAGTGCTACACCTAACAGGACCCAGAAAACAGCACCGTACTGGGTTAACAGCACTGCTTAGCCACAAGCTGTTTGAGAAGGGAACATGAAGTTTTCTGGGGGACTGGGCACTGGGGAGTTAAGTGAGAGGATGGAAGCGTGGGGAATCCATTCTCAAAGAAGCATGGGGAGGAGAGAAAGGGGGAGTCAATGAGACCCACCTCCCAGGAAGAATCAGGCACACATCTTCATTCAATAAAACCTGTTTTTAAGGAGATTTGTGGACCATGTTAAACTTACCTTACTAAACCATTCAGATAACTTTACCAAAATTAGCTGATGCAGGCAGTTTGAGGGGGAGGAAGTAACTAGAATTTATTATCAGACCCATGCGTGAATTACACATGAGCACACACTATCAGCTTAACAATGGCCATGCAGTGGCAATTCAAAATAGCTGCCCAATTATGTGCAGAAATCATCTAATTAAAGATTGGAGAGGGGGGTCTGAAAATAGAATTCTCCAACAACCTTTGCTGATGCAAATCCATGAAGATTGGATCCTCAGGGTTCTGCTTTCCACTGGGGATGAGGTTTTAGTATTGTTTTGATCAGTTTGATTTTTAACAAACTTTTGAAATTGTTGTCTACTCAAGTCTTAAGTCTGTGACAAGTGATTCAGATCGTTGTTTTTAGATCCAGAGATGCAGCATTGTATGCAAAGAATGCCTTGGGAAGAAAGGAGAAGACTTATACACACAGAGGATGCGTTTGGCTATCATAAAAGCTGATTGGGGTGAAGTCCTCAATGGGCTTTGGAAAATAACTGCATCTAGGGCAGGATTAATTCACCATAATAGGACAATAAATATGATACATTTCTAATAACACCCATTACGGTGGAATGAATGGAAGCAAGCAAAAGGACAGGAACTTCTCTATGCCTTCGGGAACTCTCACTATCATATTTAAGCGATGGGTTTGCGATTGCTTTGTCTGCGTCTCTCTCGGATGGCCTTATGTGGGAATGATTTGCTCTGCTCTGTATCAGAAGCATCCTCTGTTACAAGGCATCACTCTCTCCAGATGTCCTTCCAAAGTCATTCAAAACTGGGCAGGATATAACAAGGGATTTGGACATCTGACATACTCTGGTCAAATGCTGTCAGGGCCAAGCCAGGACCAGGGGCAGCTGACTCTGAGTTTGGGGCAAGGGCCAGCAGCTAGAGGCCCAAGGCAAAATTTGGACCCTGTTGGTAGGGTTGCCAAGTCCAATTCAAGAAATATCTGGGGACTTTGGGGGTGGAGCCAGGAGACTTTGGGGGTGGAGCCAGGAGCAAGGGTATGACAAGCACAATTGAACTCCAAAGATAGTCATCACATTTAAAGGGACCACATGCCTTTTAAATGCCTTCCCTCCATTTGGAATAATGACGTATAGGGGCACCTTCTTTCAAGGCTCGTAGAATTGGACCCCCTGGTCCAATCCTTTTGAAACTTGGCAGGTGTTTTGAGGAGAGGCACTGGATGCTATGTTGAAAATATGGTGCCTCTACCTCAAGAAACATCCCCCTACAGCGACAGATACCTGCAGATCAATTCCCCATTATACCCTTTGGGAATCAGTCTCCATAGGGAATAATGGAGTGCCCAGAAGAATTTCCCTCCCCCCTGTTTTCTGATGACCCTGAAGTGGGGGGAGGACATCCAAACTGGGGATCTCCTGCCCCTACCTGGGGATTGGCAACCCTACCTGTCAGTTCTTGCCCAGCCTCAGCATTTGTCTGCTGGCCACTGCAGCAGGAAGAACTGAAGAGCTGACCCATCAAACCTGATTTAACTTCACTTTGACGCTGCAGAAAAGCTTGCTGCCAATAAGGAAGGTGACCAGATACAAACAGTCCTTTCATTGCTGTATAGAAAGGGAAGGAGTTTTTTTCCCCCTCCTGGCTGGACAAAGCTGGCCCTGCTAGAATTCCCTCTTGTGCCCACTTGTTTAATTGCAAGGGGGACCCTTCCCTTCTACCTCCTCCCCTTTGCCTTTCTCTTTTGCATCTGTGGCAGCAAGGAAAAAAAGTCTGTTCCAGTCTGACAGATGCCATGGAGGACATGGGACCAAAAGGATATGGATAGGTGACCTTTGATGGCAGGTTGCGGTAAGGTTAGCTGTGGAGAACCCACCTCCCCTCCCCCCCACACACACACTCTGAATTTTAAAAGGGGGCATTCTCTCTGGAAATGGCAGGGATCCAGTTCAATGGCTTGCTGGATTACAGGTATATAGTAATACAAATCAATCAATAATACAAATGGTGACCCACAAGAACTAGTGGGGGCATCTTATATTCCCCTCTCCCACTATTTCTTTTTTCCCTTCTGTGAAACCACAGTAGCACCCTTTTTCTTGCTTCCTTCTTTCCTTCCCACCCACCGGCCAGTCTACCATTATCTGCTTCCATCTTCAGCATTCCCTTCTTCCCTCCCCTTGGCAGCCTCTACCCAAGAAAACTATGGCCCATTTACATGGTGCCATTTGCTGTGCCAGCTCCAGTTGCAAGGACTTGTGGGAGGCAGGTTACTTTCTCTTGTATCCCCACCCTACACAGTTCTTACTTCCCTTCCTACATTTCCTCACTGGTCCCTGCCTCTGTCTTTTCTTCCCTCTTTCCAACCTACCTTTTGTCTGCCCTCCATCTTCAGCTGTATTTATTATTTATTCGCTTCATTCAGGGGGTTTTTTGTAGAAAAAGTCCAGCAGGAGCTTATTTGCATATTAGGCCACACCCCTGATATTACCATTGTTTCACAAAGGGTTTTTTTTTTTAGAAAAAGCCCCGCAGGAATTCATCTGTATATTAGGCCACACCCCCTGATGCCAAGCCAGCCAGAACAGTGTTCCTGTGTGTTCCTGCTCAAAAAAAGCCCTGGTTTCATTTATCCCCCATATTTCTCTTCATTGGGAACCCAAAGCAGCTTACTCCTCTTGTCCAGTTTAGCCTTCATTTCTTAAAGCTACAGGTGCTGCTTCTGTTATGGGGGAGGGGGGAGAACACCCTAATTTTTTTTTAAGCTTTTAGGTTTTCCCACAAACCTGAGGCTTTTTTCAGGTTTGCAAAAATATTCTGTTTTGTCTGCTCAGGGTCCAGTCTTTGGATTGAGTATTCGCAGATTTGGCCATGTTGAGAATGAGATATATTGGTTATTAAAAATGTATGAAAGGTTTGAAGAGATCTAACCAGCGCTTACAAATCCCCAATAAGAAAGTCTTTGCACCCAAAAAAGGGCAGAGAAGGAGAAAGGTGTGTCTCTTGGGAAAGCAAATTCTGCGGCAAAGGGGAAATTATCAACAAGGCCCTGCTAAGCCTAGCATCTATCTCAAATTGGATTCTGAGCAGAGCCTCACTAGCAAATCTTCGTGCAGGAAGGCTCATATGAGACTAGGTACCATTGGAAATACTTCATATCCAATTGGTTTAGGATTTAGAGGTCCAAACCAGCACACAAGTTGCTGGTCACAAGTGCACCAGTGTAATAAGCCCACTTGAAGGAAGGGTGGGATATAAATTAAACCAAATAAATAAATGTACTTTTCTGCTCACAGTTCCCCACCCCAACAAAACCCAAATGACTGCATTTTTTTACTGTTTCTGTATAGTCTTGAAATCCAGTCTGAGCGCCCTGCATCAGTCTAATCTAGAAGTCACCAAGGTACATGTGGTTATGGAAGTATCTTTTTTGTTCTGGTAGCAAGTGTAGTTGGTGAATCAGCCAAAGCTGATAAAAGGCACTCCTGAGGGCAACTATTATCTGTGGTTCTGGCAGTAATGTAGAACTCAGGAGGACATCCAAGCTATGAATCTGAGTCTTCTAGGTGAGCATAATCCCATCCAGAAAAGGCATTTCCCTTGTCAACCAATTTGCTGAATCCTTCACCATCATTATCTCTGACTTGATGTGGACAAAACTTCAGTGTATTCACTCTCATCTCATCCACTGATCTCCAGACGCCTATTCAGGACTGGCTGACACACATGGTTCAGATGAAAAGGAGAAACACTGCTGGCTGTCACCAGTGAACTGATGGCACTGTACCAGATGACATCTCCCAGCAGTTTCATGTAGATGTCAAATTGCAGGGGAAATAAAATTGGGCTGTGGGGGAAGTATGCAATTACCCCCCTGGGCCTGGAGACAAAAAAATCATCTTTCCCGCACTAGCTTCTGAGACTTACCTACCAGGAAGGGCAGAAACCACCACACAGCAGTAAACCATTACCTTCAACCCTGCAAGGTATTCCAAAAGAATTTCCATGGCTGATGATATCAAATACAAGGCAAGACATCCAGGAGAATCAAGAGAGTGAAACCCTGCCTTGTCTGTCACCCAGTATTGGTTATCAAGCAAGATGACCAAGCCAGTCTGTGTCCAAAATTGTTCCAAAGCCCAATCAAAATGGATCCAGATCATAAGTTTCTTCCAAGAGTAGCTGGATTTAACTCATGATCATCCTCTTGAGTCTTTTGCTTCACTTTGTAGGGTCTTCTTTCTCTATATCATACCAAGCATCAGCTGCATTCTACCTCTACCTGATTTTTTCGGTATTTGTATGTATATGCATTTGTGTGCCCCTAGTGGAGCTTGGAGGCAAGGCTTGCTATTGCCTGCCTCTACAGCCTAGCCACTTTCAACCAGAAAGCAGCCGGCCACCACTATTTGACCCAGACAAATGTGATCCCATGTACAGCTACTTCCTGTTTTTGAAAGTCCTGAACTATTATTGGTGAGGGGTGCAACCAGGGTCCCCCCTTAGGGAATAGCTGCTTAAGGGTCTTGGCTGAAATTACCGTAAAGGTAGCCCCAGAATCTCATCTCATCTCATCTCATCTCTTCTCTTCTCTTCTCTTCTCTTCTCTTCTCTTCTCTTCTCTTCTCTTCTCTTCTCTTCTCTTCTCTTCTCTTCTCTTCTCTTCTCTTCTCTTCTCTTCTCTTCTCTTCTCTTCACCCCTAGTCTGGCATTCTGTCCACTGTACTTTGCTGGCTCTATGTTTTATAAGGATTACTTGCCAAAAGTAATGTTATTCAGAAGAATGTATGTAGCAGCAGTAGCAATCTGAGCCCAAAAAAAAAATCTCAAAGAGTTAAGGAAAATATAGTTGCAGAGTGCTTCTGCCATAAGCAACCAAGAACTCTCAGATGGTACACTATTTGTACTGCTCACGTAGCGCAGGAATTAAGGTGAACATAGAGAAAAACAGTAGCTTCACCTCCAGCTGAATGGAAAAGAGAAAGTTTATTTAAAATATGTGTCCTGCATGCTATCAAGCCTGGTATGTGACAAGACTGATCTAGGGTATCAGCATTTCCATGCTTATATCTGAAACTATTACTCTAAACTTAGTTTTAAAATAAGCCTGGAGACCTTTGGATTCTAATGAGAAGGTGCAATCTGCACAAAATAGCCAGCGTCTGTTTGCGTGGGTGCAGGCTTGCGCACATATGGCTCATCCTAGATGAGATGCAGAACTTAATTTTTTAAAAATGCTTTTGAGTTGCAAGCTGCCTTTTCTGTCATTCGTTTTATGAATGGCTCATTGTAAATGGTTGTCCCTAGTTCTCCCCTTTGTAGCAACCCAGATTTATTAATTATTTTATTCAATGAAATGTTTATTATGGCTGTCCAAGAGAAGCTGTCTGGTCCCACAGACAGCCAGTGCCAAGTCTTCTAGGAGGGCCACTGGGGAACCAGGAAAGAGTGTTTCTCCCCAGATTTTTATTCCTTGCAAGGGCCGCAGTCTTTTGGTCCTCCAGAGTTTCTCCTGCTCTTCGCCTGACTCAAGCCCCTTAAGTGTGTTTAAGCCCATCTGAAGGACAAGCAATTAATTGGCTCACAGCATATATTCATTAGTAAATTTTTCTCGTTAGCGTGGGAGCTTATTTGCTGCTCTGGTACTTCCACCACGAGGAAAGTGACTCCCTTTTCCGTGAACAAATGCCAGCTTGTATATCCTGTCCTCTCCCGAGCCATGCTCTAACGGCATTAATGGAACATTAGAGTTTTAATTACACCATTATCCTATTTATTTTTATAAATAATTCCAGAGCAGTCATTAAAGTTTGTGAATTTAGAAGTAAATGACTTTAGGGAGAGAAATCAAGTTTTCAATCTTGGTGTTATCTACCATGGGGGTTGTTTCTTGGTCGTCTTGTTGTTCTTAAGATTATTCATTTATCTAACCCGTAATAAACACTCAAATTGAACTTTCTTCCTTGGAAAGTTTTCTGGGAAGGCTTTGCAGTTGACCAGTTCCAGGAGGATTTCAACGTCTGTTTGCCTGTGTTGGGATAAGGCTCATTGATTTCTGGCATAGGGCCTAGCGCTGCCGACACAACGCTCAATCGCCTCCTTGTGGAAGATCAAAATTGCAGGTGCACATCTGGACAAAGACTGTTGACTTTATAAGTGCTTTCTGCAAAGCACTTTGTCTAGAAAATGGGGGAAGGAAGCCATCATTTCTTACAGAATATATATCCCACAACTTCACAAGAGTTTTTTTCAGTGATACAGTGGTTTGCTTCTCTGGTCATAAAATGTGTTGGAATGCCCCCTGGATCTGTTGCTAACAAAGTGTAGAGCAACACCTGTTTTACCTGGGACAAACCAGACTGACTTTTGCAAACCCGACAATCCCAATTGCTACAGTCAGCTACTGGTAAGGCTGGCAACAGGTTATGGTGTTCTTTCATTCATTTCTCCTGAATAAAGTTACTGTATCTTTATTAAAGAGACCATCAGCATCTTCCTGGATGATTGTAGCATGTTACAATGCACAGGCAGCAGACAGCAACTGTTTTGAGCCCTTCTGCCTTCTTGAGTTGCCCCCCACCCCATACACACAACAAGTTTTGGTCGCTATACTGAAAAAGTTGCACCAACATTTAATCCATGTGCCTGTGGAGGTGCATCAGCACAGAGACCTCAGTTCCAATATATCTTCTAGATACCCCAGGATAGAATCCTAAAGTTTTTCCTCTATTATTATTATTATAGTTATATTCCACCCATTCCCCTATGGGGGCTCACAGCAGAGTACATCATAGTAAAAATGAAATCACAATAAAATCACAGTAACATTACAATAAAAAACAGTTACAGTATTTAGTAAAAGTACAACAGGATGGTCCAACAAGATGGTAAAGCAAAATGGTATAGCAGGATGGTACAGCAGAACAGCACAGTAGGGGAGGCCAACTGATCTAATAGACAGATACCCACAGCCTTATCCAAAAGCCTGGTGGAACAGCTCTGTTTTACAGGCCCTATGAAAGGCTAGCAAGCCAGGTAGGGTCCAGATCTCCATAGGGAGCTGATTCCACCAGGTCGGGGCCAGGACTAAGAAATTCCTAACCCTGGTAGAGGCAAGACAGGCATCTCTTGGGCCAGGGACAGTCAAAAGACCTTGGGAAGCCAAACAAGGCGACCTCCGAGGCATATATCGGAAGAAACGGTCCCACAGGTATGTTGGTCCCAGGCTGCACAAGGCTTTAAAAGTCAAAACTAAGACCTTGAAGTGGACCCAGTACTCTATAGGCATGGAAGCCTATAGAGTGCAGGCCACGGAGCACCGGCCATATACCCACCCATACAGGTGATGCAGTCAGCAGGCGAGCTACCACATTCTGCACCCGCTGCAGTTTCCAGATTAGTTTCAAGGGCAAACCAGCATAGAGTGAGTTGCAGTAGTCCAATTCTAGGACCTCAACTTTGTGTTATAACAGATGCAATCATTTGTTCATTAATTCGTTCATTCATTCATTAGGTGTTTTTTTAAAAAATCTCTACTCACCCAGAGGGTCTTCCAGTGATTTACAGCACTTTAGATCAGATGTTCACAGTATTTCAAGTGCCTCTCACATGACCAGTGTGCACCTTGCATGTCATTGTCCACCCTAGCAAGCTCTGTTTCAGTCAAGGAACATTTATCCAGTTTAAAGCTGCATTCTTTGACTGGATGGGGTGGACAGTGTGGGAATGTGGGAGGGGCACACAAGCCTTCCATTTTTCTGCAATGGCCTAGAGCTGATTTGTACTGAAAGTGGGAGAAATGGTTCTGTTTCTGTCATGCTCTTCTGGACTTGGTGTCACTTGGAAAATTAGGACCAGCCAAAGGGATAGCTGGCTTTGAAGCTGCCTCTTCCAAGTAGGGCAGTAATTGTTTAAGGAAAGGAATAACTGCCTGCAGAAGCAAAAATACTTCTCCTCTATCACTGTTTTGCTAGGTGTTTTATTCTGTGTTGCATTTCAAAAGAAAGTTAAGGATATGTTGGCTATTTCTTGCAAGGTGACTCATCCACCTGCTGGCAAAGATATCTTGGGACCAGTTTTAGCCTAATGCAAGCTGGAGTCCCAAAACATATTGAAAAAGGGGTTTAGTCATCACAAGCACTTCACAGGTGGGGCCTGGAGATCTCCTGCTTTTACAGCTGATCTTAGCTCTCTGGCATTGTACCCTGCTGAGGCCATTCCCCTCTCCAACCCCCACCCTCTCCTGGCTCCACCTCCAAAGTAACCAGGTATTTTCCAACACCAACCTGGCAATCCTATGCTGTCCAAGGGCCATACTAGAGGAGACATACAGATTGCCTGCTTGAGCTTGTATTCTTCTCCCATTGGGGGAAAGAGAAGCTTGGTGGCAGGGTGGGGCTGTTTGAGATGGAGAAAAGACCAAGTGTGAGAATGAATCACCCATCCACCTCATCTTGGGGTTTCTGATCCCAGTTAGAGGCTCTAATAGTAACTGCTGTTTACAATGGAAATATGTCCTGAAGATCTGATTGTGGATCTTACACCATCTTTGACCCAAGTGGGAATCTTCAGATCTTTCAACTCCATCTATGTTTCTTATGTGATATTTAACCATTTACCTAATATATCCATTTTTAAAATAAGTTGACTATTCTGGTTATTTTCAAGCAGCTTGCTCTCTACTTCTACTGTTTTATGCCGCTTTTATTGGATTGTTATTTTATGCCTGGTAGATTGGAAAGGTTTTATTGCTAGGGAGGCCAGCTGACTGCTTCTTTGTTGAGTTCTGAATTTGTTGTGACTTGGTTAACCAGCTCAAGAAGGTCTCGGGAAAGGCAGCATACAGATCTTCTCAGTAAACAGATAACTTTATATTTCACAGTTGACTAAGTTTGATGAATTATTATGACAGTATAGATCTTGCCATGGCTTGAAGGTGGCTAAAACTACTCACTATTTTGCATACGCTGATATTGTAAACATGCAGGGACATATTCAGTATTGTGGGTATTATGTATCTCACATTGCATTTGCTCCATATGTGATACTCTCCTAGATCTAATAAAATCTTATGGCCAAAAAGAAAAAAATGTGTATATACCACATAAGATGGAACTTCCTAAAGTTTTCGCACCTCTCAAATATTTCAGCTGTGTGAGAAGAAAGGTGGGTTTTTAATATTTTAAACAGACAAATAGATAAACTATTCCTGATAGTAAATGCACCACAGAGATCATTTAAAACTTGTGAGATCAGACAAAGTTTTCAGTATATCTTGAAATCAATTAAACAGCGTAACAAACTGGGATTAAATATTGCATATTAGCCAAGTTGGACAAAGGTTTTTCTAATGCTGCCATTTGCTTTCAAGCGATAAACATACCAAGAATAAATGGCACCACTTTATAGTGTTGCATTACTGGTTAACATTTCATTCTCTCCAGAATTTAATTAAATACTATAGGAAAAAAAATGACTGAATATATCATATCAAGCCAAATATTCCTGAGTTTCAGAGAATGCACATATTCCCAAATTGCAAACCTATCAGAAGACATAGATGATTAGACTCAAAATGAATGGCAATGCATCGTGCAGAATCATTTATTCAGAACATAAGAAGAGCCCTGCTGGATCAGACCAATGGTCCATCTATTCCAGCATCCTGCCTCACACACTGCCTCCAGAGGGCCAACAACAGGACATGGAGGCTGAGACCTTGCTCTGATGTTGCTCTGATGTTGCCTCCTGACTCTGAGATTCAGAGCTTTAATGCCTCTGAATGTGTTTCCTCTCAGTCACCATGGCTGGTAGCCAGGGCTTTTTTTGTAGCAGGAACTCCTTTGCATATTTGGCCACACACCCCTGATGTAGCCAATCCTCCTGGAGCTAACAGTAGGTCCTGTACTAAGAGCCCTGTAAGCTCTTGGAGGATTGGCTATATCAGAGGGATGTGGCCTCATATGCAAAGGAGTTCCTGCTACAAAAAAAGCCCTGCTAGTAGCCACTGTTTTTAGTATTACATGCACAGCAAATCCAGATCTCTGAGAACTGTTACCTTCTTCAATGTTTTGGTGGCCTGATGTTTTTCATCCCACAACTTGGAATTCTGTGGGGTCTGAATAGATAGGGAGCTCCATCCAGACAGGAAAGGGGCCATAGATCAGTGGTAGAGCTTTGCATGCTGGAAGTCCTAGGTTCAACCTGCAGTATCTCCAATTAACAGGCTGCTTTGAAAGATGGCAGTTGAGAGCTGCTGCCAGTCAGAGTAGACAATATTGAGCTTAATAGTTGGGGTCTGATTTAGTAAGGCAATTTCATGTGCGATCCCCTGCAATGCTGTTAGTGTTCTTGAGTTATCTCCCCCTCCCCCCTTTCTCTCTGGAACTGGTTCACTGTGAAAAGCCACTCTTCTTTGGTGCTTTCAAGCATCAAAACTAAAATGTTAAGCCAGACCTGATGAAAAAAATGTAATGAGGAAGAGCCTTACACATAGCTCCCATGCTTCACAGATGCAAGCAGGGTTGTAAATGGGTGGGGTCTGGCAATGTGAATGATAGTGGGGCCAACATAGTCCAGACTGAAATGTGCCACAAACAGAAATTGTGAACTGTGTAGTCTTAAGCTGAGTCACACATTTATAAGCCCTCAGTTGTTACCCAAAGAGGAAGTCTCTTATTTAAATGAGAGAATTGGCTTAAGGAGGCAGAGAGAGAGATAGGTAACTGGATCTCCAACAATATATACCAGGATGTTTCCCCTTTAAGAGAACTCTCAAATAAAGCAGGCAGAAGTTCAACTGCAATTTCTGAGCCTCTGCTTCCTCTGGCTCCTGCTGTGTCTTCATCATAGTTTGACTGTTTTGATAGGGCTTTTAATAATCAAACAAGTGGGTTGTAGTTTGGGACAGCCAGAGGAAATAATAGGATGGCACTAGGGTACAGTGGCCTGAGTGCCAAAAAAGCCCCACAGCATCTAATTATGAAGTTGTGTATCAGCAAATTGTGGGGGGGGGGGCAGGACTGGCCCTAAACTGTCCAGCACCCTAGGCAAGGCTAACTTCTGGCGCCTCCTCTGCATTTATAGTGTCACCAGGTCCCATGGGGAGCACCCAGTTTCCTGCCCCAGACAGGGTTGGCGAGTGGGAGTAGGCAGGGTAGGTGGCTGCCTAGAATGCTACCCTGCCTTAGAGGTGCCATTAGGCACCCCCTTACTCCCCCTTGCTCTACACAGTACACTACACTGGAATGCACTTCCAAGGAAGCCTCTGAAGAACACACTGTTTTAGTAGTGCCCTGCTGCTTTCGGGCACCACTAAACAGTGCATTCTTTGGAGGCTTCCAATGAAGCCCCTAAAGAGCATACTGTAAAGGAAAGCGGTGGTGAAGCGGTACTTTTGTGTGCTGCCCATCACTCCCTCATTCCCGGCCCTGTGTGATGATGTCACTTTCAGTGACATCATCACTTTCAGTGACATCATTGTGCCACATGCCAAGGGAGCTTGTGGGGGGGCAGCGCAGGGGTCTGCCTCAAGCGGCAGAACCCCTAGTGCTGGAACTGGCAGGGCCAGCCCAGGAGGGGGGGGGGGTACAGACAAGGATTGTACTTGGCTAGACACACCAGGATCAAGCAAGGTTACCAATCTCAAGGTGGACTTTGGAGATCTCCCAAAATTACCACTGATCTCCAGACTACAGAGATTAGTTTTTGCTGGAAGAGGTGGCAGCTTTGGCAGGCAGACTCTATGCTATCTTATCCCCACTGAATTCTCTCCCTGTACTCTGCCCTCCCCAGGCAACCACCCCCAAATCTGCAGCAATTCCCCAAGCCAGAGTTGGCAACCTTAGCAGCAAACAAGGCTCAGCAACAGTCCCAGTGCCACAGTGGCTCTCCTTGGTCCTTTTGGTGACAAAGAAACAGCCCCATGCACTGAGCAAAAAGGCCTGGCATACACGCCTGGAGTTGAACCCGTCAGATTGTCTTATATCCTTTGTCTGTCAAGGTCAGTCTTGTCTGCTATAATTGGCAGCAGCTCTACAGGGTCTCAGGCAGAGGTCTTTCCCTCTCCTACTTCCTGAGCCTTTTAAATCAAGTTGCTGGGATCAAGCCTGGGAAAGCTGGTGCTCGATCCCTGAGCCCTAGCCCCTTCCCTACCTACACCTTTTCTGTTGTTTAGCAGCATTGCCTTTTCCCCCCAGTTGCAAACTTTCTTGTGAGCTTCTATTGATTAGAAGGCACTATGTAAATAATAAGTTATTATTAATAATAATAGTAATTATAGTAATAATGCCTGTTCTGCCATTCTCCCTTTAGAACCCTGACATCGTGCTGGTTCACTACTTGAATGTACCCGCCATCGAGGACTGTGGGAAGCCGTGTGGCCCCATTCTTTGCTCCATAAACACCGACAAGAAAGAGTGGGCCAAATGGACAAAAGAGGAGCTGATTGGCCAGCTGAAACCAATGTGTGAGTATGCTGGGCTATGGCCTTGGCGCAGTGGGATGGAAGGGTCGGGTGTCATAGTCTGCAGCTAGACGCAGCTGGTGTGTCTTTCAGGAGCCAGTGGCCTAAATTTGCAAAAGGAAGATTTCACAGAGCTGATTGCAACTAAGGTCTTGTTTATAGGGAGGGGGATCTGTGGTAGGGTGTCAAGGCTATTGAATATGCTGAGGATTGTTGGAGCGGAAGGCTGTGTATTTTAAGAGCTTTTGTAGTGGTTCTTCCCTCATACTGTCTATACAGCAGTATTTATCACCTTTTATTGTTTGGATCAAACTGCTCAAGATGCTCAGAGTTCTGCAGTTGGATTCCCTCCCTCCCTCCCTTCCCCAATAGCAGGCAAAGGGACCCACTTTGGGTCAGGGCTATGACAGATGGGAGGGAAGAGGAAGTGCAAGTTTACTTTCCCCCACCCCCTCAGCCAGTTTTTCCAGCCTGAAATTCCCCCATAAAGCTACTGTGTGCCTTTTTGGCAAATACAAAGAGACTGTATAGAAAAAGCACAGAGGGGAAGAGGTTTTAATACCCTTTCCCCCCACCTACAAGGCTTGATCTAAACCAGATCTCCATGCCACTGCTATTTAGAAAGGAGGGGGAATGCTTGGGATCTCTGAGCATGGACCTGTACAGTTTGGCTTTAAGGCAAGGCTATCTGTGCCTTTGGCAGGCATGGTAAGCATGCAAGGCCATTTCACAGTTTATAACAAGCATAGCTCAGTGCGCAAAGCCAGTGAGGTAGCCTGAGGGATAATCACATGTGGCGAGTCAATGTGTACATGTACCTGCTGTGCTTCTGGCGTCCCAGGGCTTGCCTCCGTTTCTGCCCACAAATCATTTTTTCAAAAAAATTGATCTGGCAGACATTTGTCTGCCTGTACTGTAAGTTTTAACTTGTTGCCATGACAAACATTCCATTGTAAGCCACAAACTGGTCAGCTTGTCACCCGCCTCTTTCACTTTTCTTCCCCCCCCCCCCCGCCCCCCAGGGAGGCCGGGTTGCTTCCTTTCAGCCCCATCTTTCTCTCTCATGGCTGCCTGCTGTTTGAAGTGTGCAGATCATTCCAGAGCCGCTCGCTGTTGCATACAGATAGCAGCCGTATTGAACCGCGCATCATTTGAGCAGCAAGGCATCCCTCTTGGCAGGAACGGGCTACGGAATGCAAAAGAGGCCAGCAGTTGGAGAAATCTCGTGTTCTGTCGGAAAAGCTGTGCTGAGAATCAGCCAGGCCAAACCCCTCCTTGACTGAAGCTCCGCAGACCCCCAATGGAGTCGGCCCAGAGATGAATTCCACCCCACCCCCGGCAATTTGCAGCTCATTTTCATTGGTCAATTTAGTCTGAAAGCAATGCTGTCCTTGCGATCCCCGTTCCCAGGATATTGCTGCTCCATTACTCCTGCTGGGCCCACAACTATGTTTGCAAAATGAGTTCCGGGGCTGACTGCTTGGAGCCTTGGGGACAGGATTGCTGGGGCATAGAGGGATACTTTCTGTGAGGCGCTGGATAGCACCGGGGCTGCTGGGGAGGACAGAGGCTGCGCTTTGCCAGGTTAAACCAAGCAGAGGCAGACAGGTCCCTCAGCAAAGCTTGCAGGAAGGAGTATCCATCTGTTCCGATCTGCTCTCCCTGTTGGACTCCTGAGAACTGTTGCAAGGGAAGAAGGATCAGAGTTGTAAATCGTCCTATTTAGTAAGCTGGGATTCATCCAGTATCCACTAGTGAGTTATGAAAAGCTAGGTTACACTTTCTGACCTGCTCAGCTCCATCCTGGCTCCAGACATGACCCACCCCCCTCTGCCAAAGGCATAAACTATGGGGAGGGGGGGTGCTCAGGGGCTCGAGCCCCCTCTGGATTTTTCCAGGAGGAGCTGAGCCTCCTCTGGGCAACCAATACAAGACTTGGGGGCTCATGCCCTATTTTGGTAAATCTCAGTACATTACCCGTATGAATAAGGCAGAAACAAGACACCTGTAAATGAACATCCAGGGAAACTTTTTAAAAAGTCCCCCTAAAGGCTTTTTTGTGTTGCCTTTTACTATCAAATTTGTGACCATTAGTTTATCCTATGCACATAATATGCATGTTTGCAGATCTTAAAGTGACTGTTAATTCTAAAAGTGCATTTCAAAAACGACACAGCAGGAGACTGCTGAGATACCACTATAACCAGTGGCCAACTCCCACTTTTCCCTAGGTTTGGCTCATTGTTAGGGGAATTCCCGCTAAATTTCTGGAGGCTTCTCCCTGAATCCCCAGCTCAATAGGTAGTGATAATGGAGGTCCCTTCCTGTAATGTCACTGGCTCCTCCCTATGATGCCATTGGATCCCATTTCTTTTAGGGACCTATCATAGTAATGCCTCTGGACGAGCCCCAGCCCCCTACAAGAAATTGGACAGTCTACGCCCTTCCCTCTTCCATGGGTCTTGTTGTCCTGATACCTAAGACCAGTTTCAGGTTTTGAAGGAGGGCCCCAGAGAGTACCCAGCCCTCACCATCAGGACCCCCGCTCACATCGCTCTTTCTGCCTATGCCCATGAGCCATCTGCATGCCCTTTCCTCAACAGCACTGTGTGGTGTGCATGGCTAAGAGTACCACTGCTGAGACTATCAAGAACAATGCTGGTATCACTTGCACAGTCACCAATGGTGATGCTGGGCAGCACAAGTGACAAGAACCACAAGAGGTGGAGCACTTCCAAATAAGCTGCCAGTGGAAGGGCATGCAGGTGGGTAGCAGAGGAGGTGTGGGATAAGGGTCAGTGGTGGTGGACCCTGCCCTACCTCAAGGTGTGTTGACTCCAACCCTACTGGAGAGACGGCATTGAAGTAAAAAGCTGGGAAACACCCAGGGGTCGTTTTGTAAAAAAAAAAAAATAGATGGTGGAGTTCATTAGCATAACTCATTAGCATATGCTGCCCTTCCCACCAACCAAAAGCAACCTGATGCAAGAAAGGAGAGCCCTGGGCAAGCAAGGCCTGCTTGGGCTGGCTAGAGATCCAGCCAGCCCAAGCAGGCCTCACACACCTGGGGCTCTCCTTGGCTGCTCCTCCCCCCCACGCACAGTCAAAAGGCCAGCAAGCCACCCACCACCCAAAAGCACATAAGAAGTGGAGAAAGGGTGGCATGGGCTTCTCCAGGGGTTAATGAGGGCTGCTGGGGGTGTGACAAAGCTCCTGGTGGCTGGCTGGCTGCCCGGCTGCCCACTCTCCTAATCCAAGGATTGTTATACAGTTGCACCTACTGTTCAATGGACAAGGTTGGTGGGGAGGAAGAGCGGGAACTCTCAGAAAGGTTCAGGAGCTGTGCTCCTGTGAGGTCCTGCTGAATTCAAGGCCTGGAAACACCTGTTAGGGGGAAGTGCTAGAATGGATATGACTCAAGTGGTTGATGAGACTGTTCTGATAGAAGAGTAGCAAAGTAGGCATCCCTGACAGGTCCCCAGTAAGGGCAGCCACAATAGCCCAAGCTTAGGGTCAGTATTGTTTGCTTGGTAGTTGAGCCAAAAATGGCCCATAGGGTGATTCCCTGGTCTGCCTTTTCTCCCAGGCTTCTTCCTTAGGCCTTGCTGTGTTCTCTCTGGTTTGCTCCAGTCTTTCATAGGATTGCTGTTCCTGACATTGTCTGCATGTGAACGAGCCTCTCTTTTCAGCCTTGTTTTTTCTGTATAGAAACAGAAGCTCGAAGTGTCTGAAAACCCATGGCTCAGTCATGCCTTCTGCACTCTTCCTGCTCCTGGTGCAGGTCACAGCATAAGCATAGAAGTGGCTATGCAGGGAAAAAAACAAGAGTCCTTTCTTGCTTCGTGCCAGCACACACAGCCCTGACCTTAAACAGATGGGCCAAATCACCCCCACGGGAGGGAGAAACTGCTCTGAAACTTTTTGAGGGCATCACTGATACTGGTCCGAAGCCTGCGACGTTGCACGGAAGGAGAAGGTGGCAGCAGGTTTGAAAATCTGCAGTGCGTCAGGAAAACGACTCGAGAACGACACCAAACCAGCCGTAAATCTCTTTTATGCCTTGGGAGGGAAGCGCAAAGTTCTGCCCAATTATTCAGCCTGCTTATGCATGCACACGTCCCTGTTTATAGATGCACATCCTGGGAAAGGCTTCCTTGGAAATGCAGCTCAGAGTTTAAAGTGGGATTGCAGGGCAGGGGGGGTGGGGGGAGCACTTTAGATTCGGATCGGAATTTGGAAAACGCGTGGCGCTTGGCTGAGCACGTTTAGGGAGTGCCAGGAGTGTTCCTCGCCAGGCAGGCCTCAGATTGGGTTCCAAGCAGAGCATGCTGCTAAATCCTGAAGCCAAGCACATTAGCCGCCTCACATTTTCACATAAATCACATTCTATCGCAGGCTTCACAGTTTGATTTCCTGATGTTTCCAAATTTCTCTGCCCTGAAGGAGATTAGTCAGTGATTGAATCTGAGTGTGGTGCCTGGCCTAGTCCAGGCGCGCCTTACGCTTGAGGCTCTTTTCTCTCTTCTCCCCCCACCCCTCTCCTTTTAAAAAAATACTTGTTGCATAATACAGCTCAGGGTTTTTTTTCATTATTATGACTTTTATTCCTCCAGACCTTTGAAAGGCAAGGTGAACAGGTGAGCTTTGCCTTCTTTTTTCCCCCTCCCCTTTGAGTCCAAGCTTTCAAAATAGCTCTCTTATGGCAGGGACCCGGCCATACCTCTCTGTCAACCACTTAATTACCAAGTCCATATGCCACCTCCTCAGGGACGGATTCAAGGGGGATTTATAGCCTCTCTTGCAATGGCTTTTCTTTCAGGCTGGAAACCTCTCTCTCTCTCTCTCTCTCCTTCAAGTTGGTAGCCGTGTAGGTCTGAAGAAGCAGAACAAAGTTGAAGTCCAGTGGCACCTTTAAGACCAACAAAGTTTTATTCATATAAGCTTTTTTCTTGAATAAAACTTTGTTGATCTTAAAGATGCCACTGGACTCAGACTCCATTCTCTGTCTCCTTGCAAGGCTAGCTGCAGGTGGCTTTGACCTATGGAAGGCAAGAGGCTGGATTACATTAACAAGCAGACAAACAAACAGAAGCCTCCCATTATAAAGCAAGCCATTTTTCTACTCAGTATTGACTGGCCCTTTCAAGAGTAGGTCTGCTGTGGACTAGAAATAGTGAGATTCTCATGCAAGTGCTTTAGCCAGGAGAGGCCAGATCTTTTTTCTTTCTTTTCCCCCCCAAACAGCAAAAAAAGAACAAAAAATCCTGTTCCCAGTCCCTTAGGTCTGGCATTGGCCCTCACTGTTTTTCTCCTGTGCCCAATTACCCTTGCTTTGAGGGCTCGCCAGTCTGACCTGAAGATGTCCTTGGAGGCATCTGGTAGTGGAAATGGGATTAGCAAAGCAGAATTCAACCCTCTGTAGTTGTGCCATGTGAGCGGCAACATTAAGCAGCTGAGTTGTGAGATCTGGGACAGCCGTGGCGGCAGCTTTCCCGTTCTGCAAAGCGAGACCAAAAGGGCTGCAGGTGTAGCTCTTGGAGCTCCTTCCTGTGTCTCATCCCTAGTAGCTATGAAAGGGAAGGCTGTCTTTAAAAGCTGTTCTTCATGACTTTTCCCGGGCAAAGGTTGTTTTGCAAAGGAAGGGGGCATGGGATAGCCTAATCTCATCGGATCTCTGAAGCTAAGGAGAGTTGGTACTTGGAAGGGAGACACCCCCCCCCCCCAAGGAAGACTCTGCAGAGGAAAGCCAAGGCAAATCACCTTTGACTTCTCACTTGCCTCAAAAGCTTCTTGCCAAGGCTGCCATAAGTCAGTTGCAACTTGACAGTGCTTACATACACAAGGTTGTTTTCCTGTGACATAAGAAACTGGGTTTTGTATGCAGTGAACTTCACCAAAAGCAAAACATGGAGGCAGATTTGAAAATTCCTGCTGTGACAGAGCATCTGTGGGGTCTGACAGAAGCAGCAAAGGTTTTGATAAGACTGGAGAAATTCCTCAATGGTGGTGGGGGGATCTCATTCTAAGATTCAATGTCAGGGTCAACAACCTGTTACGATTAAAGATCCAAACTATGTCAAATTCAGAGCAAGAGACTGACAAAGAGTCAATGTTAAGCCCATTTGGGTAACTGAAAATCTGCAACTGAACATTGATTAATAATCCATAAAGTTTCTGCAGCCCAAACACTGACTATTGCAGGGTTTTTATTTATTAGGAAGTGGAACACACAAGGTCTTACAGTCAGGCCTCAGATTCAGTGGGAGCTCACAGGAGCGCAGTTCCTGAACCTTTCTAAGAGTTCCACCTTTTTGTCCATTGAATAGTATGTGCAGCTGCATAACAATCCCTGGATGAGCTCAACCACCTATTTTTCTACAAAATGACCCCTGCTTACAGTCATTCATAAATATATCCAGCAGCTCACTACACGATTGTTTTAGGGCACTGGCATACATCTGGGCATGGTTCGCTGTTGGAATTCTTAGTTTAAGTGTTCACATCTATCATTTCCCTTTCTGTAAAGTGTCTCTAAGTAACCCTTTAGTCCCATAAAAAATCTTTACCTGCCATTCCCTTCACATATTGGTTATTCTAGCATCTAACCTCCCCATCCAATATACTATAACACAGAGATCTGGTTTTCTTTTGTAAATAAAGTGCTTCTATCAATACTGAGCCAAATTTGACTCTGGAGCCATAGACTGTAGACTCCTATTCTGTGCCCTCACAACTTTGAATGCTCACACAAATTTTGGCTTTGCTTTATGTTTAATCCTGAGTAGGGACAGTCCAGTGTGCAGGAATGATTCCATTGTCCAATTCTGATTTATCGGGCCCAAACATCATAGTCAATGGACTTTCCTATGTAACTGGTTCCATTTCCCCCTGCATATCTGGTTCCATTTTGCACCTCCATGTCTTCAGTATTGTTTGATTGTCCACTGCTAATCGATCATGCAAGTTTTGCTCCTGCATGCACTACCTGTTGAAATTCGTAGTCTTAAAGCTTGTATAAACACATCAACATTCTAATGCATGAAATATTTCACGATAGGTCACTCCTGATAGGGAGAGACTTGCTGTAGTTGGTGCAAAATAGTTAAAATATTGCAAGAATACAGTGATTGCATGAGGTCACTTTGCATAGGAACAGTGCAAGCTTCTTTGTGTAGTACTTGACTGTGAGAATGATAAATTTCAGTAGGGTCACTACAATTTTAGGAGTAGGATTCATATGTGCCAAAGTTACATTCAAAAACTGACATTTCTTTAATTTGATTGATTGATTCCTGAGGGGGCAAGCTACCAGCTAAGCAATACAAATACACGCGATAACTCTTACAAACGAACACATGTGCTGTGTATTGCTCATATTGTCTAGACTAGACCTAAGACATCCACTCTTGGGATCCCAGAACTGAACTGATGTGTGAAAGTCAGCAGCAATCTTTTACCAGGATGTCCCAAAGGGGCAATCTCTGGCTTTTTCACATCTCATTGTGTAGGGGTAAGAAAGCTGCAGGGGCAAGAACTTCCAGCAAGCTGCTCTTTGTGCAGTATCTCAGTTGACAATTAAATCTCACTTCCTTCCGTCTCCCTTCTATGCATCAAAGCAGACTTACACCTCCCGCGAATTCTGCTCGATGTCAGTAATCTATAATCACTGTGTTCTTGCTTTCTCCTAATTATTCAAAGCACAGACCTGAAACATCCAACATAATTCTTAAGACTGTAATCTTAGTGATTATAGAATATTTAAACAGGGCGGGGGTGACCCCTAACAACAGAAGCTTTTATTTCATATCAAAGCCAGGAAGGCACCGTAATTCTCTGATCAGTTAGTGCCACCGTGTGGCATGCGAGAAAAGTGTGTCTTTTCCACATGGCAGTGCTGCAGTCTCCTATAAACCTAAACTCTATCCTAATACTCTTGATCAGAGTAGGAAATTTATCTCTGTCCGAGCAGTGGATCTCTGTATTGGAGCTTCCTTGGGATTAACCGCCTGGTTAGGACGTTTTCATCACATGAGACATTTAGAGCAGTTATTGCTTCTGTTACTTTCCATAGAACCAGCAATCACCAGAATGTTGATTTCTGTTATGAATGCCTCTCCACTTTTTTCCCCTTGTGGATAACGTTCAGACATTGACCTAAAAGGCATTGTTAAGCGTCACATTTGAAGACAGACACACATATTCAAACAGACTGATCCTGTGTATGGCCCCTGAGTTCACTGGGACATTCCTAAGTCTACGTTGCAGGGTACTAGACTGCAGTGTTATTCTAAATCTCTGTCTTTTCTCTAATACACACAAACTGCATCCTGGGTCTGTTCATTACCATGCATGCAACATCACATGGTGACTGGTAACATGTGAAAGAGCCAACATAGATCAAGCACCAAAGATGGATCTCTTACACTCAGGGCTTTTTTTTGAGCAAGAATGCACAGGAACACAGTTCCAGCTGGCTTGGTGGCAGTGGGTGTGGCCTAATATGCAAATGAGTTCCTACTGGGCTTTTTTCTACTGCTTACACTGCATTCAGTACAATTTTTTTCTCTATGGAGGTAGGTCACATACTTACCTTTGAGGGCCAAAGAAGACATGACAGTGTCCTCATGGCTACCCCAAAGAAGTTGCTGTCATTTCAAAGTCATTTTGAAATGCCACAAGGGTCCAGTCTTGAAGGTGGTGGAATAAGGCACTCGTGTTCCCCCAGCTGCACTCCTTTTCAAGTGCCAAATCAGCCACTGGAGGGGCTGCAGCTATAAGAAGGTACGCGGAAGGAGGACAAGGGTTCCTCAGCCCACTGCCCTTGTGGCATCTTAAAATGACTTTATAATTGCGGACTGTGTGACCAGTCCACGGTACAATGGATCATATGAATGAAAAAAAGGTTGCTGTCCAAGGATGCGCTGCAGATCCTCACAACAAGGCTCCTCGGAATGGGGGAGGAGGAATGCTTCCAGACCGTTATCATAAGGCCAGAGGGTGACAACAGCTCTGAAACTCCAAGAGTAGTCAAAGAAACTGAAAGTTTCTTCCTGGGCCTCTCTGAGTTCCCGTTACTTCTTCTGCTGGGATCAGTAGAAGGAATGGGCACCAGGGTGTTCTCAAAGCTCAAAAGATGAAACCCCACTCCTTTTGACATGATGCTGAAAAGAGATAGACCCTGGGCATGCTTCAAGGCCTCCCCCATGGGGGTTCCTGTTGAGGGATTTTCTGGAAGTTTTGTCCCCCATTGCAACACAGGTACCATACAAGTTGCTGTTCCTTGTTCTCCAAGAAGTAGGTGAACCATTCCTCTTTAGGGAAAGGTGCTTTTTTAGGCTCAGGCCAGCCTTGGGGGATGATGTCTGTGAATGAGTGTCCTCTTGCTATGTCCCAGACCACAGCTAGGCATGGAAACTCAAGCTTGCCTGTATCTCTCTGTATGGTCTATCATTCTTGGCTTGACTACTGTGATAAACTGAACTGCAACAGTCTTGAGGACTGTCTACCTGAGCAGGAAGGAAGGGCAGCTTGTCTCTCCCCAAGGCGAGTGCTTAGAAGGCGGTGGCAGATTTCATAGTTGTTCTTTCTGGTTTTTGCAGTGACTGTGGGTCCCAGGTGTGTCGCAACAAAGCAGGTGCTTGGCTTTTGCTGACGTCGAATTTGGGGCTTTGCAGGAAGGCTGTAAAGGGGCCTGGAGAGAGGCCTAGAAGAAAGGCAAGAAAAATTAACAGGTCCTCTGGCAGAAGTCAGAAATGCTCTGCCTGGCTCCACTCAGCACTTTGCCACTTTGTGTGTTTGGACTGGAGATGGAAAAGAAAGGCAGCGAAATCGCTGGAGAAGCGATGAGCAAAACGGCATGTTTTTTCAGCCTGGGAGCAGCTGTTGCATGCTGTGGATAAGCAAGAGCCTGGCTGGTAGACTGTACTTTCAGGCACCTAGTGCTGTGCCGCCTTAGAGACTCGCTGGTTTGGATCAGTGAGGGAGAGAAGGTGGACAACAGCTCACCTGAGAGTACGTGGGCCCAGCATAAATCAAGCTTGTGGGCTGTTCCTACTGCAAGTCCATCTAACGTAGGACAGCTTTCTTCTTCTCTCTTGATTTCTCCCTGCCCTCCCACCCCCATGGTCCCTCCAACTCTCCAATCCCAAAGGCTTCATGTCTGACAGTTTCTTCCCTCCTCGTTTCCTCAGTTCCCTCTCCTGGCACTGCCGTGTTTTCCCAGAGCAGCCTGTTCCAGTCTGGGAAACACCCCCCTGGAGTAATTTGCCCCTGTAGAAAAACCTCTTGATGAATAACCATGTATCTGAAGAGAGAACAAATCATTTCTGACGTTTTTAATAAGCTTGGAAAATTATGGTGGGGAAAAGCTAGACGGGGCCTTGAATGCAAATGATCTGGGGAGGGGAAATATGAGGAGGGGGGGGCTGCTCAGGAGGGAAACATGAATACACAACCCTTCTGCACTTGGATGGCAGCTGGGAGTGGCCATTCGCTTCCAAAGATCAGATCAGGCCACTAATTTGTAAGGTCAGGGTGGGATCCCAATTTCAGGTCTTCCTGTCCTTCACAAACCTGGATGGGAACAGGATCCTGCTTCTGAAGTTCCAAGTTCTTACTGTTCAGGGCCTTTTTTTGTAGAAAAAGCCCAGCAGAAACTCATTTACATATTAGACCACACCCCCTGACACCAAGCCAGCTGGAACCACATTCCTGTGCGTTCCTGCTCAAAAAAAATGCCATTACTGCTCAAATAGACTGCTCCTGGTCAGAAGTTATTGTGCTGCCGCTGCCAACCCGTAGCATGTTTCCTGCCGCAACATTAGTATGAAGTCTTCCTCCAGCCGAAGGAATCTGCCTTGCACCTGAAGTTGCTGCTCCTCTGACAGAAGAGCTACTTAAGTTGGAGGAAGACTCCTTAGCTTGCAGGAGCTTCCTCCAGCTTAAGGCAGGATACTGCCCAGTGTCTCAGCCTTCCCAACCAGTAATACTGGATAGCTGAACAGATTCTTCTGCATTTAATCTTCAAGCATAGGTCAATATGAAGCAGCCAACAGGGTCACTTATCTATCCTCGCTATCCTATGCAGAGTGAGTCCCATTCAAGTTCATTGACATCAGTGGGCTTAGACTGGAGTCACTATGCATAGGATTGCTGTGTAGGCCTCCAAGCATACTAGTATCTTTCTTTTAGCTTCCACCTTGATGATACTGAATCAAAATCAGCATAAGTTAATATTATTTTAATAACTGTCAGCACACCATATTAGCTTTGATGCTCATTTTGTGTCCCTCTTCAGGTTACATCCAGGGCTTAAGCTCCTCTGTTCGTTTGCTGTAATTACAATAGCAGGTCAATTTGCCAGGAATTCTGATTCTTATGGGGGTTGAAAGAGGAGACAGCCTACAGAAATGAGCACTGATTTGTCTCATAAGATTCCAGGCTTTGCTCCCAAGACTAGATCCTACCAGCTGCTTGATCTTGGATGTCTGGTTTAAATTGAGGCAGAGTGTTTTGTCTGAAAGAGCTGAGGCTGATTAGGGGATGTTTTTGCCAGGATCAGCCCAGGAATGTCTTGTATCATCCCCACCAAATCCTGGGTGGAGATTCTGATGAGGACACTACACTTTTGTGTTTGCTTGTGGGAATTTGTGCTCCTCTTTAAAGGGGGGCACAATTCTCCTGCAATGTTCTGTATGATGTCAAGATGGAATGCTTACAGTCTGTGGCCTGTGAGTGGAGGAGACTCCAGATAGCATGGATAGGCTCTGTTGTACTTCCACAAGCAGTGAGAAGTTCCAGGAGCAACATATACATAACCTGGAGTGGTTCCCTTTGGAAGAAAGAGGACTGTGGCATGAAGAAGGAAGAGGAAGAAGAAGATCATAGATATAACCCAACCTTCTCTCTGAATCAGAGTCTCAGAATGGCTTACAATCTCCATTATCTTCTTCCCCACAACAAACACCCTGTGAGGTAGGTGAGGCTGAGAGAGATCTCACAGAAGCTGCCCTTTCAAGGACAACTCTTGCGAGAGCTATGGCTAACCCAAGGCCATTCCAGCAGCTGCAAGTGGAGGAGTGGGGAATCAAACCTGGTTCTCCCAGATACGAGTCAGCACACTTAACCACACCAAACTGGCTTGATAACCGCTCCATATCAGATTTCCAGAGGGGGGGAGGATATGGCACACAGCATTCATTCACATTGGGAACATCTTGTCTGCACCGGGAGAGTCCACTTGTAAATGACTGCTATGATATAACTAGCGCAGTATCCAGTGATGTGTGGATGCTGGCAGAGAGAGAGAGATCTTGCACCCTCAGTGTGCCTCAGCCCATCTACAGCTGCCTGTCTAGTTCTCCAAATTCAAACTGATGCACTCCCTTAATCATTTCCCTCAGCTTCTCCAACTTCTGATGGTTATTTGACAGAGCTATGACTGGGTGGAGGGGCAACCCTAGCCGTTATCTCCCACAAAGAAACATTCTTTTCCCACAGGTTCCGGCTCCACCTGGTGTGCCATTCTATTCCAAGCTCCTAGCAATAGAACCCCTCACAGTAAACAGAGAGTAAAAACTCACAGCAGAAGTCATGCAGTGTTTTCCTATGGGACCCTGTCTTTCTCACTGGGTTTCAGTATTCCTCTGTCAAGGGGAGTGACCTGGGATGGAGCTGTGAGAGGAGGAAACCCATGCCATTCATGTAAAGCAATCCCAGCTGAGAGCTGTTAGCAAGATGCTGTTCCTCTGCAATGGGAAAAAGCGCTTGGACAGAGCTGATGAGAGCAGTTTAATGGAATTACCGTACATCGCAGGCACTGTACCTTCAAAAACAGGCAGCTAATTTTTTTTTAATTGTCTTTTGTAGTTAAATGGAAATGTTCCGCCATGTTTTATTCCCATCCGCAATTTAAGAGCAAATGGAGGGGTTTCACCTGACTTGGTTTATAAGGAAATGTTTCCCGGTGGAATGAAATCTTCCTTTGGTGAAAATGAAAGTATTGCATAAATCCACGCAATTAAATAAAGGGTGTTGTGGGGAGAGAAGCTCAAATTGTCCCTGGTTTTAACAAGAGATGTTTTGCCTTCCTGGCCTCTGAGAGGGTGGTGGACACAGAGAGCTGGCATAGGAAAATTGAATTGTGTGTGGGTGTCTGGCTATGAAAAGATAAATCTAATGAAAATTTCACCCAATTGAGCTGAAAAAAACAATCTGAAGTGAGGCCTTTATTTCTATCAGCAAGCAAGGGACTGTGTGCGTGTGGGGGGGGGGTGATAAAGGAGCAAAGCTGCCATTTTAAATGGATGGTTGCCACGGAGATGCCGGCCTTCTCATGTCAACAACCAAGAAACAAACTGGGGGTATGTCTTGAATCCCATTAATAGGTGGAATCGAGAGCATTTTTATTTCCAAGGAAAACACAATGCCACAGAGAGAGGAAGAAAGAAAACTGCGATAGCATAGTGTGAATCAGGAACGCCCATATTCAAAATTCAGCTCAAGCCATCTGCACAACATTTTCCTCTCCCATTTGCGTTATGGGAATAATATGGCCAAACAAGCTTAATGAGTTTTTGTACATAGTGCTACAATAATTTTTTGTTAGGCGCTTTCCATAAAATGCTAAGAATCATTATTGTTCTTGACCCCACTGATATTTGCAGGAGGTCTCAGTAGGGTAGCCAGGTCCCTTCTGGCCACCAGCAGGGGATGGTGGTTTTTGGTTTTGTTTTGTTTTGTTGCCAGATTCAAGTTGGGAAAGCCCTAGAGATTTGGGACTGGAGGACTGGGGAGGACAGGGTCCTCCTCAGTGGTGTACAATGCCACAGAGTCCACCCTTCAAAGCATCCATTTTTTCCAGAAGAACTGATGTCTGTAGTTTGGAGATGAGCTGTAATTCCAGGGGATCCCCAGGTCCCACCTGGAGACTGGCATCCCTAGGTCTCAGATGTGTGTGTGTCTCTCTCTCTGTCATATGCTTCCAATAAGTAGTGGCATCGGAGACAAGTGGAAGAGAACTGTTTTGGCCTGAGAAACTGATCTGTGGCATGATCCTGGAGGAGCTGGTGGAGAAAGGAGGCAGGCCCTTCTTGGTCTCTTGGCTCACTGGCAACTGGTCCTCCCTGCCATGATTTTTCTGCATACATTTACTATCCTCAAGCAGTTCAGCAGCTGATCAAAGAAAGCCCTGAAAAGACTAATGAATTAGTAGTCATTGAGTCAATACAGGGAAGGTCATTTGGATGTTGAGGAGTTAAAAGGGACAGAAAGACCTTACCACTCCAGTACCTGATTTCCTTCTTTTTGGTTCAGCCAGGCCCTTCTCTGCTCCCACTCCAGATGTTTCAGTAGCCCAATTTGCTAGGGCCTGTCTTCAGCATCTTTCTGTCCCTGAGATGTTGGTAATAACTTTTGAAGATGATGCTACAGTCATAACTCAGTCAGGTTCTAGCCTCCCTTCCTGTGTCTCTAGAAATTGAATCAAGAGGGAGATTGAAGCAGGGACTCTGCTGAACAGGTATGGAATCTAAAAATTTGGGTTTGGCAGAAGCACCAAGCATTGTACATGCTGCCCTTTATTTTGAGGTTTATTTTGAACTATTTGTGGGATAGTACAGTGTTCTGGTTTTCTAGTAGATATTTGGCCAAAAGAACAAAGATCCTCACGTATTTAAAATCAGCATGGAACAGGCTATTTCCGAGTAAATGAGCATTAGCAGATGGAGACGATTCTTCACTGAAAGGGGCATAACTCAGTGGTTTAAGCTTTGCTTTACATGCACCTGATATAAATGATCTCAGGTAGCAGGTGATGGGGAAAGTTTCTCTGAATCTGACAGCTTGGATGGCCTCTGCCAGTCAGGAGGCACCCACAGAAAAAGGTTGCCAGGTTCATCTCAGGAAATATCTGGGGACTTTGGGGTAGAGCCAGGAGACTTTGGGGGTGGAGCCAGGAGCAAGGTTGTGACAAGCATGATTGAACTCTGAAGGGAGTTCTGGCCATCACAGTTAAAGGAACCACACTTCTTTAAAATGCCTTTCCTTCATTGGAAATAATGGAGGAGGGGGACACCTTCTTTGGGGGCTCATAGAATTGGACCTCAACGGTCTAAACTTTTTGAAACTTGGGGTTTCTTTTGAGGAAAGGCACCAGATGCTATGCTGAAAATTTGGTGTCTCTCCTTAAAAAACAGGAAACCTCCCCCCCCCCGAGCCCCAGATAACCATGGATCAACTCTCCATTATACTCTATGAAGACCAGTCTTCATAGGGTATAATGGAGTGCCTAGCAGACATTCAGCCTCTGCCCCCTTCTGATAACCCTGAAGCAGGCGGAGGACCCCTAAACCCTGCCTCCAGTTGGGGATTGGCAACCCTACCATAGAAAGGCAGCTCCCTATATCATGAGCTGGATATGTTATAGTAGATAAGAACTCAGCCTGTGATCCTTGATTGGGAGAAATGGGGTGTTAAATGTATACAAAGGGTGCCCTTATTTGTGACACAGTCAGCTGTCCTATAGAACTGATAAGTGCCTACACTTTGGGAAGGGCTGAGGAAGGATGAAAGGGGGGAACTCAACATCAGCACTCTGGGCACAAGAAGAAGACTACAGATTTATACCCCACCCTTCTCACTGAATCAGAGATTGAGAGCAGCTTACAATCTCCTATATCTTACCACCACCACCCCCGCCACGACAGACACCCTGTGAGGTGGATGGGCTGAGAGGGCTCTCACAGCAGCTGGCCTTTTCAAGGGCAACTCCTGCGATAGCTATGGCTAACCCAAGGCCATCCCAGCAGCAGTAAGTGGAGGAGTGGAGAATCAAACCTGGTTCTCCAAGAGAAGAATCTGCACACTTAACTACTACACAAAACTGGCTATTCTGAACATGACAGAGCTTTGGGAAAAAAACCTGGGCTGTAACCTATCCTGGGCTTCCCTTTGCTATAGAGTTCAGTCAGGCTTCTCACTGGGAAATGGTGGAGGGTGTCACAACAAGGGCTCTTCAAGCCTCTGTAATGCATTAATCAGCCTTTGGGTTTTATCACCTTCTTCTTGTTCTACTGCCATGAGGCACCACGGAAAAAAGTGGAGAGAACCCAAGGAAGGTATCCTTCTTTGATGGTAGCTATTTCCAGGTGGATGCTCTCCATAGATCCCAAAGTGATGCCTCCTGAGGTCTTCTGAACCACTTCCTGCTCCAAGGAGGTGAAAGAAAGTTAAGGCTGGCTCTTTTTTTGGAGGGGAAAATGTTTTGGGGGAAGAAGCATGTGGAAGTCAGGAGAACATACCAATGAACTAACCCCTGGTACCTACCACATTAGGGATTAACTGAGGACCAAAATGGAAGAAGAAGAGGAGGAGGACAGATTGGATTTATATCTTGCCCTTCACTCGGAGTCTCAGAGTGGTTTATAATCTCCTTTCCCTTCCCCTCCCCACAACAAACACCCTGTGAGGTAGGTGAGGCTGAGAGAGCTCTCCAAGGACTGTTCTTGAGCAGAACAGCTTTGACAGAGCTATGACTAACCCAAGATCACACCACCAGCTGCACATGAAGGAGTGGTGAATCAAACCCGGTTCTCCCAGATAAAGTCCACCCACGTGACCAGTACATCAAACTGGCTCTCATGTTACATGTTACTTTTGGCACATGTTGAAACAGAAGGGCCTCACCCAACTCATAGTCAAACATTACAGCAGGGGTAATTTTTAAAAACCTTTTAAAACATCTTGGGTACCCTGCATAGTTCCAAACAATGCAAGGGGGAAGGAGGGGCTTCATGCTTCTCTCAAGTGTCATTTTTACCAGTGAACATGGCTGTGGGAGAAGCCAATTCGCCCTTCCTTTTGTTCCACATGTCCTGGGAATGAACAGGTGGAGTCACAAGAAAAAAGTTCTTTAAGGTTAGTCTCCACTCTAAAGTTTGAGTACAAGTCAGGTTAGGCACCCATGCCCTGACATGTGTCAAACATAACATATATTTTGCCCTAAGCTAGACTTCTATTAATTTAATTTTCACTGACAGAGAATGGAGCGTGGGCTGCTTGAGATTGTTTGGTGAATCTGCCAGAAGAAGGCTTGTCCACACATGGCAAGTCAGTTGTCCTCCACACCCCGCATGCAAGACACTTATTTTTTTTACCAAATGTGGGGATCTATTGCACAGAACTGCTGGCATAAAGTGCGGGTGAGCCCTCCAGTGTCTCAATCACACTTGATGAGAGCCAGCTTGGTGTAGTGGTTAAGTGCCTGGACTCTTATCTGGAAGAACAGGGTTTGCTTCCCCACTCCTTCACATGCATCTGTTGATGTGACCTTGAGTCAGCCACAAGTTCTCTGTAGAGCAGTTTCTGTTAGAGCTCTCTCAGCTCTACCTACCTCACAGGGTGTCCGTTGTGGGGAGGGGAAGGAAAAGGAGATTGTAAGCCTTCCTTTAGACTCCTTCAAGTAGTGAAGGGCGGGATATAAATCCAATCTCTTCTTCCTCTTCCCATTTAGTCACTCACTACCCATCCAGACCAGCTCTCATAAGCAGTCTCTTTCATAGTCCAGCTTTTGTTTGTTTGTTTACCTCATCCCACCTCTACGTCTACAAAAAGATATGAGCTGAGGGCCGTCTTCCAGGCTTTCAGTCTTGGAGGGGGGGAAGAAGCCAGCTTTTTGCAGGATTTATTGCAATGATGGATCTCGCAAAGATCCTATTTGGCTCCGGCCTCTTTTATTTTGCCTATTTATTTATTTGTCAAATCCCCGCATTATGACCCCAAATGGAATCTTGTGTGCTTTCAAAGCTGTTCTGATATTTCAGCCTTTAAGAGAGGGAAGGGGGGGTGCTGTTTTATTAACCTTGCCTTCATAATGCACTCTCCCCCCCCCCTTTCCCGCTGATTCATTATGTGTCAGGAAGCCGAGCGTGACATGTTAAAAGCCATCTTGATAGTATTTTATATTCAGCGCTAACAACTCACTGGCTCAGAGGAGGTTTTCTTTAAGGGGGGGGCGCTGCGCAAGGAAAGCGAGACAATCTGCATATTGGATGTGCCAAGACAGTCGGTAATTTACATTAAGCAAGCCGAAATTCTCTCCTTGCAATCTGTCACCCTTCAGTGGCTTTTCATTTTATAACCTTCACAACAGAAGGAGGAGCAGCGACATCAACACCAAAAGCCCACTGGAGGAACTGGCAACCTGGCCTGATATCAGAATTAAGGTAGGGAATCTGTAGCCAGAAGGAACAAGGCAGAGTGACAGGAAGTCCACATTACTGGACATTGCTGCCCACGGTAGCTTGCATATGCCGCTATTTTGTAGCAGGCATATCCCGCTATTGCCTCTGGTCAAACGGGCTTTGTAGCTTTCTGTGGTGTTTCAGAATGAAAACAACAAAACTTATTTGACCATGAGCAAAAGCAGAACAAAGGGAAAGAAATGATGCTGATGATTACATCCACTCTCTTAAAAACTTCTGGTACCCAATCCAGAATGTCCAGAAAGCCCCAGAATTGTAATAATAATAATCGTAATAATAATAATGTTTTTATTTATACGCCGCCCTCCCCGCCAAGGCAGGCTCAGGGCGGCTTACAAAGCATGATATAATATCATGGTATAACAATAAACAGATAATAAAATCAATAAACAACGGCATAGATACAATATATAAATTAATATTAAAATTAAGCTAAAAACAATACAATGGTGCTACAATCTCTATTTATCCAAGATAGCATAATATTAGTTCTGGTTCCATCTTAAAAGGCTAATTGGAAGAGGGCGGTTTTGCAGGCCCTACGGAACTGATTGAGATCCTGTAGGGCCCGCACCTCTTCCGGCAGCTGATTCCACCATTGGGGTGCTTTTATGGAGAAGGCCTGCTCCCTGGTTGTTTTAAGTTTGGCCTCCTTAGGCCCAGGGATTTCCAAAAGATTTTGTGAGCTGGAGCGCAGTGCTCTCTGGGGAACATATGGAGAGAGGCGGTCCCTAAGGTAGGCAGGTCCTCGGCCATATAGGGCTTTAAAGGTAATAACCAGCACTTTGTAAAGAACCCGGTATACAATTGGCAGCCAGTGCAGTTTCTGCAGCCTAGGCCGCACATGTTTCCACCGAGGTAGTCCCACCAGCAGCCTGGTTGCCGCGTTCTGCACTAGCTGCAGTTTCCGGGTTTGGTACAGGGGCAGCCCCATGTAGAGGGCATTACAGTAGTCCAATCTCAAGGTGACCGTCGCATGAATCACTGTTGCCAGGTCGCCTCACTCCAGGAAGGGGACCAACTGCCTCGCCCATCTAAGGTGAAAGAGGCGGATTTGGCAGTGGCAGCTATCTGGGCCTCCATTGTCAGGGAAGACTCCAGTAGCACTCCCAAGCTCCTGACCTCGCGCACTGGTACCAGTGGCGCCCCGTCAAAAGCTGGAAGGGGAATCCCTTCTTCTGGACTGATGCACCCTAGGCAAAGGACCTCTGTCTTCGCTGGATTCAATTTCAGCCCGCTCAGCTTGATCCAGTCAGCCACGGCTTGCAATGCCTGGTCCAGATCTACAGGGACGTTGGCAGCCCGGCCGCCCATCAATAGATAGAGCTGGGTGTCATCAGCATACTGGTGACAACCCAGCCCATATCCCCGGGCAATCTGGGCAAGGGGGCGCATGTAGATGTTAAATAACATTGGAGAGAGAACCGCTCCCTGGGGCACCCCACAATTAAGTGGGTGTCTCTGGGACAGCTCTCCCCCAATCGCCACCCTTTGTCCCTGACCTTCAAGGAAAGAGGAAAGCCACTGTAAGGCTAACCCCTGAATCCCTGCGTCGGCGAGGCAGCGGGTCAGCAGCCGGTGATCGACCATATTGAATGCCGCCGATAGGTCTAGCAACAGCAGTGCCGCCACACCGCCTCGATCCAGATGTCACCGGAGATCATCCATGAGGGCGACCAGCACTGTCTCCGTCCTGTGGCCCAGGCGGAAGCTGGACTGGAAAGGATCTAAGGTGGAAGCGTAGCAGCGACAGAACATGAAACAGCAGCAGCAGAACATGACAACAGTTTTCCAGAAAGGCTCCCAGGTAGATCTGCCAGGCTATTCAGACATCTCAATCTAGAATCTGGAGCCAAAGGCCGGGAAACCAGTTCAAAACCAGTGAGCAGTATGGGTGGCTGAAAGGGCAAAACACCAATCAAGTGAGGCCACAATAACAGGGGGCACAGTCCTCACAACACATATACTATTTTTTCCAGTCCTGCTCAAGTATGTTTTGTGGGCTTGCTGGGCACTTCAAGCTGTTTGTGGAAAACTGTATTACTTCTCCAAGGCTGGAAGTGGAGGATAATTCATTGGGTGTGTCTATATATGGTGTGGTGTCTATTGGCTGGTGCCTGTGGTGTCAGTAACCCCACCCCCATCCCTAGTGCAATCTTACACTATTTCAAAGGGGTTTTGTTTGTTAACTGTTTTGCCAGCAGCAATGTCCTGACATTTTTCAATCCTTTATTTTTTTCTTTTTAAAAAGGCCTTTTGCAGTAGACAAGGTGCATTCTTCCTCTTCTTAGGAAGAAAAAATATCTTCTGTGGCACCTTAAGGATTTACAAATGTATTGCGACAAAAGCTTTCTTGAGCAAGAGCCCACTTTGTCAGAGGCATGAACTGTTTCTCCAAAAGCTAAACCAGATGAGACACTGGGAGTTTTTGAACAGAAACCTCTGAAATCAGTTGTCAGGAATAGGGAAATAATGGCTTCCCAGGACTGCTTCAGATCAGGAAAATGGCACAGGGGTGGAAGAAGGTTCAAAGTCCCTTTCCTTGGTACTGATCTTACTGGGGTTGCCCATGAACTTGATAATTGGAAGCTCTGGGCTGAGAGGACTGTTGCTGTGAGCTCTGTTCCTGAAACTCCTGGAGTCTCATCCAGATTGGCAGATATGTATACAAAGACACGCGGGTCTCCTGGCCTCTCTTTGCAATAACATGCCAGCATGGAACTTTAGAGTGTGTCTGGTTCATCAGGACCTGGGGCAGAACTGTAAATGGCATAACATATAGTTAGACCCCCAAGAGTAATAGTTCATACATCTGGTGTAGTGGGCTCTGACTATAGACATTTCTACCTAAGTCCTTAGGGTGCAAGAAGACCACTGCTTTGGCGGCATCAGACTAACATTTCTTACCCTCTCCCCTTGAGCTTCCCTCTACCCCTTCATTATTGGTGTCTGGTTATTGAGGGATAGGACAGGTGGAGTAAAAAACCTATGGCTCAAACAGATGAAACAAAGATTGCACATCTTGTTTGCAGGCCTATGCAGCCTCAATTTGTCACAGAGCCATGTGGAGAAGAAAGAAGCTGTTTTAATTATTTTAACTATCTGTAATTTATTTGATGTTTTAGACTCTGCTGTAATCTGCCCTGGTCCTGTTTATGGGGAGGGTAAAATATAAATTGAAATAAATAAGTATGACCCTAAGAAGAGTTGCACCTTTTAAAGTCCTTTAAAGTCGGTGAGCTTAGATTGGAGTAACTCTGTATAGGACTGCACTGTTAATCCTTTAACTGTCACTCTGTTGGTCTGTTCCAAACCAGGCTCCTTGTTTTGTGATTACTGTTTTAAAGGACAAAAGATGTGTCCTTTAAAAATTGGCTTTATTTTTTGCCTCAAATGTACTAATAACAGGGTGGCCAGTTTCAAACAGCGAAAGTGAGTGAAACATCTTCTTTCTACACACCCCTGAGGCAAACTACACACCCCTGAGGCAAACTGAGGCTATGGGAACCTACAGTTTGCGTTTATGGGAGAGAAACCAGACATGAATCTCATCTTGTTTGTCTGAGCCTTCAAAGGGAAGGGATGGGGAAGCCTTTAATGGGAAGGGGTGATCCCACAGTCTGTACACAGCCTAAGATCTGCAAGCAGCTGGGAAGCCTTGAACTGGCTTCTGCCTCCCTTTCAGGGCTAGCTTTGGCCCATTGGCTGCCGTGCGGTCCCTGACAGGCCCCTCTGTCATTCTCTCCACAGTTCATGGCATCAAGTGGACATGCAGCAATGGGAACAGCAGTTCGGGGTTCTCAGTGGAGCAGCTGGTGCAGCAGATCCTGGACAGTCACCAGACCAAACCACAGCCTCGGACGCACAATTGCCTTTGCACTGGCAACTTGGGTGAGCAGCACAACCTTTGGGGTCAGGCTGGAAAGCACCAAGGAGTTGGAATGAACTATGCTATGTCACTCTCAACATTTCAAGACATTGTAGAGTTCCACTGCACATTGAGTGTTGTGAAGCAGGGGCTATTGGCTATGATGTATCCAGCAGGGGCTATTGGCTATGATGCCCTAAATGGAACTTTCAGGTATGAAGGCAGCATACCGTGCTTAGAAGAAAAGCTGCTGGGCTCAAGTTGATAGTGCTACCCCTTCATAGCAGTATGCCAAATACTTCCTATGCTTGCTTGGGGATAACTTAACCTGTTTGTAATCCAGTATGTTCTGTGGCTAAGAGCCAGCACTGCAGACAAATGCTGGGGCCAAAGCCCAGGAATCTCTCTTTTCACATCAGATTCAGGTTGGGGCAGCTGTGTTGGTCTGAAGCAGCACAACAAAGTTTGAATCCAGTGGCACCTTTAAGACCAACGAATTTTGTTCATGGTATAA
Organism: Heteronotia binoei; assembly: GCF_032191835.1. Lineage (NCBI taxonomy): Eukaryota > Metazoa > Chordata > Lepidosauria > Squamata > Gekkonidae > Heteronotia > Heteronotia binoei. Next base: position 22,754,355 of record NC_083240.1, read on the forward strand.
GCTTTTGTATGCACACACACTTCATCATGTCAGTTGTTAAAGTTAAACAACAGAATAGTCTGTCACCCCTGCTTGGGAGTCCCGTCCCCCACCCCCAATAATCTGATTGGCTGCAGTCAGAGACGGGATGCTTGACTAAATGGACATTATGGTCTGATCTGGCAAAGCAATCCGGATGCTTTCTCATTGCTGCGGCCAGTCAGCAGGGCTTTGCCACACCGGCCACTTTTCCAGACCATCACACAGCTGGCCAACTTCTGCTTTCTGCTCTTCTTTCCTCCAGAACAGAAATTCTGAAGTCACTTCAACGGCCCATATCCACCAATATGCCCAAGGCTTAGCAAACTGTAAAGACCCAGTTGAGAATGCTCATGGCTATTTTCATGGCCTCCTTAGGTAGCCCCTGTGATCCAGTTTAGACAGTCAGCTCACCCCATAGGGAAGTTTTTCCTGGACTGTAACACTGCAGACTACAAGTAGGTGATTGTTTGCAGGAATGTCTGTCCCATTGCGGGGAGGAAGGGTGGACACAATCCTCCTAGTGTTCTGTGTACTTCTAGTATTCTGTGTACAGACAGAGATATTTTTCCTTAGGGGAGGGTTCCATCTTGCCTGCAGTACAACCCAAGAACACTTCTATCCTGTGTTTAGACCAGGGGTGGCCAAGCTGCAGCTTGGGAGCCACATGTGGATCTTTCACACATAATATGTGGCTCTCAAAGCCCCCGCCACCCTGTTGGCAGGCTTGGAGAAGGCATTTGTTTCTTTAAATCATTTCCCCAAGCCAAGCCGCCTAGCAGCTTGGAAAATGGATTTAAAGTTAAAGTTGCTTTCTTTCCACCTCTCTCTCCCCCGTCCATTTATTCCCTCCCTCCCTTCCTTCTCTCAAAAATCTAATGCTTATTCTATGTTGCTCTTACATTATGCAGGTTTGGCCACCCCTGGTTTAGACAATTAACATGCAGAGGCTGCAGTGAGGGGAAAATCCATGATGGAGGGTCTGTCAGGTGCTGTGGAGCTTGCAGTAGAAGCTCAGCAGGTTGGATGCCTTGCTCACAGGCATGGGTTGGAGGCAAGAAATGCCTGTGCACACAACCTGTGGGTCAAAACCCTCATGGTCCTGGGAATCAGGCCATTTATTTATTTAAAATATCCGCCCCCATCCAAAAAAGAGATCCAACATAATTCGCAAACATACCTGCAGCAGCATAATAACAGATAGGAACAAACTGAATAATCCTTGATTAGGTACCTAAGCCCAGGGGAGGGGCCATGGCTGAGTGACAGAGCATCTGGCAGAAGGTCCCAGGTTCAGTCCCCAGCACCTGCAGTTCAGAAGCTCAGGGCCTTGACCTAAGACGCTGGAGAGCTGCTGCCAATCAGAGAAGACAATTGACCTTGACAGACTGAAGGTCTGACTTAATATAAGGACACTTCATGTGTTCACATGTTTGTCACATCAGATTAATCCCCCAAATGGAACGGAACAAAATATCCAACAGTCCATCACAATTACAGGCCAATTCAGCAACAGAGCGTTTGAAAAAGAATCCCAGATCACAGCTTCCAATTGAAGTCCAAAGCCTCTTACATCCCCACTCCTCAAAGCCTTTTGATTGTTTCCCTAACCTTCACTCCCAGGACCTGTGGCTGTAGCTTGGCCTTTTGTTGGGGCCGCAAAAATCCGCCAGTTGCTTGCAGGTAACTGCACCCCCTCTAACTCATCACCAGAACTGAAAGCTTTCCAGGGTCAATGGATGAAAACAGGGCTTTTTTGGTGCAAAAAGCCCAGCAGAGACTCATTTGCATATTAGGCCACACCCCCTGACACAAAGCCAGTCATGACTGCCTTCCTGCTCAAAAAAAAGCCCTGGGTGAGAACATGGCTCTTACCTATCTGGAAATCAGGCACAGACGTATTCTCCACACCCACACACACACACACACACACACACACACACACACACACCAGCTCCACAAGATATGCAGGCCCATTTTCTAGCTTTTCTGGCAGTGAGATGAGTTCAAAAAATGTTGCTGGTTATGCACCGAACGCTCTTTGAGGAAGAAAGTGCCTCCATAGCTTCCAAGCCGCCCTGAGCCTGCTTCGGCAGGGAGGGCAGGATATAAATTAAAAATTATTATTATTATTATTAATGGGCCAGAGATGTGGCAGGAGTGTGGCAACAAATAAAGCAAACCGAATGGAATTTGCAGCCCAGCCTGACAGCCAAGCAAAGGCTTCTGGGGTTGTAAGGCAGGGTATGATACCCAAGCTAGGGAATTAGTCCAGGAGCGAAGCAGGCAAGCATGTACAGAGAGGCAATTAGGGTTGCTAACTCTGTCTTGGGAAATTCCTAGAGATTTGGGGGCAGTGCTCTGGGAAGGTGAAGGAGCTCAGCAGGAATACAGTGCCATAGAGTCCACCCTCTAAAGCTGTCATTGCTTACAAGGGAACTGATTTCTGGATTCTGGGAAGGCCCCACCTGGAGGTAGGCAACCCTGGAGGTAGCCTGGCATTCTCCCTTAGTAAGAAGGGTGAAAAACTGCAAAGGAATCTGCAGAAAGATAAGACATTGTTGAGTTCAGTTTGTTCTGTCGTTGTACAAGGTCCCTTCCTTCCCATTTTGTGCATGTCCTGATTCACCACCATGGGGGATGGGGGTGATTCTGTTTAGTACAAATAAGGTTAACTCATGTTAGAAAGTTTACTGCAAGACCCTCTACAGCAGGGGTGGCCAAATTGTTTAACTTAGAATAAGCATCAGACGTTTGAGAGCTGCAAGAGAAGAATGTCAGATGTTTGAAGGAAGGAAAGCAAACAGGTGGGGAGAGAGAGGTAGAAAGAAAGCAACTTTAACTTCAAATGCATTCTCCAAGCTGGCTGGTGGGGTGGTGGAGCTTAGACTCCTGAGCCACAGTCTGGCCACCCTTGCTTTGCATCAACATTCAGCTACTTAAGAATACTCTTCATTGCTCTTTATCACTCAGCCTGGACCCTATATGGTTTGTATGTTTGCAGAACTCTTTTCTTTTAAAAAGCAGGAATCCTAGTCTTCAAGGTTGTGTACAGAACCTTTTGAAACTGCAGATCAGCTGCAAGAAGGCCTCAGCCAGTGCTTCCAGTGCTTAGAGGCAGGGCCAGATCTATGGGGGGCAGAGGGGGGTGCTGGCCCCGGGTGCCAACGGGGGGGGGGTGCCAAATTGGGTATGGAGTCCGTTGTATTATATGGGACCATAAGATAGAATGGCCCATAAGGGAGCGTCATTTTTTAATTTTGCCCCCCCCCCAAAAAAATATAGATTCAGTCCTGCTTAGAGGGCAGAGCTCATGTGCCCTTCATAGATTTGTCCCTTTGATTTCATCTTCGTAGCCTATGTCTGCCCCTTTTCTGTTCTCTCCAGAACTTCAGAACATTCACTAAACAAATTATGAAAAATAAATGAACATATGCCGATTTCAGAGATTTCTATCATTCTTCGTGGTCTTTAACTCCAGACATAGTAGCGGTTCTGCATCTGGGTGAACATTCTGCAGAAACCCCCAGAGCTAACCTTGCTGCAAGTTCAGTCTCCCTTGAGGAGCAGAATGTAGCAGTCCATGCTGAGAGGGGCAGAGAACTGTGCTTCTCACTCTGTCAGTTCCCAGGCCTGAAACTGGACTGAAAGGGTCTGGGGCAGGGGTCCTTTACTAGAAAAATAGATGGCAAAGCTCATTAGCATAACTCAATAGCATATGCCATCTCCCCCCCCCCCAAGACAAAAGCAACCCAATGCAAGAAAGGAGAGCCCTGGGCAAGCAAAGTCGGCTTGGGCTGGCTAGAGATCCAACCAGTCCAAGCAGACCTTGCTCTCCTGGGGCTCTCTTGAGCTTCCCCACCCGCCAAGTCATAAGGCCAGCAAGCCACCTGCCACCCAAAATCACATAAGAAGTGGAGAAAGGGTGGTGTGGGTTTCTCCAGGGGTTAATGAGGGCTGCTGGGGGTGTGGCAAAGCCCCTGGTGGCCAGCTGGCTGCCCGCTCTCCTAATCCAGAAGTTGTTATGCAGCTGCACCTACTATTCAATGGACAAGGTAGGTGGAGAGGAAGAGGGGGAACCGTCAGAAAGGTTCAGGAGCTGTGCTCCTGTGAGCTCCTACTGAATATGAGGCCTGGTCTGGGGTGAAAGGCAAGAGATGTCAGTCTTCGGAGATCCATTTCCTTACCTCCAGGATCCGTGGACATTTAGGGAAGACAATTTAGACCTGGGCCATAGTGCTGTGGCAAAAGGGTTAACTCTTAACCCCTATGGTTACTTTAAGCCCTGGTCACGAAAAAAGACAGGCATAGTACAGGTACCTGCCCTTTTCTCTTCTGAGGATTTAAATAGCCCCATGGGAAGGGTGAGATTTCTGATCAGGAATAATGTATGGGAGCAATGAATCCCCCACCCCAGCACCAGCATATCACAGCTGGCTTTTTGCATCTAATTTACATGTATCCAGAGCATCAGTGTGGGATCTCGATCCAAGTGGGAGGCGGATACACTGTGCCTTCATTGTACATGCCTTATAAATGTATGCACATGAACACTACGACATCAGTGTTCTCACATGTGCATTTATAGGCACATATAGTTTTGATCTGTGAGAGGATCTGGTCAGGCAGTTCTGGGGGGAGGTTTGTTGTTGTTTTTAAGCCTTTAACCAAAATCCCAAACACATTTGTGGCTTTTACATGCAGTCATAGAGTTGATTAAAACAGCAGACAGTGGAAAGCATTTAGAAACACATAATATTGCTTCCCCCTCCCCCAGGGGGGATATCAGGCAGCAATCTTTGGGGAAAGAATTAGGGTATATTATTATTTTATCTGTGAAATGTCAGATGATATGGTGAGCACTGCTCCCTCAAGTTTCATTCATAATGCTCCCAATCCTCAGGTTGTATTCCTTATAACTGTATTTCGTAGTCATACCTGGAAATTGCATGGCCTCTCCCTAAAAGATTCTTCATTAAACAGGCTTTCTGTCTTGCATGAAATCCAGCATTTTGAAAGTTGAGGTAAGCGTAAAAAAAAAAAATCATAGCCAAGCCTGTTAGTTTATTACAAAAATCCAAACAATACTTTCATTAGGACTGATCAAATTTAACAAGACTATGAGCAAACTTTGAAGATACACATAAATCCAGGCTGGATATTAAATGCAAAAGGAAAGTGAAGGTATTTCTGAGACAGTATATGCTGGAAGCCCCTTCCATATTTGGTTCAATCTTAAAATGGCAAAACTGACAGCCTGGTGCGATAGATCTCAAAATGCACCAGTGCATTCTGGGACAAAGAAACCAGATTCTTCCTTGGAAATGTAAAAAGCAGCCATCATGTCTTTCTGGGACTATTTGTAATTCCTGGGTCCCTTGTAATGTAGATAACAGAAGTTAAGAAAGGCATGGTGGTCTTTAAGCTTGTGAAACTAGAGGTTGGAGTATTTGAAATACTATGAGACAGACAGGATTGATCCGGCTGGAATAAAATATAACAAGAGAAAACAGATGCTTGGGAAATGAGCCTACAAATGTATAGAACAAATGCCAGAGAATGCAGCAAAATATTAGATCAAAACATTTCTGTCTGCAACATTAAATAGAGAACAAAGGGAAAAGAAGCACACAGGTTTCAATTGGCAAGGGCAGAAGGCCAGATATACCCCATGTGCATATCCAGTCTGGTTTATCTAGAGCCTCGTGCTGCAGTATTTAATATGGCAGCTTGAAGGGGGTGTTCTGGGTGTTGAATCCTAGCATCTGGGCAGCAGTTTAAGCCCTTTAGCCCTCGGCAGCTTGCTTTCTAAGTATGCTGTGGGCTTCCTCTATGTACAGCCTGGTTTAAAATTACCAATCTGCTTTGACAGATTATTTACCTTATAGGGATCACAGTGGCACAGGCAAACAGCAGTGCAATCTTGGGCTGGTGTTGTGTTCCAATGAATGAACCTAGGTTTCTTTTCCTCTCTGGGACAGGCGCAGGTAGCAGCGTGCACCACAAATGCAATAGTGCCAAACACCGCATCATATCACCAAAGGTTGAACCGAGGTCGGGCGGGTACAGCGCTCACTCCGAGGTGCAGAACAATGACGTCTCTGAAGGCAAGAACGAGCACAGCCACGGCAAGTCCTCCAGCAGGGAGAAGAGGAATGGCAAAGTGGCAAAGCCGGTGCTTCTCCATCAGAACAGCACGGAGGTCTCCTCTACCAATCAGGTCGAAGTTCCCGACACTACCCAGAATTCTCCTGTGTCCATCAGCAGTGGATTGAACAGTGATCCAGATGTGGCAGACAGTCCAGCAGTCACTGGGGTCTCCAGCATGGCCGTGGCCTCAGTGATGGGCAACTTGTCACAGAGTGCCACAGTCTTCATGTCGGATGTTACCAGCGAAGGCGTGTACACCATGTCGCCCACCACTGGCCCAAATCAACACCTCCTCACTTCGGACACCACCGCGCAAGGACTGGTATTGGCTGTGAGTTCAGATGGCCACAAGTTTGCCTTCCCAACTGCCAGCAGCTCGGAGGGTCTGTCCATGTTGCCTGCCAGTGTCTCAGAAGAGCTGGTGCTCTCTACGACGCTTGACAGCAACAGGAAAATCCCAGAAACCACCATGAATTTTGACCCGGACTGCTTCCTTAACAATCCCAAGCAGGGACAGACGTATGGAGGAGGAGGCCCCAAAGGAGACAGCATTGGCACCAACATCAGGCAGTCGCCCACGACGGAGCGTGGGTTCAACTTCAGCGCGGTCCTCACCAAGGAAATTAAAACCGAGGACACATCCTTTGAGCAACAGATGTCCAAAGAGGCCTTCTCTTCCTCTTCGTCATCCAACTCGCTCACCCTTACAACCGGCTCCGGTTTGCTTCCCTCCGGAGGAGGCCTGAGCCCAAGCACCACCTTGGAGCAAATGGACTTCAGTGCAATTGACTCCAACAAGGATTACGCCTCCAATTTCAATCAGGCCGTCCAGAGTCCCCACGTCCATCAGACCCCTTCCCCCAGCTTCTTCCTGCAAGATGCAAGCAAACCTCTCCCGCTAGAGCAAAACACCCACAACAACTTGAGTGACACGAGCGGTTCCTTCGTCAACCCTCTTGGGCTCCCCAATGTGAAGACGGAGGCCTCCTCCCAAAACACCTCCAACTGCAATGGCACAGTGGAGGCCCGGATCGAGTCCACCTCTTCGCTTCAGCTCATGCAGTTCCAGGCAAACTTTCAGACCATGGCAGCAGAAGGGGAAGTTCCGATGGAGACCTCACCGCAGGTGGAAGGGAACGAGAATCTGCTGAAATCAGGGGACCTCCAGACTTGCAGCACAGAGCACTATATGCAGCCTGAAGCCAACGGCACCTTGAGAAATGGGAACAATCTGCCTATTCTCCAGGGGAACATGGTGCAAGGCCTCTACCCTGTCGCCCACCCAGGCTTAAACAACTCCTCCAACATGGAGCTGAGCTTGGACCACTTCGACATCTCCTTTAGCAACCAGTTTTCCGACCTTATTAATGATTTCATCTCGGTGGAAGGCGGGAGCAACACCATCTACGGGCACCAGCTGGTATCAGGGGAGACTGCTGGGCTCTCACAGCCGGAAGACGGGAACCGGGCTTCCTACAGCCAGGCGGAGATGTGCATTCCGTGCTGCAGCCCCCAGCAAGCCAACCTGCATCTCAGCAGCACAGAGAACGGGGCCATGGCGTACATGCATGTGACAGAGGTGGTGTCAGCTGCTGCTGCGCAAGGCACACTTGGGATGCTCCAGCAGAGCGGGCGCCTCTTCATGGTGACAGATTACTCACCAGAGTGGTCTTACCCAGAGGTGAGGCTGGTTCAGCTTTTTAATCCTTGCAGGGTTCTTAGCTCCAGGTGCCTTATCTTATGGAAGAAAAATAATGATATATCTAAACTTCTGCTACAGGGGTGGCCAAACTTACTTAATGTAAGAGCCACATAGAATGAATGTCAGATGTTTGAGAGCCACAAGACATGAACATCAGATGTCTGAAAGCAGATGGAAGGAAAATAGATGGGGAGGGAGAGGTGCAAAGAAAGCCACTTTAATGTTAAATACATTCTTGAAGCCACCAGCTGGCTTGGTTTGGAGAGCCACACAATATGTGTGAAAGAGCCACATGTGACTCTTGAGCTGCAGTTTGGCCACCCGTGTGCTAACCCATTGGCCTGTCAGCATATGCTGAGGTCCAGTTCCCATGTTCATCTCTGATGCAGGAATACATGCAGCTGTACAGAAAGCCAGTCATCTGCATCTTCCTGCAGAGTGGGAAGGAAGACCCTTCCACTCACTCATCTTCCATTGTGTTTTGGATCAGCTGGAGATGAGCATGGTAGGATCCTTCTCACTACCTGCCAGGGCAAAGCAGGCAAAGTGGGAAGACAGGCAGGCAGACTGGTTGACCAAATGGAGGAAGGCTCTGCCTCTGCCCAGAGCATCTTCTTGTGTTCCAGAGAAGATGGGCAGGAAAGCAAATAAAAAAACCACAGGTCAGGAGAGGGGTCTCCTTTCATAGAGTGTTCCAGTCTTTCTAAAGTAGTGTGTGAAGCAGTGTTAGGGAGAACTTGATCAAGGCTTACTAAACTTTCTTGTATTGACAAGATCTCCACCCTCAAGCCCCTTAATCCATACAGCTCTCTGTCTCCCATGCTGATCAGATCCTTGTAGCACTGAGGGAAGTTTCCAGACATGAGAAAGGTCTAGCTCTAGGACCTATGTGGAACACTCAGTATCCCTGCAGGTTTTGTCTCACTGGTTTTCCGGACCAGCTAAGAACAATCATTCTTCCAGTATCCCCCTCCCTGACAGTGGAAGGACCTCTTTGGTTCCCACTCCTTTTGAGTAGCAGGTTTGGAGCTCAGCGGCGCTGGAAGAGTTGTGTCGCTAAGCCTTCTCTTTCTGCAAACTATTTTGAGAGTATCTTTCTGCCTTTCTGCCACATGGGGGCAGCAGAGCAGCAGCAAATGCAACCAAGCCTTTTTCTTCAGAGATGACAGAGGAACACACACTCCCCCAAACTCTGTATATACAACTTGGGTAGCAAAGCCTCTCTGAAATCATGCTCTTATTGTTTGGTTCCAGCCTCAGACAGTTAAACTGTTTTGTACTCTAAGAGTCAAAGTAGACCTTAGGTGAGAGACAGAGCTCAGAATCTCCTGGCACCTTTTAATAGAAATAATCCATGGGAGGCTATAAATTTGAGTGGAGTAACTGGAGTGGGGGGGATCTTTTGCTGTTTTCCGTTGAGCTATTTGTTAACCCAGAATCATTCTCTGCTTTTCCACTCTAGGAATAAATTAATACAGATAATCAATAAAGATTAGTATTGAGTGGGGGGGGGGTGTAAAAAAAAAGAGAGCAAAAGAAAAACAGCCAAAGGGGAAATAGTTCAGTTCTTTCTAGTTCCACACACTGTTCTTTCCATGGCTGTTTTCATATTTAAAAAAATGGAAGTGGGAGCCACATAAACCTGTTGCAGTAGAAATAAAAAAGAATCTTGTGGCACCTTTTAAAGACAAACAGATTTGTTGAAGCAAATGAATTCTGGCCCCCCTTTGGAAACTCCTTCCCCTTTTCTGAAGGGACATTGAGGAAGCTGGTTCTTCTCTCTTTCCTAGTTGCTGCTACAGCTTTTATCATTACTGTTTATTGATGGGTTTTGATACTGCTTCGGATGTGGTTTTTTAAAAAAATTGTTTAATTTTACAATATTTAAATAAAAACTATGAGGACCTCTTGTCAGGGAAAGGATGGGCAGGTAATCATCTCATCAGTTTCAGCCCTGACCTTGATAGCCCTGGCAAGCCTGATCTCATTGGATCTCAAAAACTAAGCAGGGGCAATCCCTGGCAAGTACTTGGATGGGAGACCTCCTTGGAATACCAGGGCTGGGAGGCAGGGGCAGGATGTATCAAGCCACTTCTCTGAACGTCTTCCAGGCCCCCAGTAGGGGTCACCAGGTTACCATGATTTTCAGGCACGCACAGAGAGAAAGAGACCAAAAAAAAAAATGACAATTTCTGCTGTCCCAATTTTTCAGATGGACAACTGAGGTGAACAGCTCCTTGCCCAAGACAGAGAGTAAATTGAACATTAAACCTAGATCTGACAGATCTAAGCTTACCCTGATATTCAGTTTGCTTTATTATGGTCCATGACCAAATAAACAGTACAATGCAGACCAACAACACCCCCAGAAAAATTGTAAAAATCTAGAGGGACCTAAAAAGGTAAAACATATGAAAAATACAGATTAAAAAATTAAAAGATTATACAGCTCCAGTAAAATATTAACTAAAATACACTGTTTAACATTTGTTTCAGTTTCAATAACATTTATGGTAGTAAACAGAGTACTCAGGGATTAAGATAAAGTAAAATACAAGTTTGGGAATATTCAAAAATAATTAAAAAACAGACAGTTTCAAGACCCCTTCGTTACATAATCCTCACAAATTCTCTTAGCTGCTGCCAAGAATTTGGCACAATTAGATGTAAATTGGGGGCTAGAATCTGATAACAGCATATTTCTGATTTTATGGTCACCATCAATATTCTCCCCCATTGAATAGTATAAAGACAGTCACACATTGTCTGTGATTTCCAGTTCCTCGTTGAAAACCGCCATTTGCAGATCTAGACAGGGAAGTCTCCTGCTGTGATGGGTTTCTCATGTTTTCCCTACATCTTACATTAAGCTTGCAGGGCAGGAGAGACTGATGTGCCCAGTCCAGTTGCTTGCGCAACCCCTCACATTCTCCTTTGCAGCCTGACACCATCTGCTCTCTCTTCCTTGCAGGGGGGCGTGAAGGTGCTTATCACAGGCCCATGGCAGGAAGCCAGCAATAACTACAGCTGTCTGTTTGATCAGATCTCTGTGCCTGCTTCCTTAATACAGCCAGGGGTGCTGCGCTGTTACTGCCCAGGTGAGGAATTCTAATGCATTTGTGCTAAGGGGGGGGGGGGGAGTTTTTTTTTTAAAAACCTCTGACAAGCTCCCTGTGTATTTCTGAGTTTTTGTTAGATGTGTGTATGTGTGCGGATTCCTTTGCATTTTTGCGGTCCTTGCTTGTGAACATAAAGAATTAATTTGTTGGATCAGAGTTAACTCATCACCTGGTTTTGAACAGCCTCCAGCCACATATCTGAGAAACAAATGAAACCTCTTGTCATTAGTCTCCAGCATCTGATACTCTAAGCTATACTGCTTTTGATTATGGAGGTTTAGAGTTCTTATAACACAAATCGGAGATATCTCACACCTTCAAAGGAAGAAGGCTCTTACCTGCAAAAACTCATGCCTACCAATTAGTGAGAGTTTCTCCATCATTTTTCCCATGGGATTTTCAACTCAAGACATCTCTGTTCTCTGAAATGCACCCAGCTCAAAAAGAAAGAGATTCAAGCAGGGCTTTTTTGGTAGAAAAAGCCCAGCAAGAACTCATTTGCATATTGGGCCACACCCCCTGACATCACCATTGCTTTGCAGGAATTCATTTGCATATTGGGCCACATGCCCCTGGTACCAAGCCAGCTGGAACTGCATTCCTGTGCATTCCTGTTTTTTTAAAAAGCCCTGGATTCAAGCTATGTGAAAACTGATGGAATTCCCTGCTGGAGGATGCAACTACAGCCATTGCCTTTGGATAGAACCTCTATGTTCAGAGGCAGTATACACATAAGTATCCAATGCTGGAGGTGGACATGAGATGGCTGTCCCTACTGTGTCCTGCTTAGGACACGTCCACCACCTCCTTCTCCAAAAGGAATGTGGTTGATTGCCAGTTTGGTGTAGTGGTTAAGTGCACAGACTCTTATCTGGGATAACCAGGTTTGATTCCCTGCTCTTCCACATGCAACTGCTGGAGTGATCTCGGGTCACTCCTAACACTTTCAGAGGCTGTTCTGCTCAAGAGCAGTTCTGGGAGAGCTCTCTCAGCCCCACCTACTTCACAAAGTGTCTGTTGTGGGAAGCGGAAGGAGACTCCTTTGGGTAGTAAAGTGTGGGGTACAAATCCAATCTCTTCTCTCTTCTCTCTGCTGTTGGAGACTAATGACTCTCTAACAGAGGTACTTCACCCTTTTAAAAAAAGGAGTCTGTTAAAGCTTGTGAAAATAGAATTCAGAAGACGTGGCTTCAGATTATTGAGCTGTGTTGTAGCTGTCTCAGATGAGAATTTACGTTGATGTGGGGTCGTGGCCTGGCACCTGTGAGGCTCAGTCCAAGTACCTATAGCTTTGGAGGAACAAGAAGCTTTCCATAAGGACACAGCCTTCAGTTAGGATCATATCAGAGAAATTTGACTGCTATTCTGTACACATTGGTCTTTTCTTCATGTATTTCAGGGGATGACTTGGGGAATGTTAACTGAGTAACTGGACTTTGGGTATTTACATACCATTTGCTACACTTGACACATCATTATGGTCGTTTTCGCACTCACCTTCTGCCGGCGCGACCCCCCTCTTCACCGCGCAGGATCTGCGCGGATTTCGCACTAAACGCTGCAGAGCAGCCAGAAAAGCCGGAAGCTCCCGTCGCAAAAGCCGCGCAAACGCCAAACTGCTTTTTGGCGGTTTCAGTTTGAGCGGCTTTTGCGCCGGGAGCTTCCGGCTTTTCTGGCTGCTCCGCAGCGTTTAGTGCGAAATCCACGCAGATCCTGCGCAGTGAAGAGGGGGGTCGCGCCGGCGGAAGGTGAGTGCGAAAACGACCATTGTCTTATACAATCACTTCTATTTTGAAATAAGTGTTAAAAAGAAAACTGCTGAATTATCTGCTTGACTGCTGTTGGAGACAGATTTGGTAGACCTGGGTGTTGTCCAGCAAGCATCCTCTTACTTCTGGTGTCCTGTCTGCATTCCTGTCTGTTTTGCCTAAATGAAGGGATGTTGATAAGAACAACACACAGAAGAATGATTGGGGTTTCTGTAATGAGATTTCCCTGTCAAACATGAATATGTAAAGAGGCCCCTAGCGTCGAGATGCCAGGATACATCTTGGTGCCATAGATTTAGATGCCATCATCTTCCCATTCAAGCAAGGAACATGGCATTGCCCTCCAGATACACACTGCCTCTAATGCCATCTGAGAGCAAATGTGGGAATACACTGAACTCACAATTGCAGTTTCCATTCAGAAAACAGTATTGTTGGCAGGTGCTCAATGGAAGGCTCCTGAGCCACCAATATAAGTTAGACTTGCTTGCAAAGCACCCCCCCCCCCTTATTCACCTTGCTTCCCTTGTTTTTCAGCTCATGACACCGGGCTAGTCACTCTGCAAGTTGCCTTCAACAACCAGATCATCTCCAATTCGGTGGTCTTTGAGTACAAAGCGAGGGCATTGCCAACGCTGCCTTCCTCTCAGCATGACTGGCTGTCCCTGGATGGTAAGAAGGGTAAACTGCATTCCCACAAAGGAGAGGGGGGGATGAGGAAGTGCTGACTTACTGCTGGCATCCATTCACATATCCGTGCAGATCCCCAATAGAACAGAAAATTGTTGCCAAGAGTTCTGTCTTGAAAAGATGCTCTAGTGAGCAAAGCCCCAGTTAGCTTTGGTACTGCATTTTTTGTAGGGCAAGGTGTAACACATTTGATCATTACAGCATTAAGTCATGTTTTGCATGAGCAAAAATCAGTCATTGCAGGTCAAAGACAAGAAGTAGAATTTACATATCCTCACTTTTTCAAAGGAGCCTGCCCATATGTTCAGTTGCCAGTGATCAGGTGAAATATTTGCACATGTGAACAAATCTTGGATGCAAAGGTCAAAAAAGATGCAGCATTGTGACTGGATCCCCCTAATGTCTGTAAAACAGCTGATAGCAGGTGCACAGGGCCTGAAGCATGGTGGGAGAAGGGGTTTACCCCTTCCTCTTCTGAATAGTTTTGACTGCTGAAGCTGATCTCCTTCTGAAGTACAACAACAACAACAACAACAAAATGTTATTTGTATCCCGCCCTCCCCGCCAGAGCAGGCTTAGGGCGGCTAACAGCATAATTTAAGTCTTAGTTATACAGAAATAAATAAAATTACATTTAAACATTATGAACATTTTAATTAAAATTCTGATTAAGTTTTAAAATTAAATTAAATTAGTAAAAGTGCTAATGCTATGTTTGCTTTTTATGATGGCGGTTTTCCTTAGCGGTTTCCTTTTTCATCAGCGAAAGCCAGTCGGAAGAGGAAGGTCTTGCAGGCCCTGCGAAACTGTTCAAGGTCCCGCAGGGCCTGCATTTCCTCTGGAAGTTGGTTCCATAGGCTCGGGGCTATAGAGGAGAAGGCCCGGTTAACCTTGGAAGAAAACAAAGATGTTCCAAGAGAGGGTGGTTAATAAACAGGTGGAGATTCAATTAGCAAAACTGTTAAAAGAAATCTCACTGCTCCTTCTCTGTCACACCATAGGCCTAATATAAATTATGAACATATGAACATACCAAGCTGCCTTATACTGAATCAGACCCTCAGTCCATCAAAATCAGTATTGTCTATTCAGACGAGCAGTGGCTCTCCAGGGTCTCAAGCTGAGGTTTTTTATGCCTATTTTCCTGGACCCTTTTTAGTTGGAGATGCCTGGGATTGAACCTGGGACCTTCTGCTTACTAAGCAGATGATCTACCACTGAGCCACCATCCCTCCCCAAAGGTAAAGGTAATCTCCTGTGCATGAACCAGTCATTTCCGACTCTGGGGTAACGTCGTATCACAACATTTTCACGGCAGACTTTTTATGGGGTGGTTTGCCATTGCCTTCCCCCGTCATCTACTCTTTCCCCCCAGCAAGCTGGGTATTCATTTTACCGACCTTGGAAGGATGGAAGGCTAAGTCAACCTTGAGCCGGCTACCTGAACCCAGCTTCTGGCGGGATCGAACTCAGGTCGTAAGCAGAGAGATTGAACTGCAGAACTGCAGCTTTACCACTCTGCGCCACTATATGCCCCATATAGAGCATAAAATGGGAGAGAGGAGGATGATAGAAGCCACTTTGGGTCCTCATCAGGGTATAAAATAAATAAATAAAATAAATGCCTTTTTTTAAATGATGGGAAGGGCCCTGACATGGATGGCCCAGGCAAACCCAATCTCATCAGATCTCAGAAGCTAAACAGGACCAACTCTGGCAAGTACATGCAAGGAAAACCTCCTTGGAATACCAGGAGTCAAGACGCAGAGGCAGCCAGTACAGCCACCTCTCTGAAATGTCCAAGCCCAAGTAGGGATCACCAGATGTCAACCATGATTTCCAGGCATGCCTGCACACACGCACACACACAAAGAAAAATGATGGGAAGAAACCAATACAGATTTCACAGTGTCATGCCTGTTTTGGCCCTAGTATTTTATGCCACATGTGAATGTTGTTAATACAACCGGAAGGCAAAATAGAGCCCTTTTCAACAAACAGTACATTCCAGCGAATGTTGATTATACATTATGTAACAGATCAGTACAAACAAAAACATACTAAAGATACACACATGGAAAACCCAAGATCTTGTGGTGCTGAGAAAACATCTCTACTTTCCCCCCCCCCCCCAAAGGAAAGATGCTTAATCTTGGCTAGAAATGGACTTGGGTCCATTGGTCATTTCCAAAGAGATGCACAGAAAGATGAATGTGTGATCCCCTTCATAGGCAGAGCAGCACCTGTAGAAGACTAGATTGCCGCTGGGATCATGAGACCCCTTGCATTCTCCCCCCCCCCCCCCCAAATGCCACCTCTGTGCTGTGCAAATTATTGTGCACCCTTCCCTGTGCAGGATGGTAGAGGCATCCCCTCTAGGACTCTCCCACCCTAGCACTTAGATTCTTAGTTCCTCCCAACTAGAAATTCACCTAGAGGCAGAGCAGAAGCTCTAAGTATTTTTCCCCCAGCATACAGCAGAGCGCACAGAAGAGCTCCTGGTTTCCAAGGTATAGTTGGCTCCCTGGGCAGAATCTGCCATCCTTCCATGATCCTTCAGGGCCCAACCTGGAGATGCTGTTAATACCTTCAGGACCGAAACAGCAGAAGTTCTTTTGAAAAGGTTCACTTGAGGGGATCTATGATTCTGTCTCCCACAATTTTTAAAAGCAGCCAAGGGGAAACCCATTCAGATCTAGCCACAAAGCTGGAGAGGAAGAACCAATCTCTCCCCCTCTGAATGATGTGAGTCACACACATGTCCTTGATTCTATCTGTCCTCCTTTCAACTCGTTAAGCCCAAATCTTTGAGGTATTAGGCCCTTGTGAATGGCACAAAAGCCATTAGAAAAAGGTGTTGGGCTGGTTAATAGTTCCACCACCACCACCAAACACACAGCAAGATTATATAGCATTTCCCAAAGCACCACTGGCCATTAGCAGTAGAGGAGAAAGGGCAACAGAAAATGCCAGACTGCCCCTGAAACTCAGGAACAGCACAAAGGTATGGCAGCTTCACTGCACCCTCTCTTTGCCTGTCAGCTTTGGAAGTAAGCACATGTGCAGGGCTGGTTGTGGAGTGGGAGGGGATGCCTCTGCACAAAAGCATGAGAGAGAGGTGTGGTGACAGAGGGGGAGGAGGAGGGAGATTGCAGCTGTGAACAAAGTAGGGCATTGGTAACACAAACCACACACACAACCAGAACAGCTGCAATGCAGAGGCCTTGTAAGGGGAAAAGGGTGGAATAATTATGCCATCTCCTGTAACTCAGCTGCTGGCATGGGCTTTGTGCAAAAAGTGCAGCAAATGTCCATTTGCTCTTCCTGGGCATCTATAAGGAAACCCAGACTTTGGGATGCTTATTACTGGTGGCCGGGAAGGAATCTGGCCTCTCTTTTGAAAACGTGTCTCCCGGACGCACATGCCCTTGGCATAGTTGCCATAGCAGATCTGCTAACTGAGAAGGTTCCAATTCAAGTAGGGTTGAAGACACCCCGAGGTGGGGGAGAATCATCAGGAGAGCAGGAAGAAATGTAGAAAACCAGCAGATTGTCACTTTCCCATGTTCATTAATCCATGTTTAGCATCACGGCAGGGGGTGTGTATCGCAGGCATCTTGTCTCTGTCAAATCTACTCATGTGTAAGGAGCCCAGCCCACAACTCAGTCAAGTGCCACCTTCCACTTCCCTCAACAGTGGAGGCTGAGGAAGCCCTTGTTCTCCTTCCCCCAACCTGTTCTCCATTCAGACATCTTTCAAAAGGGAGTTGGAGACCGGAAGGGAGACAGAGCTTCATTCTAGGTGAGCAGGCTGTCGAGGTCGGCTCTGGTTGGCATTTGGAAGGGAGATCACCAAAGAAATCCAGGGTTGCTGTCTCTTGCCTTGAAAACCCAACGAGGGTTCATGGCACTTTATGTGAGCACACAGGCTCTTGGGGGCAGCGCAGAGCACTGTGGGCCTTAGCAGTGTCACCGCTGACATGTGTGGTGTAGTGGTTAAGTGTGCGGACTCTTATGGCGTAGTGATTAAGTGTGCGGACTCTTATCTGGGAGAACTGGGTTTGATTCTCCACTCCTTCACTTGCAGCTGCTGGAATGGCCTTGGGTCAGCCATAGCTATTGCAGGAGCTGTCCTTGAAAGGACAGCTGCTGTGAGAGCTCTGTTGGCCCCAACCACCTCACAGGGTGTCTGTTGTGTGTGTGTGTGGGGGGGAGATACAGGAGTTTGTAAGCCACTCTGAATCTCTGATTCAGAGAGAAAGACAAGGCATAAATCTGCAGTCTTCTTCTTCCTGTCCGATAATGGTTTTGTGCAGCTTGGACCATTGTGGGAATTGTAGTGTGATGAGGGTGCTCAGAATTCAGCCATTAGCTGTTCCCAACAGAACTGCAATTTCCAGAAATATCTGAGCCATCCCACCTATTGGGTGGGATGGAGACTATTTTTAAGCAGTCAGGAAACACACACTTCCTCGTGGCTAATTCCCACAACAAAAGCCATGTGATATTATTTATTATGACCAACCAAAATGATGCAAAACAGAATGCAAGTTTGCAGATTCTTTAGAACTTTGATTAAACTGGATGTTAAAGACAATAAAGGGGGGAGAGGATATTTTAGGCCATGATTTTGAGGCCTTGCATTCTACATAAGCTGTAGATGGAAGGCCTCAGGCTTAACCAGTTTTCCATCCCTCTTTTCTTTTTATTTTATTTTTACCATGCAGCCTGATGAACAGCAGTGAAGAGCTTGAAAGTTTGCAGTTTTATTTATTTAATTTATTTATGGGCAATCCATAAATTTAAAGTATAAATTTACACAGGGCTCTGGGTGATGTAGAACAGAAGTTAAAAACATCAAAACATAATATTGTTAAATAAGTCATTCCTGCCATTCTTAAAATAATCTCCAGATGTCATCATTAATTTGATCTTAACCCTGTTCCAGACTTCGTTGCTGCCTTGCAGGCAGGGTAAAGAGGAGGCAGAAACTAAAGTAGAAAGAAGAGGGTGCCAGCCATGATGGAAACCATTGCTGTCCTCAGCCAAAAGCCCGGCAAAACATCTGTCTTACATTCCATGTGGAATTGCATTAAATCCTGCAGGGCTCTGTTGGTGTTTGGCAGAAAGTTCCACCAGATTGGAGCCAGGATGGGAAAAGCCCTGACTCTGGTTGAGGATAGCCAGATACCTTTGGGGCCAGGGATCACCAGTAGATTGTTCTCAACAGAGTGTTAACACTCTCCCAAAGACATACCAGAGAAAGCAGACCAGAAGATATGCGGGTCCTAGACCACTCAAGGCCTCAAAAGTCAACACCAAACCCTTGAACCTTACTTGGTACTACACTGGGAACCAGGGTTGCTGGCAGCACAGAGAGCCAGTTTGGTGTAGTGGTTAAGTGCGTGGACTCTTATCTGGGAGAATTGGATTTGATTCCTCACTCCTCCACTTGCAGCTGCTGGAATGGTCTTGGGTCAGCCATAGCTCTCAGCTGCTGTGAGAGCTCTCTCAGACCCACCCACCTCACAGGGTGTCTGTTGTGTGTGGGGGGAGGTAAAGGAGATTGTGACTGCTCTGAAATTCTGAGATTCAGCATATAGGGTGGGATATAAATCCAGTATCTTCTTCTTTATGTGCCATCTGTGGCATTGTTATTTTTGTTGGCCTGAACAAAAAGCATCACGTGGCTTTTGTTTCTGGGTTTGTTCTTTGACCAATGCAGCTACCTGGAGCTTCTTTAGCTAGTTTTGGAACTTCCATTTGAAAGGGATGAGGGATCTGGCTATTAAACTAGTTTGTCCCAACTGCACTGAGGGAGGAGGAACTTGATGGATCCTTAAGACTTTCCTTCCTGAACTGGGAAGATGCAGCTGGACAGCTGATTCTTTTGTGGTTTGCCCTTGAACTGGCCACACGCCCACCCAGACCGGGATCCCATTCCTG
The DNA here is from genome assembly GCF_032191835.1 of Heteronotia binoei. Taxonomy (NCBI): domain Eukaryota; kingdom Metazoa; phylum Chordata; class Lepidosauria; order Squamata; family Gekkonidae; genus Heteronotia; species Heteronotia binoei. Next base: position 22,773,749 of record NC_083240.1, read on the forward strand.
TGTCATGGGACTTAAGCGAGATGGAGCTCCTCATATATGGATATGGCCACGAACTCTGGACCTTCCACCTCCCCCTTGTATTCAGATTTCCTTTACAACCTCATTTAGGTAAGTGGCCAGAGGGGTATTCAAAATGTTTGTCATGTTTAACACAGATGTAGGTATGAATTACAGATGTGGGACATGCAGCATGACAGGGAGAGTATAAACCCTCTCAACAGCTCAGGGAGACTTGCCTTAGATGCAGGCAATATGAACGTAAGTCAGGCTTGAGTCCCTGCCACTTGTAAGTTTTGAGAATGCCATGGTTTCCCGGAGGCCAATTCAAGAGACCCTTTTGAGTACATCTAGGGACATAAACTCTGTACTTAAGACCAGAAGGCAGGAACATTTTTGGTTCCTAGTTTCCGGTACCCAAAGACAAAAAAGTAAATGCTTTTAGAAAGCTTATGTGGGAAGCAGGTGCTTCCATACAGCCCTGGAAGTTCAGCAATGCTGGAGCCACACGGCAATGGCAGTAGCTCCCACGCCCCTGAGCAAATGATGTGCCCAAAGGGCCAATGCAAGGAAATGAAGCTATGGAGATGTGCTCCATCCACAGGAGTTGGTGATGCACTTTTCTCTTAGCGAGAGAGTTTGTTGTGACTTCAGTTCCCAGACAGAGCAAGGAATGTATTAGAAGCCACCTGTTGTCAAACCATAACTTTGAATGGAATTAGTTTTTCAGACCCATTTCAACTATTGCTTTAGGGGAGGGGGTAGGAGGAAGGGAGTCCAACTTTCTCTGCCAGCATGTGCGAAGGCTGTCTTTCATTACATTACCAGGTGGCAAGACCCATTTTCTGTTGCAGCCTTCTGGGGATGGCTGGGGTGCAAGAACCTGTCTTGCCAGGGAGTGACTTCTGCAACAGAACAAAGGAGTGCAAGCCACACCAAAGATCCCAATCGAAGTGGCCCAGCCTCCAAAAGCCATACTCAGGGATGGGAGCAAAAGCTGGGGAAATACATGAAGGGAGGGAGGACTGGTGCCTTGCTGGGTGGGGCAGAACTTTCTGTTCTTGAAGGAGCAGGTTCGAAGAGGATGCAACTAGTTATAAAGCCATGGCAGGAAAGCAGTCTATACTCCGGGTTATGGACCCACGAGGGCTAGAATATTGCAAGGTGCCGAGAAGAGCTTTTGCGTTGTCCTGCAGGTTTTCTCGGGAGTAAGTCTGGTGTGGCGTTCGTTTGGACAATCCCTCGCAGGCGCGGCTGAGACCTATGCTGGCGGCCAGGTCTGCAGGGAAAGACTAGAGCGGCACAGAATGGGGAGAAGCTGCTGGTTCTCCCGCCCAGCCGAGCTTTGTCATAATGCGGAGCGCCCCCCTCTCCCGACGGCTGCATTGCGGGCACACAGCGGCGGCAGGACTGTTTCCCTCCGCGAGCCGCCCGCTCCCCGACGGCGGCGGCTGCTGCTGCTAAGGAGCCAGGGCAAGCGCGTCCGGCAACACCGAGCCATCGGAGCGCAGAGGGACGGCATCGCTTGGCCGTAGCGGGCTGGGTCTGACCGGGCATGGCCCCGGCATTGGCGCAGCCGAGTTCGGAGACGGGAGCGCCGGCTGCTACAGGCAAGAAGGGCCCGGGAGAAGCTGGGGAAGGAAGCTTGGGGGTGGGGAAAGAAGCCCGGTGCCCTGCGGAGAGCCCCCGGGGCCAGGAGACAGTCTCCCCGGCGCTGGGCAAGATTCTGGGCGCGCCTCTCCAGCCGAGCCCCAAAGCGCCGCGCTCCGCTTTGCTATCCGCCGCCACTGCCCGGGCATGAGCTCACCCGGTGGCTCCTCATTGGCTCCGGCGCGCGTGTAAACAGTCAGCGTTCCCCAATGCTGGTGCGGGGGTGATGTCACTTTCCTGGCCCGGGATTGGCTGATGAGGAAGCTGCCTGGATCTAGGCGCGAGCAGGAGAGGCAGAAGAGGGAGGTGGGGTGAGGGGGGTTTTCGCTTGCTTGTTGGGTTCACACGGTCTTCGGTTTCTTCTTTTGGGCTGCGGTCAGTGCACGGGGCTCCATGGGGTTTGTTCCCAGGTAAGTGCACCTGGAGTCCTCCAACTCTTGAGCTATCAGTACTTGTCTGGCCTGTTTCACACGTGCATGGAGGTTGCTTCCTTTCTTTACACCTGATGACTGTCTGTCAATTCGACTGAATGTGTGAATGGACTCTTGTGACTTAAGTATCGCGAGGAGATAGAGATGCTCTGACTGTGCTGACAAAGCAGTGGCTGCCCTTTCACACAGGAAAGTACTTGCTTGATCCTGCAGTCATCAAGTGATGAAGCTCTGGAGAGTGAGCTACCCATTACAGACAGAGCCCTATTACTGGGGTGGGGGGCAGTTTTAAATTGAGGAGGAGGGGTGATTAACTCTTACTCTGCTTTGTGTTCCCTCTCCCTGCAACTTCCCCCTGTAGGTTTCAGAGAAGGAGAAAAAGTATTTTGAATCCAGCCCAAGGCTGAGCTGTGGAAAAGGCAGTAAGGGAAGGGTTGAGCAGAACACACCTCCTCTTACTGTTTCCCTGCTCAAAAACCACCAAACATATTTCTTCTGGAAAGCTAATAAAATAATGATATTGGTGCTTTCTTAGGTGGGTTTGTACATACTGGACAGATAGTTCCTAAGAGTACTTTGGGTGGGGGGTGTCTGTGTTCATTTAAGAAGTTTCTATGGGCACTTTCAGATGCAAGGAGTTAATGCAGCAAATCTGTCTGGATTCTAGTGCATTGTTGTGTTGTACATGTCAACAAGTTGGCTGCAGCTTAGTTGCAAACCTGTGTTGGCTGCTCTGTAATGTGTGAAATGGTCCTCATGAATGTACCTTGGATTTTCTTTCTAACCCTGTTTGCAAGTTATAGTGAATATGTGTGCTACAATCCATTTACAGTGTACACTTGATTTTTCTTTATATATGTGTTGAGTAATTTTTGTGTTACTTACAACATATGTATAGCTAAACATGTCATTTAAACCTCAGATTTATCCAGATACTGGTCCCTGTTTTCATTGCTAGAGTGAACATGTGTTGGTTCTTTCTTACAGATAGATGTTCACATGTATGTGCATTCACTGTAACATGTGAACAGGGGTTCTCTCTTGTTTGTGTGCTTTATGGGTGGTATTCATGAGGCAGCCAAAGTAGAAGAAAGTTCCTTTGGAATTCAATAGTCTTTCCAACAAGACCTCTCCACTTGTTCACACATTATATTCCACCACACAATTCATAATATTTGAGGAGAAAACAAGCAGTCTGTAACAGGCAAATGCATTCCGTATAAAAGTTTTACATCTCCCCAGACTCCATGCTTTCAGTAGAGTTAATTGACACACTTATCTGTGTCATGGGTTTCAGGGGTGTGTGAAGTAGGTCATATTTTTAGGGTATTTTGGATGCCATGCAGTTGTTAATACTTTCACTGTTCATCTCCTGTCCCATGCATATGTGTGGTTCTTTGGTGTCCACTGTTCACCATGCTGCTCAGATCAGGTGGTTTGAGAACAGGGAATGTCCATGCTTGAGGAGGGACCAGGCAAGCCAAGGTCAGGATTTGGAGGTGACGGAGGCATCATAAAGAGGATGGTTGGCACAGCAGGGCTACCAAGTGTTCTGATAGCTATATTTCCTCCCAGGATAGAGCGGGGGACTTTAGCTTCTAGTAGTGGGAGATGTGGCCTAAGGTTTGAATCAGGAGACATATGCAAGGGACATGTGTGGGGGCATAGTGTGGTAGTCATTGGATCTGAGACTTCTACATTTCATGTTGATTTTGTTGTATTCCAAAGTGCTCAGTTTTAATAAGTACTTTAGCTGAAAATCTTAGCTGATCATAGGCAATAATTTAAAAATCTCTAAGAATGCAAGAAACATATAATGCTGTTTCTGTGTTAGAATTATCCAGAGGAGAAATCCAATCATAACTTTCCCCCCTCATGTGTGTTCAAATGATAAAAGTTGATTAAAAAAAAAAAAAAAAGGTATGTGTTACCACTGAACCAAGGTTTCTTCTTTCTTTTCTTTTTCTTTTTGGTATTTTTTGAATTATGTGTGCACGCGTTCACATGTGTATGTCTGGAAGTCATGGCAACTTCTGGCAACCCCTACTGGGGCATGGAGGATGTTCAGTGAAGTGGCTTTACAGCCTGCCTCTGCCTCCCAGCCCTGGTATTCCAAGGAAGTCTTCCATCCAACTGCTTGCCAGGGTGGGCCCTGCTTAGCTTTTGAGATCTGATGAGATCGGGCTTGCCTGGGGTATCCAGGTCAGGGCACCGCTGAACCAGGGTTTGAAGATGGTTTCTGGTTAAGCCCATGTTCAATTCCAGCCTTGAATCAACATGTGCTTGGTGTAGCGCCAGATTGTGAGGGGCTCTACAGCCTGATGTGTGCATGGGGCAGCTACGTCTGTTACCTGTTAGGCAGGCAAGATGGGGTTTTTTTTATTAAACAATTTTATTGGTAACATATGGTAATAAATCTATATCTTACAACTTTGAAAAATTAATCTACCCCATATATTACTTTCCACCCACCCCTCCCCCCGTTACTTGACCCCCGCAGGCAAGATGTTTTGAAGGGTTGGACCCATCTCCTGTGGGCAGAGATGAAGTGAAACAGGTCCACAGCAAGGGTCACCAAATGGCCTTGTGATAACAATCTCAGTAGAAAGAGAAGAGAACAGATGGGAAAACATAATTGAAAATACTGAACTAAAACAAATCCCAAAACATATGTATGTTTATATATAAATATATATGTACATTAAAAAGAATTGCACAGGTAATTTGATTTTCTTGCTGACTGGAGCTTGGTATGCTGATAGTTCTGCAGATCCACTCACCAGAGGCACCCAGCTCTGCCCATTTGGCAAAACTCCCTCTCCTGGACAGGTGCAGAGGACTCAGGAAAGTGGGCACCTCTTTGAACTTGTGCAAAAGTGAGATGCAAGTAGTGCTTTATAGGAGGGGAGTGTGTTTATGGAGTGACCAGCATCTGCTGATGTACACTGGTGGACATGAGTTGGAGGAGCACAGAAGAGCCAGGGTTTGATGGTAGGGCACATGTTTTGTTTGCAGAAGGTCCCGGGTTCAGTCCCTGGAACTTTCCTTGGATCACTAAGGAACTTGCTCTGAAGTTCAGTGCAACAAGAGAAAAACCGTTCATTTTGAACAGTGAGAAATACCACCCACTTGCTAAAGCTTGCAACAAGATTCTGAGAATTCCTATGCCTTGTGAGCCAAAAGTGAATAAATTTGTCTTCTTCATTGGTGCTTCCTTTGGGCAGGCAACTACAAGCCAGCCTCCCTTCTTCACCAAGAATGATAAACTATCAACAGAAGAGGTGAGAGAGTGAGAGCTGTCCCCTCCAACTAGCAACGTCTGACTGGGAGAAGTCTCCACTGTGTACCACCAACACTAAACAAGTAGGAGGCACTTCCTGCCACAAGACTAGTGCCCGTTTGGAGTGAGGTGTGTCCACATGCTCTATGTGAGAGACTGCCAGGCAGGAGCACTTCCCACCCCATGTGGCTCTCCCAGCCAAAAGCCAAGTTCTCTCCTCTCCTCTGTAGCAGGGAAGGATCTGGAAAAGCCATCCCATATTCAGAATAATATTTTTATATATATCACTCTCCAGAGCATGCAAAGTATGCCAGTGGTCTTTACGAAAATTCTGTTCCATCAACTCACTTCTACTGGCAAGCACAAGCAGCGTTATATAAGGAAGCTCTCCCCCACACAAGTTGTTCAGTTTAGGGGAGTGGGCACCTGATCGTTAGGGCCAGCTAGGGAGCCAAGACAAATTTTGTGGGTCCTATTCAGGTACCAAGTTTTGAACCTGTTGGGACAGACTGGGAATGAATAGCAGAGGGTGGGCTGTGGAGGAATCTGTGCTAGCAGACAATAAGTTTGGTGTAGTCCAGGATAATAATAATAATAATAATAATAATAATAATACTTTTTATTTGTATCCCGCCCTCCCTGCCAGGGCAGGCTCAGGGCAGCTCACAACATACGAATATAATATACAATAAAACCATACATAATAATTACAATTACAATTATAAAATCATCATTAAACCATTAACAACTTGTATTAAAATTAACATTAACATTGTGGTGCTATAACTTAGGTCTTTAATAAAATTCAGTGGCTAAAACATGTCCAGCGAGACTTTCTTGGCTCGGTGTTAGGTGAAGGCTATTTTGAAGAGGTAGGTCTTAAAGGCCCTGCGGAATTGGTCTAAACATCGCAGGGCCCGTACCTCCTCCGGGAGTTGATTCCACAGCAGTGGAGCTGCAATGGAGAAGGCCCGATCCCGGGTGGTCTTCAATCTGGCCTCCCTTGGCCCAGGGATATTCAGCTGGTTCTTTCCAGCTGACCTCAGCGCTCTCTGGGGTTCATATGGGGAGAGATGGTCCCTCAAGTAGGCAGGTCCTCGGCCATATAGGGCTTTAAAGGTGATAACCAGCACTTTGTAACGGACTCAGTACACCACTGGCAGCCAGTGCAGTCCGCGCAGCCCCCGCTGTATGTGCTCCCACCTTGGGAGTCCCAACAAGAAGCCATCCTACAGAAGCTGGCGATCATAGTCAGAACCCAATACCGCCAGACTGGATTGAGACAGCGCAAATAGTTTTAAATTGATAAGTGAACTATGTTTTTATATGTTTTATGGAATTGATTGTTTTTATGATATTGTAAGCCGCCCTGAGTCCGCTTGCGGAGAGGGCAGGATATAAATGTAAAGTAATAAATAATAATAATAAATAATAATAAACAACAGCCTAGCTGCTGCATTCTGCACCAGCTGCAGCCGCCGAATTCGGCACAAGGGCAGCCCCATGTAGAGGGCATTACAGTAGTCCAGTCTCGAGGTGACCGTAGCGTGGATCACCATTGCTAGGTCCCAGTGCTCCAGGAAGGGGGCCAACTGCTTCGCCCGTCGAAGGTGAAAGAACGTGGACTTGGCAATGGCCGCTATCTGTGCCTCCATTGATAATGAAGGCTCCAGAAGAACCCCCAAGCTCTTGACCCTATGGGCCTAGACTGGATAGACTGGGCTACATTTTATTTTATTGCCATTCACCTACTACAGCAGGGTGAAAGGTTTAAAATTAAAGAGTGAAAAACAAAAGATGTGGGAACAGGGATTCGCACGTTTTTAGCAAACCTCATTATCTAGGCTTGCTTTGGTCTCACTATGCTCCTACTGCATTAGATCAAGGGCTGTTTATTTTGTGTGAGGTCTTGCCAAACTCAAGGGCAAGTATGACTGCAGGGGATGAAACCCTGCCTTCCTCCTCAGATCTGAGGATGGGATGCTTAGACTTGAAAAGCAGCATGAAGTATGGCTGCTTTCTGAACATGAAGTTGAGTTCCTATCCTCTGAGCTCCCAGGAAAGAGAGATAGATGTTCTTACCAGGTTAAAAGATGCACTTGCTAGTGGTGGATCTGGTAAGTGCTTGGTCCTGGGAAGGCTGTAGATCTGATCTGATGAACTGTGGGGAGGGAGAATTCTGGGACTGTGATTTCAGCCAAGAGCATAGAGATGGATGCCCTGAAGTTGCTCACTTGAGAAGTGTAAAATATCCCTTTGAAACAGGATCACAAGCAGTCAGTTTCCTTTGGAGTATACCAGAGACTTTCCTCACTGCCATCAAGTACCTATGGACAATTTCTACTCTAAATTTGAGATTCCCATTGGAGAATCAACTTCATTCCATAGTTTCTACTTACAGATCTGTGATCCCTAATTCTTGTTGCAGAATCTTGCCCATCTCACAGATATCCACTCTTTTTGGAGCAGTAGCATTACTTGGGTATCTAGGCTTGTTACTAAACGTGCAGAGCTATCTCAGTTTATAGCATTTGAATTTCAAAAGGTATTTTTTAAATTTGGGAAACCTGGAGATATAAAAGCAACACATATATAGAGAATTTTGAAAAGATATCAGGAGATGAATATGATTTTCAGTTCAGCTTTTATTTGTTTTAGCTTAGGTAAGAATGATGCATTATCATTGGCATTGAGCTATCTCTAAAAAATACTAACCCAATATCTTGACAATCAATGTTAGATCAACAGCATTACAGGTAGTATGTTCCCCCAGGATGGGTGATTTTTCTTTTTCTACTATGAAAGGCCTGTTTTCAAAAAGACTCTCTTGGAGGTAGAATTTTTGCTTTGGGGCTTCTCAGGGCTTAATGGCAATCTAGGACCAGCCAAAGGGGAAATTAGCTTTGAAGCTGCCTTTCCAAATTATTAGGTCAGCTGCTTTAGGCAAACTGGGCAGGAAAGGAATAACAGTCACAAGTGAGACATTCCTTAACTATTTCTACTTTGTGGAGCATTTTCCTGGTGGGTTGGAGTTGTGGTGTGTTTGAAATGATAACTAGGTATGAGCAGGGCTTTTTTTCAGCAGGAATGCAGTTCTGGCTGTCTTGGCATCAGGGTGTGGCCTAATATGCAAATATGTTCCTGCTGGGCTTTTTCTACAAAAAAGCCCTATTCAAAGCAATAGTGATGTCCAGGGGCATGGCCTAATACGCAAATGAGTTCCTGCTGGGCTTTTTCTACAAAAAGAGCCCTGGGTATGAGTCACCCCAACCCATGCTATTGGAGTTGCTTATTTGGTTGCTGTCTTGTATGTCTCAGGGCCAGTTTTTCTTTGTCAAAAGAGTGCCTCTGCCATAGGAAGGATCTAGCCTAGTAAACTGCCCAGGACTGTGCACAGGCTAGAGCCTAAGAGGCTGTGGGATTTTGTAGGGAGATTACCTTGGAATCCTTGGCCATCTGCCTTGAGTTCCATGCCCTAATGTATTCGCTTAACAAATCAAGGAGGCTTAAGCGTCTTAAAGATTGGCTAGCTTATGCTTTCTCTTTGGTCACAGAAGTCTGAGGAAAACTTCTTCTTTCTCCAGCAGAAACCCTGGCTTCTGGGATTTTTGCTCCAGGGCGTTTGGCCTTGGGGAAAAGAATTCATTATGAAGGTTGCATGTGTCTGAGTGTGGCAGTCAGTTATTTTTGCAAGCAAGCATGAGGCCCTTAACAGCTGTGAAAATAAATGGCCAGTATTCAGAGAAATCTTAGAAATTAAAGGAACTGCTGAATAATGTTTGTACCAGTCTGGATTTGGCACTCAGTGCTCCTCCTTTTGACATGCTGTGGGGACAGACAGAAAAGTTTGGATGAGACCCATAGACTTTCTGCTTCCTTGCCTCTTTCCAAGCAGGAATCCACAAATGCAGATAGCAGGTAGCCACTGAGTGGCAATTATAAATCTCTTCCTGACAACCACCTGCACCTTGGTTCCTGGCACAGAAGGAAAGACCTTTCCCATCTTCTTTGCACACCATTTATGCCTCCTCAGTTTGCATTTCACTTGCTGAGGGAGCCTTTAGCACATGTAAGCTGTGTAGCATGGCTGATTGTCACAGGCTGGAGAGACTGGTAGAGATGCCAGCCTCCAGGTGGAACCTGGGGATCCCCAGCAATTACAGCTCATCTCCAGACAACAGAGATCAGTTCCCCTGGAGAAAATGGATGCTTTGGAGGAACCTGGATCTGGCTACCTTACCCGTCCTTCCCCTGCCAGTGGCCAGGGGAGACCTGGCAACCCTAGAGATAAGTACAACTCTACTGGGTGCCCTTAAAGCCAGGGAAAGGTGAAGCAAAGGGGGCAATTTCTCTATCCCTGTTTCCACTTTTGATGGGCTTAAATAGCCTTGGATGTTCCCTCAAAGAGGTAGAAAGATGCTGCAAACCGTGGGCATTTTGAACTCCTTCTGCATAGTGCTACAAAGAGACAAGAGGGGCCACCATTACCCCCCATTTTACATCCCAGGTGGGTTTCAAGCAGACACTAATGAAGGGGCTGACATTATTTCCTATACACCAAGACAAAGGCTGATTCCGCACTCACCTTTCTCTGGGGCAGGCTTCTGTTTCAGGGTGGAGCAAACTGGCGATTTCACACTAGTTGCTCCGTGCCACCATTTTGCACAGGGCAAATCATCGGTTTGCCCCACGCAAAATGGCAGCACAGAGCAACTGGTGCAAAATCACCAGCTTGCTCTGTGCAGAAATGGAAGCCTGCCCCAGACCAAGGTGAGTGTGGAATCAGCCAAAGTGCCTACTTGTACAAAGTGAATTCAGATGATCACCTTCTTACCCTGTATCTTGCTTCTGTCTCTCCATAAACCCACACATGGTGGACATGCATGGCACTGAATAAATTAAAGCAAATAGAAATTGTAGAGCAGATGGTCTGAAGCAAGAGTCTTTGCCCATGAATGGAGCCAACAGAATTTGGAGATTTTTCCCTGGATCAGAGGAGAAGAGTTGAGCTTGGACATGGCCTTTTCCCTACATGCAGACCAGCCAGCTAGGAGCATGAGCCTCTAAGTGGCCTTTGACATCCTTCATAATATTTCTGAGCTTGAGCTGAGAGGCCTGCTAGGAAGCTGGAAGCTGAGACTGCTCCATCCCGCTTCTCTTAACAAGGTCTCAAGCAAGGGGGAAGCTGGTGAGGGCCTGTGCCCTGCAGGGTGTTCTTTCTGATCTAAGCATTCAATTTTTATCCTGCCATGTCAGCAGTGCCCCAAAGCAGCTCGCTGCTGCAAAGATTTTTGAAAGCAAAACCCCTCTATCAGTCTTGCAAATGAGCAGTGTTCCAAAGGTGCTCATCTCTCAGAAGGCTGGGAAAGGATCTGTTGGTTCTGCTAGCTGCTGAGAGCCTATTGAAGATCCAGGTATGGAAGAGCATTCTCTCCCCTTCTCTTTGTGAATATTGGCCTCACCTTGGATAAAGAGGTTTCATCAGACTGTGAAAGTCTTGAGGGGGATCTTCTTGGAAGAGGCACCAGTGAGGGATCAAGGCTGTGTGGGGCTTTAAAGTAAGATCCATCATTTCAAACTCAGCTTCGAAGGCTAACTAGTGACCAGCATAGCTCCTTCACTGCTGATGCTGGAGGCTCTTGGGCTGACCCTGGTCAAGCACATTCTGGGCCAGTGGAAGCTGTTTTTTTTCCAGGGGAGCCAGTATAGGGAGTGATAAGGGAGTCTGTTCTAGAGATGACTTTGGGTACACATGATGGTTTCTCCATTGCAGGCAGAAGAGAGAGGGCAGAGCAAACAGGGGTGTTTCGTTGTGCTGAATTAACAGGCCAGATAACTGAATTTGGGCTTAGCAACGCTGCTCAGGTGCCACTTCGGAGATGTGCAATTGTGCCACAAAGAATGCAAGTCACAAATACGGTGCTCGTAGCTCCCTGTAAATGGGGGCCTCCCAAATACCCTCAAATATGTTGACGTCCTCTTCAAAATCCAACTTGTCCTTAAAGCCCCGAAGCCTTTCTTCAGCTGAAATGAAAGTGCAGGGCGTGCAAGAGGCCTTGCACACACACATTGGTTTCGCCCTTAGCACATCTCCCCTTCCTCTCCCTGTGCTCTAAACGTTACCTTGCCATTCTCTCCCAGTTTTCTACATGGCTGTAAACTTAGATTGTAAGTTTCTTTGGGCAGGGAGCTCCTGTCATTCTATCCACTGAAAATCACAAAGTCAGAACCAATGTTCCCTCTAAGCTGTTGAATCTTGTGAGCAAAAATTCTGCTTTGTGAGCTACTGGCTTTAAAGTTGTGAGCTACTGCATAAATTAGCTTGCTCTAGCACCATTTTTCCTGAGCTGAGGCTAAAAATTTGTGAGCTAGCTCACACTAACTCAGCCCAGAGGGAACACTGGTCAGAACTAAAAAACATGCAGGTCTTGATAGTGGTACCAACTTTGTCTTTATAATGAACTGGGCATGCAGATGTATATAACTTTTTGTTTAAATGAAAGGTAGCTTGGAAAGCCGCAAATGTGATTAAAGGAAGGGTGGTTGGGAAGGAAGCTCTTGACCCTTTGCTTGGTGTGTGTGTGTGTGGTTTAAGTGTCCTTCCTGGAGTACTCTCCTCTGCCCACCACCACCCTGTGTATATATGGGTATGACTTGGATCTGGTAGACCAGGTTTGAATCCCTGGTCTTCCATGGAAACTTGCTGGGTGAGCTTGGGTCAATCACACTCTCTCTGCCTTACCTATATCACAGGGTTGTTGTAAGTATAAACTGCAGGAGAGGAGAATGATGGAAGTTGCTTTGGTTCCCCTTTGGGGAGAAAAGCAAGGCATAAATTAAATAAATACCAACACCAACACCTTTTCCTATGTGGACAGAAAAGCCAGTTGGAAAGTGGATTTTGTAAAGTAAAGCAGTGAGCCAGCAGGGTTAAATGATTTCCTCTGCTCCTGATGGCCACCTCCCAAGACTGCTTTTTATTTTATAATCACCAGGGAAGTTTACACGCATTTATTTGTAACATCTAGTTCGGCCCTCTGCCTTTGGTGGGGGGGAGCTGTTTGTGTGTGTAATTTTAGCCCAGACTAGCCATGCATTGAGTGTGAGGCAAATGATTGTTTGTGGAGCAGGCAGTTGGAAAGGTGGGTTCGGAAGGGACGGCTGCATTGAAGAAGTTGGTGTCCCTTGTGTTAACCGGTTTTGGGGCTGGGAGCCCTTGACCCTCAACAAATTTCCAGGCAGAGACCTCTTTGCTCAAAATCCAAAGATTTATTTGTAGTAATAATAATAATAATAATAATAATAATAAGAAGAAGAAGCATTTGCAAATGGGGAGAAAGATTTTCAGGCTCAGCTGAGTCTCTCTCTCTCTCTCCGTCTTGTTAACATAAGCTGCTGGTTTTTAAAGCATTCCCGATGCAAAGAAAAAAATAAACCCCCCTCCTTTCTCTTCCTGAGGCCAAAAACCGGCCAGAGGACTCACAGTCTGACTCCTCCCAAGCGCAAAAAAAAGCATTTCCCCCCCTCCCTTCCTTACATGAAAGCACAGGCAGGTACTGAGCACATTACCTCATTTTGCTTAATTGGCTAGGGCCTCTTCTGTCCAGCTAGATAGATAACGCTTCCCGTCCTAGCAAACTTTAAAGTTTCTTTTCCCACAAAGTGGTGGGCCTCTAATCTGAGATACGCATGCTCAAAAGGCATCCCGTTCTGGCAAACCCTCAACCTCCTCCGCATTACCTTTGAGTTGTCAAGGCAACTCCACTCCCCCTATGCAAGATGTTTTTTCGTTGCGCCATTCCCAGATCAGAGCCAAACTCCCTATAACCCTATGTGCACAGATATAACAGGCCATCATACAAAAGTTCCAATATATATATATATGAATATTTACATTTGGGGCTTTCCTGAATGAGCCAGACCTTTTGGCTTTAATTATTCCAACACTTGGTCAGTTCAGGCAGCATCTCCTAGCAAGGTGGAGGCAGCCATGTTTGAAAGGATGGTGTGTGAAAGGGACCAGCTTGTCAGTCTCTGCAGTGGACATGCTCTGCATAGGAATGGGGGAAGGAGGCGGTGGCAATGCTATCAACTGCACTGCAGCAGCTGCTGCTGCTGCTGCTGGTAGAACAAAAGCTCTTCGGGAAAAAACAGCAGAGTAGAAACTGTGTGTGTACTGCAAGCCTGTGCTACTGAGAAGCATCAAAACGAGTGGCTGTGTTAGTCTGTCTGAAGCAGGAGAAAAAGAGTTAGAATCCAGGTATCTGAAGTAGTGAGCAGTGATCCATGAAAGCTCATACCCTACCACAAATTGTGTTAGTCTTTAAGGTGCTACTGGATTCTTACTCTTTTCTATCGCTTCTAAGAAGCTGCAGCCTTGATCTCTGTCTGTAATCCCACAGGAAGCTCCGCTTGGCTAAATGTCAGGCTGGGAGGAGACAGAAAGAGCAAACAAAGGCTTCTTCCACCTCCCCATCCAAGAACGGAGTAAGAAGTTACACAGATGCCACCTCCAGTCTGTTGCAGCTGACTCTGTGGCTCTTGAAATAAAATTGCTGAGTGTTGACAGTGCACTCCTAGGCAGAGTTACTCCAGCCTAACCTCATTCATCTGCTCATCCTCCAGTGTGATACATGCAAGTTGTCTGTCAGCAATGCTCTTCTCCTGTGAACACTGGACAAATCATCCAGGTGCTGTGCAAAAGCATAAATGGACCTTCTTTAAACAAAAGTTTAAAGGAAAGTCTATCAAGAAATTGATGAATTAGAATTTATCACATGGTTTTATTAGAAGCACAGGGGCCCGTGGGCTAATTTACACATGCATGCACATCAGGCAGAGCTGGTGCTAAGGGTTCTGCCGCTAGAGGCAGACCCCTGCGCTGTGCCTCCAACTCTCCCAGCTCAATCATTTGTTATTTTTTTGCGTGTGCCACAATGATGTCACTATGTGATGTCATCATGAGGCTGCTTTTCCCCTCCACAGCACAGGGAGGCAAAGCGGGGCCGGATCTGACCCCGTTTGCATGCTGGGCTCTTCTTGGGGAACCTGGCGAGCAAACGCCCAACCCCGCTCTGCTTCCTTGCAGCACGTGGAGGCAAAGCCGGGCTGGATTTGGCCCCGTTTGCACGCTGTGCTCCTCTCAGGGAGCCCGGTGGGCAAACGCCCAGCCCTGCTCCACCTCCCTGCAGCGTGGAGAGGCAAAGCGGGGCTGGATCTGGCTGCACGCCGGGCTCCTCTCTGGGAACCCAGCAAGCAAACGCCTGACCCCACTCTGGCGTGTGCCCCGTAGGCCATGCGGTGCCCTAGGCAGCCGCCTATGTGGCCTACTCCCACACGCCAGCCCTGTACCCAGGTCAGGGCACCAAGATCCTTTTAGAAGAGGGACTCAGAACCCATGTGTTAAACTCCTGCCCTTTCCTGACTGTTAGGAGTGACTAGAGTAGACTGCCCAGTTGAACAACAGAAGCGGTGAATGCATTTTTAAGGAAGAGGGCAATCCCAATGACACTGAATAGTGCAGCCAATTTAGAGGGGGGAAATTGTCAGTGCCTTCAGTTTTAATCACTATAGTGTAGTCTCCTATAGTATAGTTTGGTGCAGTCGAGCATGGGGTGACCTCTTGAATTCAAGCTCTTGGGTGAAATAGATCACCGGAACCAATCTGTTTTGGGGGCTGATTTTACCACTGGTACTGCTTTGGTCATCTTGGTTAATTACTTCAGGATATGGATAGGAAGAGTGCATCTGTTAACATTATCGGCTGTCTCAGTGGCTTTTGATGCCACTGATCTCTGTGTTCTTCTGTACACCTAAGTCAAGGTGGGATTGAGAGGTACCATGCTATAGTAATTTTGATTATTCCTGAAAGGGCCAGGAGATCAGTCACCAGAGGTCACCATGACTTCCAGGTGCACACAAACACACACACATGCATTCATATGCACATATGAAAATACAAAAAAAAGAAAAGACTACCCTAACCACCAGAGTCACTTGAGGAAGGGGATTTGTTCTCACCTGTGAACCCCTATTCTTAGGGGTTCTTATTTTGGTGTAGTTGACCCAGCATTCATTTTAAATCTTCTCTGTAAACCATCTATCTAGTTAGATGGTAAACAGTGCAATCCTAAAGAGAGTTACATCAGTCTAAACCTATTCTTTTTAATGGGCTTAGACTGGAATAAGTCTCTTTAGGATTGTAAGGGTTTATTCTCCAAATATGTTGATAAACTTCATGTATAAAATTCAAGACAACTCTACATATGTATACCTTTTATAAGTAATGATAGTTCTGCTTTCTGTGCTGTGTCCGAGATGCATTTGGAAGTAGTCAATAAATGTCAGGAAAAGTCATACTGGATGGAATCCATTTTTTCAGAAGCAGCCATACAGGAATTGGTTTAGGACCTTAGCATTAAATACCTTTTAGGCCGAGGGAAGAAATTCACTTCTTGATGAACAGAAGTATTTTACAATTGTCTCAAGGCTGTGTTCCTTGCAAGATCCAGATGTATTTTCCATGTAAGAGATGCTTCAAAGTGGATTCCCAGGTATTTGATATCTGTCCCAATTGAAGATTTCCCCCTTTTTCCTTTAGGTGAATAGTGTGACCTTGGATTTTGCCACGTTGATAGACAAGACCTCACGATAACAGTAAACCTCAAAAAAAAATTATCAGCTTGTGGAGGCCCATTGTTGATCTAGACATTATCACTGTATCATCAGCATAAATAAGGATTGGAACTTCTTGCTTGGATAAATGTGGAAAATGACATGCTTCCTTCAAGAGACAGGGTCTGAGATAATTTTATATATAATTTGAACAACAGGGGTGCAAGTACACATCCCTGCTAGACTCCTTTGTCTAGGATCAATGACTTTTTAGCTTAGATCAGGGATGGCCAAACTGTGGCTCTTTCACACATATTGTGTGGCTCTTCAATTTAAAGTTAAAGTTGCTTTCTTTTCACCTCCCCCATCTTCCTTCCTTCCTGCCCACCTGCCTGCTTTCAGACATCTGATGTTCATATCTTGCGGATCTCAAACATTTGACTTTTATTCTATGTTGTAAGCCAAATTGCCCTCAAATGAGATAGCGGAATTTATTTAGGTGGGCAAGGATGGCTAACTTAGAGGGATCAACAACCTTTGTATACCAGAGTGGGTCTTCCCAAATGCCCAAATCAAACAATAAGGAGATGATAAACTAAAATGGATATTTATTAAAAAAATAGCTCTCAAGCATACAGAAAAATAAAAATCACACCAACAAACATACAGTCCTAGGAATATTAGCAGGAAAATTGGATAGAGGAACACATAGGGACAAAATACAGACATCTTTACCATCTTGAAGACTGCATAAGGAATGGTCCAATAGTGAAGATTATAAAGGGGGAGGCAGAGCCAGGGATGACTAGCATCACTAGCCATAACGGGGTGTAATTGGGGATGGCTCAGACAGCAAGATGGGGATACTGTAGAGACACACTGAACTGGCCATGAACTGACCTTGATATAACCAGATTTGTGCCCTCAGGTGATGATGTCAGGTGATCTGTGACATGTAGGTCAGATGACCTGTGACAAAAGGACATGTGACTCCTGACAGCACTAGGGGGCAGGCTCCCAAATGTTTGGAAAAAGACTTAATGGGGCTTGATTGGCTTACTTATTGTTTACCTTGGCTAAAACAAAGAAATCTAGGTGGGGAATTTGGATTCAAATTGATTCCTGTTTATAACACCATAGCACACAATGGGGAAGGTTTATGTGACAGGATTAAGTTTTTGGCAATGTTGTCTCTCTGGAGCTTCTTCATTGTGTTCAGCACTTTCCTGAATAGCTGACAGGACCATTCCATTGTTAAGAGTACGGGTGTGGTAGCAATTTCCTTCTTGCCCGTTGCTTCTTCCATTTACATTTCCATGGGTGCGGCAGGAGTACGTGATGGTCTCGCTTAGCCTTCATGGAGGAAGGCAGGAACAAGAGTTGTTGTTGGAGGATCTTCCAGGAAGAAGGCTTCTGAAGGGCTGCTGCTCTATGCACTGTCTCTACTTCATGACAGGAATGCTGTTGAAGTTCTGAAGGGCTTTGGCAGTTCCACAGTGAAGCATGGTCTGAAGTCCTTCCTTGCAGAAAAAAGGCACGCTGTCCTAGGCAGGGAGTGCAGCAGGGCTAGGCTGGAGAGCTTGCTACCGCAGTACAAGGTTTAAATGCAAAATGGAGGCTTTGCTCCTTGCCAGCTTCCTGGGAGAAAGTGCATTTCTACACAGGGGGTTCAGCCATCTGACCAAATTTCCATATTGCCAAATCCTGCTGCTGCAAAATGATTCTTATTGGATAGGCTTTTGGGCTTTGTGCAAAATGTCACAGCCCGGACTGTATGCATTTCCTGACTGTTTAGCCCCACTGTTCATGATACACTCTGCACCTGGGTGTGTAGGCGGGTGTTTGTTTATATATTTCATTAATCTTTTCCATGTGCACGTAAGGAACTGCATGCTCCTGCTGGCAGCTTCTCAAACTGGGTGGAGCTGAGAGTTCGGAATGTTCAAGTGGATGGCAGTTAACATTTGAAAGTTGAGGCTGTTGTGGGGGGTTTTTTCCCTGAGAGAGTGGAAGATTTCTGTGGGACTCTCAAAGAAGTCAGTCTGTGGAGCTGAGGGAAGGGCAGTTGACCAAAGAGGGGCCATCTTCTGGCACAGGCCTTTTGTTTCGAAGTGTCATGTTGGCATTTATTTATTTAAAACCATTTCTATTCTGCCTAATCTTCTCAGACTCAAGGTGGCTAACAATGCAGCAACCAGGTTGTGAGGATACCATACAGCAGTCCGGTTAGCAAGGCTTAAAACACACAGTAAAATGAACAAGTTGTGACGTTGAAGTGCACACATGACAGGTGTTCACAATTTAAAAAAAACACAGTGCTGCGAGGGAAAGTTACTTCTCAGAGCCTGTAAAGAGGATATAACTTGACAAGCATTCAGGCCAGCCTAGAGTGTGTGGGGAGACTAGGGGCCAAACTGGATGTGACGGCATCCTTGTGGCCACAGTGGGGATGCTGTCACCATTTAAAAAAGGATTTTAAAAGGCCACAAAGGCCCAGTCCTGTTTGGGCCCCCACAGCACAGTTCTCGTTTTCTCCCTCATGTCTTTTCAAGTGCTGAAACCAACACAGGGAAGGGTGAGGCCATTTTGGCACTTGATAAGGCACAAGGAAGGGGGAGAAGAGCCCCTCAGCCTGCCTGCGCCGCATTTTTAAATCACTTTTAAATGTCCATTGTGTCCTTGTGGCTGTCAGGAGGACGCTATCACATCTAGTTTGGACATTATTTATTCCCTAACCCAGGGTTTGTGGCTAATCATGTATACTTTGTTTAACAGTGTTTTGTTCTAAACTCCTAGTTCTATCCCTCTGGTTCCTCTCCCCACCCCCATCCCACCTTCCCGTAAAAGCTGTGTTTTCATAAGCAGCTGTTTGGGTTGAGTGAAGCCTCTGCAACTCACTAAGTCTCTCTCTGTTTCAATAAACCTGTCTTTAAGGTGCCACGAGACACGCGTCTGTGTTGACGGCAACAGGTTTGCCTCACACACCTGTCCCTCGGGAATAAGCATACTTGGGTGTCATCTATAAGCTTCCCAGCTGTAATTGGCAGTGAAAAGAATTCCCTCCCTGTCCCTGGCAGTTGTCAGGAAATGTTTCTCATTTGGGCCAGGACTTGGAATACGGCATACCTTGTTTCCCCTCATCCTTTGTGAATGATGCAGCCTTGTTTGTGGTGAGAGAGCAAACTCTCTTTTGCAGCCTGTTCTGGATTACTTTTGTTTTGTCAAGATTTATTAGATAGCTAATCTTTTCCTCCTGGTTTCTGGATGTGCTAAGGATGTGGAAATCCATGGATGTGACTTGAATAAGCTGTAAGGAAATAAATTCCTTCTTGGTTCCTTGGGGGTTAAACCACATAGGTTCTTCCAGTCCAAGTGTGTGTGTGAGAGAGATATATAGCTGATGTTTATGAAGAAATCACAGTTCCCTTCAGGAGAGACTTGATTTGGATTGGATTGGAATGGTTGGCCTGAGCAGGCTTGAGAGCATAAGCGATGCTTGGAGGGTTCTCAGAAGCCAAGGGCAAAGGGCAGATAACTGGCCAGGATGCTTCTTCAGGGGGGTAGGCTTTTTGTGTTTTTACACAGCTGTACTTCACAACCACCCCAAATTGGGTGACTTGCAAAAACAGAGTTTGTATAAGAGAAGCAAATGAATGCTCTCAGTTTGCATCATTCTTAGGAATTTAAAATGCAGCTGTCCTCTGTTTGTAATTTGGAGTTTGGATTTTTAGATTTAACTGCACGGCACTTCCAAAGGCTTCTTGAAGATCTCCTAAATCTAAGCCAAAATGCTGGCCAAGAATAAGAGAGCGTCAATCCTTGGCAGTGTCCTACAGAACATTGGGAAGAGTTTGAATCTTCTCACTGAGCTGGATCTGGCCATAGAAGTCCAGGCTGACCTGCCTTCCCTGCCTGTTTTTGAAGCAGAAAGCTTACAAAGAGGAACAGTAGGAACTGGTAGAACTGGAACTGAAGAGCCAGTACAGTATTACCTTAGCAGTTTTCAAAATCCAGACCTGTCCAATCCCTAGCCTGGGATTCTGGCTTCTGTTGTTTGATTGCTGGGCAAATGGAGAGAAGTGATGGGGCCAGACCTGGAGGCGACCAAGCAAGAAATGCTGGAACTGAGAGGGTGGAAGAGTTGTTTTGCTAGCTGTCCTTAGAACTTACAAGCAGGGCATGAAGGTGGGGGGAGGTTTCCTGCTGTTTGTCCCCTGCATTCAGTATACTGCATCTGTATGTGGAGGTTCTGTTTGGCTGTTGTTCCCGCCAGCCATTGTTAAACCTGTCCATTGGGAGTTGCTGCTGGGGCCAGTATGTAGCTGGTGGTCAAAGAAATTGTGTGTGAATTTATTTCTACTGCACAGCTGAGTTCTCTGATTCAGACGTGTTTCTGTTTTTGTCTTGTTGGCTGAGAAAAGCTAAGAAATCTGTTCCAGACTATGTCCACTCAGAGGCAGAATTCCACTCAGGCAGGAATGGGAAGTGGAAAAGGAACAAACGCCTGATAATGAAGGCTTATTTCTGCAAACTCTTCCCACCAAACTGATTCTCCTAGCTTGGGGGTGCTTTTTTGTTGTATTGCTGTCTGTTGTGTATGTGACCAGAATTGTATCTATGATATGGAGTTCTTGCCTGGCTCATTGGAGGCTGTAGGACTGAGCTTGGGGACTCAGGAACAATAGGGAGTAGGATCCAAATTCCTACTGCCCTGCTCCAGTCATGAGCCCCCTGCTGGTTTGAATGATCCTATAGCATGCTAGCGCGGGAACTTTGTGTGTGTATATAATTGGCCCAGTAGGCCCAGTTTTCAGTCTTTTAGGGCAGCACTATACTATGCTATATTCAATAAAAGAGCTATGTTCACTACCACCTCGCCTCATCATTGCATAGAACCCACTATATTATACTGCCCCTGGAATACTCCTCTCTCACACACACCCTTTCGCTGTTTTGATGCAGATAACCAGTTCAGAATGTCTATCTTGGAACGGTTGGAGCAAATGGAGCGAAGGATGGCCGAGATGACTGGGACTCAGCAGCACAAGCAAGGAGTAGGAGGGAGCAATGGCAACGGCAATGGAGGCAGTCAAGCACAGGTACATGCTCTGGCCCTGGCTTTGCCCCTTACCCTTTCTGTCCTTAGATGCCCTTTGAGAGCTGCTGACTTCTTGAGACATCTTGCCCAGTGTCTCTTAGACTCTGTCCTGCTGACGAAGCTGCTAGTGATATCACAAACCTGGAGGAATTTAATCAGAACCTTTTTAACAACCTGAATACCTCAGAGTAGCTCGAGCTTATCAGAGCTTGGAAGCTAAGCAGGGATTAGTGTACTTGCTTGGATGGGAGACCAACAAGGAAGATATGAGTTGCTATGCAGAAGAAGGGAATGACAAGCCACTTCTGCTTATCTCTTACCTTGAAAACCCCATGAGGAGGCTCCATAAATTGGTTGCAGTTTGACAACATGTTATTATTATTACATTTATTAAGTATCATTCTGTCCCACTCTTCTCTTGTGCTCTTGGGATGCATTCCCTTTAACAAAAGAACTTCTTAAAGCAGAATGAAATAAAACAACTTCACTAATTGCTGACTCTTTGAGAAATTGCCATTTAGCATAATTAAGTACCGTTCAGTTAATTCTGATGCTGTTCATTTACTTCAAAAGCAACTTGTTTAGGGCTTTACAGTTTTGTTGACTTTCTTTTCCCCACATAGATTCAACTCCTCCTTAAAAATAATCTTCTTTTTAACTGTGGCTTTGAAAGATTTAAAGGGGTTTGGGGTGCAGGAGTCAGCAAGAGGAGGCAAAACAGGGTCCCTTTTCACTTGAGTGTGAAACTTCTGCAGAACAAATCCCAGCTGGGGAAGATGTCCTCTTGTTAAAGGGAATATCTCGCACCATTCATCCTGTACAATAATGCCTGCTTAGCAGGAGCAAGTTGTTAACAGTTTAACATCTCCAGTTGTAAAGTCAAATGCTGTCTGTAATTGAAGGCATTAGAAATCCATGCTACTGAGAAGTTAAGAGCAGGTTGTGATGATGTGAATACGTATAGCATGATAGCATCAATAATGAACAGAAGTGTCCTTGTACTACTAAGTTTACAGCATGCACCAGCCATCACAGGCCACCCCACCCACTGCATTGAGCCCCTTCTTTTTGCTGCTGGGAGAATAACTGACTTTGCCAAGCAAACAAATCAGACAGGAATAGATGGATTTCCCAAATGAAATTGGAAATGAATGGTATGTTTTACGCTGCTTGTAGCATCAGAAAAGCCCTGCTCGGTCAATTCAAAAGTCCAATATCCTATTTCCAGCCATCCAAATGCCTCTAGGAAGCTCAAACCCTGGCCCACCCCAGTTGTTAACCCTTAGATGTTTACTGTCCCTGATCATGGATGTTCTATCTAACTATTAAGGTGGCTAGCTGGTGAGAATGTTCTCCTGCGTGAATCTTTCAAACCCTTTTGTAGAAAGCAATATAAGCTTGGTTAGTTCCACATGGCCGTTTAGTCTGTCATTGCCATGATGGGTTCATGCTGTTTTTGATAATGTTATAGTCAGATAATGTTATAGTCAGTGTTTTCTAACTCATTTTTTCCAGTTATATTCAGCCTTGAATTGTTGTGATTTGTTTTGCACTAATCTCAGCATAAATAGTGCTTCCTGGCCAAATGTGGACTGATGCAGTTTTTATGGAGGCATTCCATGGCCACTGTCCCTTTGAATTCTTTGCTTCTGAGTCTCCTCCTCACTTGTGAATGACTGAATGGATTAGGACATTATGGGAGGCTTTAACTACTCTTTTAAAATGTATTTTGTGGGTTTCTGGGTATCTCTACATATTTATTTTATTCACGCAAAAACAGAAGGAAGGTGCTCAGAATTAAGCATGTTCGTTGCATAATGTCAGTGATTAGTATGAAGCAAAAATATTTTTAAAATAAAATCGGAGAGCTTTCAAATTTTCCAGAGTGAAGTTTGGGCCTTCTCCCCCTCCCTTTCTGAGTCTTTTTTGCTTCTGTGCCCTTTGGGAAGGCTAAGCAGTTGTGAGAGGACAAGCTCTTCAGGATAACAACTGACTCATTCCACAGTGCCCTCTCAGGCAGTGTTCCCTCTAAGCTGAGTTAGCCTGAGCTAGCTCTCAGTTTTCTTAGCCTCTAGCTCACACATTTTTGTTTTCACTCAGGAAGGATGGCCCCAGAGCAAACTAATTTATGCAGTAGCAAAATAGCTCGCTCACAACTTTAATGCCAGTAGTCCACAAAGCAAAATTTTTGCTCATGAGACTCCATAGCTTAGAGGGAGCATGTTCTCAGGTGCTGCCTTCCTTACTGCTATCGGGGCACTGTTTATTTGTGACCCATGCAGAACAGCCTGCCTGCTGCTGTGTGTGAAAATGGGTCTCTCTTCAGTCTGTCATAGTGAAACATTTCCTTCAAAGAGCAAGAACAAGATAGAAAATCACACCCTCCCCAAGGGGAAGAACCTGCCGAGTCCTGCTCACGGCAGCCTGTCTTCAGTTCCTCTCCTGTTTCTGAGCTTTGCCTGTCTCTTGTAGTGTGTCTCAGGGGCAGCCAGCTTGGGGAACTGCTTTGAGAGCCGTGTGGTGGTTGTGTGTGAGAAGATGATGAGCCGTGCCTGCTGGGCCAAATCCAAGCACCTCATCCATTCCAAGACTTTCCGGGGAATGACTCTCCTGCACTTAGCAGCTGCCCAAGGCTATGCTACCCTCATCCAAACCCTCCTCAAATGGCGGTAAGATGGAAGCTGTGAAAAGCCCCTTTCAGGGAGGAAAGGGGGAATGCAAATGTATTTTGAAATAAATTTTTTTATTAATAATAAAAGGTGGGCTTGATTTTTGTACCGAAGGAGGGGGTGATAAAATTTTGGTTTACCTGTGCAGTGGGCTTGCCATTGGTGAAGAATGAGAGGGGTGGGCACCTTGGCATTTGCTGGGGCCAGATGGGGGGGAGGCTCAGCCTGCTTGCACTCTAAATCCTCTTTCCAAACATATGAGCCCTGCTGGACCGAACCAGTGACTTTTAATCTAATCCATGATTGACCTAATCCAGCATCCCATTGACCAGGTATCATAATCAGGGTCTGAAAACAATAGCCCAGCCCCTGATATTTTGAGGTATATTGCCTCTGAACCTGGATATCATAGTTGATAGCCAGCAACAAACCACTCCTGGAATTTGTAAGGTCCCTTGGAAACCATGTAATCTTAGCAATCACCACCACACTACGACACTGAGTTCAATAGATTAATTATGCATTCTGGGAATAAATACTTTTGTCTTGCTTGTACTGAATCTGCTGCTGATTGATTTATTTGGGCTTCTCTAAGTTCTAGCAGTTGTGGGGTTGGGGAAAATCTGCTTTTCTTCTATGGTGCCACTACCGGTATCACTCCAATGCATAGTACAGGGTTGGATTGTCTCTCACACACCTTTCTTTATACCCACAAATGAGGCATGCTCTCAACTGAGATTTCCTTAAGCATCCAGAGACTGTGTGGCACTGTGGAATTTCCCCTCTGGAAAACTTTTAAGTCCCAGTGTTGTGGTTCCTTGCCTTTCCCTTCTGCCTGAGATGGTCCACTCCCCACCCTACCCCACCCATGGATTCCAGCTTGTCTTCAGCAAATGATCTGGAGTGACTCCCTTTCTTCTCACCTCCCCAGCACGAAGCATGCTGACAGCATCGACCTGGAGCTGGAAGTTGACCCCTTGAATGTGGACCATTTCTCCTGCACTCCACTGGTAAATAGTTGTGCCTTCTGAACCTTGGCAGTGTGATCTGCTGGTTTGTGGAGACCAGAGATTGGATAGCATGAGACTGATGTTCTAATATATGCATTGGTTTTGAACATATGGTTTGCTGCCATTGAGTACTGGGGATGGAGCAAGCTACAAATTAAATAGCTACATCAATCCATTCAATTATGTGCAGTACTTGGCTTGACAGAGCCTTTTGTGTGTGCATATATCTTTCCTATTGTCATCTGCATTCACAAGATTTGTAATACTTCCAAAATGTGCCAAACCTAAACATTGAACATTCAGAGAAAGGGCCTGGAAAGATACAATGGTAACCCTTGACTACTTAACCTTTCTTCCAGATGTGGGCATGCGCCTTGGGCCACATGGATGCAGCTGTGGTCCTGTACAAGTGGGACCGCCGTGCCATCTCTATCCCCGACTCCCTTGGGAGGTTACCCCTGGCTATTGCCCGGTCCCGGGGCCATGTGAAACTGGCTGAGTGCCTTGAGCAGCTGCAGCGGGAGGAGCAAGCCCAACTCCAACAAGACCCCCGGATCCCTTCCCCTTCAAATGAGGAGCCCGGCAGTGAGACCTGGATCACACAGTGGCACAGTGAGATTGTGGCCTCTCAAGAGCCCCACAAGGGAGTCACCGTGATTTCCAATTGCAATACAGGTATCTTTAAAAGAAATGCCAGAGCCATTTTCCCCCAGCTAACCTCTCAAAGAAGCATTCAGGGAACAGGATTAAGCTTTTGGAACTATAGCCTACATTGTCAGATCCTGCAATAAAATCTTTCTGTTCTCTAAGGTGCCACAAGGCTCCTGTTTGTTTGTTTAAATAATCCTGATGTTGTGTCACAGAATGATAAAGAAGTAGATTGCAACAGGTATGTGTTATGCAGAGAAGTGCAGACTAGATTTTTTGATGGCTGGAGTCAGCAGGACTAGCTTCTACCCTGACATCAGCCTCTTTCTCCCTAAGGCATGAAAGAGGGGCGGAGCTGTGGCTTAGGGGAAGAGCTGTGGTTAGGGGAAGAATGGCATGCAGAAGGTCCCAGGTTCAGTCCCTGTCATATCAAGTTAAAAGGACCAGGCAGTGGGGGATGTGGAAAGCCTCTCCTTGAGACTCTGAAGAGCTGCTGCCAATCTGTAGACAATACCGATCATGATGGTCTCATTCAGTATTAGGCAGCTGCATCTTGTTGGAGGCTGATTAATGCATTACAAAGTCCACATGGCAGGCACTTAGTTGGACATAGCCTGGGACCTCCTTGCTGAAAACTTCATTCCCAGGCACTCATGTGCCCAATTTGAATCAGGAAAGGGCTAAAGCCTTCTCTATCATTTATTTTCCCCACCTGAAATGGCCTGTGAGACTACTTAGCCCCAGTAGAGAAACTCGTGTATAATGAGAGTTAAATGTAAGTTTCCCCCAGTGGGGCAAATAGTAGCAAATAGTGTCCACTATGTGGATTTCATAACATGTAAATAGTCCATAACAAAGATCCCAGAGACTGCACTGTGTCATGAGGCACTGATCTTCCGCTAAGTGCCTGGTAATCCCACATTGGTAGCAGTGCTTGCCATTTCTTGCATACTGTCTCCACAGGCAAGGCCTGCACATTACAGGCATTGGCTCATGCAGATGTATTCCTTTTGCAGAATGAATGCTAGTTATATATTATGGAAACAGTTCTGTCCTGACTCCTGTTCTCTTTGGTTCCAGAGTTGAGACGGCCTCGGTCTGAGCCCTCCAGTTACTACAGCAGTGAGATTCAGAAGGATTACCCAGCACCCAAAAAACACAAACTGAACCCTGAATATTTCTCTGCTCGGCAAGAGAAGCTTCTTTCCACAGCACTCAGCCTGGAGCAGCCAAGTGCCCGGAAGCTAAGCTCCAGTGCTAAGCAATCCATCCCTGAGACAGTCGGCCCCAGGCAGGGGGTGAGGGACTATGCCCGGGAGCTTGTCCCGGATGTGGCCGGGTACCGCAGTTCCAGTGGGCAGGCAGGGATCAAATGGAACCCAAAGGAAGCTTATGGTGGTGTCTCTGCCGTGCAGATGACAGGCAGCCCTAAGGGGCTGGTTCTAGGGAAGGACTTGGGGGCCCAGCGGTTGCGTCAGCGGGAGCAGATGAGCATGTTGATGATGGCAGACCGGGAAATGGCAGAAGCCGAAATGCTCTCTTTCCGGAACAGTTCAGAAAGCGAGGACTGCTTGCACCACATGGACGATCTGCAAGTAAGTAGGAACCAAGTAGGGGTAGGGTGGCATGCCCCATCTCAGTCAGTGCATGGGACACTGCTTTGTAAATGGCTTCCTGAAAGATGTTTCACTGCACAAATCAAGGAATTTCCTCTAGTTTTATTTTTTGAACCTTACCTTTTTGCTTGTATTCTATGCACAGACAACTTGCCATGTGGAGAGATTAGGTGTACAGAATAATTTGAAGGAGTCTGTATTTGTGGCAGCCAGCACTTTGGGGCTAAATTGTGCCGAACTCTTAGTGGTTGAAAAAACACTATTTTAAAAATCTGTCTTAAAACTGAAGGACTGCTTTGCTCTTAGGCCCAAAAAGAGTTTTCTGTCAGTTTGAAGAACTGTTAATTCCAGTGATTTACTTAGTTAATTCAGTAAACTATTTTAACTTCCCCTCATACTCAACAGGTGATACACAAGCACTGAATCTTTTAGCATAATCCTCCTCAGCAGTAATTATGTATTTTAATAGGATTGATTTCTAAATATGCCTTAAGAAGGTAAGCCCCAATGAACACTGATAATAAATTGTTCACTATACTTTAATAGAAGACAGTGTTTTCTCTTTCACATATTTCCAAGAGGATAGTGAATCCCTGTGTTAATTTTGATGCATGGAAAAACTCTTACAAGTGTGATTCTTTATACTTTGGCAGGAAATTATGTGTCATTTTAATTAGAATTTCAGCCTGTTATCATTAGAAAGACCTTCATGAAAACATTTTTAAGTTCTGTAAAATCTTACACTTAGGCGCATAAAATTGTGGTGGACTGGGCAAGTGCATTATAGTTCCCCATAAGGTGTTTTATTACACAGAGCTAGGATATTTTTTTTTCTTGGCAACAGTGGATCTTGAACAGGAAATTCAGCCTGTGCACTACCACTCAGCTCTGTCCAAAGGAGGGAGGGAACCACAACAAGATTATATAAGGAAGCCTCTTAACACCCATAGGCCAGAGTGGATATGTGTTACTCAGTGATACCTCAGTGATACTCAGTAAAGTCTTCTAGAATGGTCTTGTTTGCTGGAGACAGACCATCTTTGCCTTATGACACCCTTGGCTTTGCCTCACCTTGATGGGATTCAGATCTCAGTCAGGAATACTGTAGTGGTTGTAAAATTCCTTTTGTGGGGCAGAGAGATATTCCCTAACTTCTGTCTCCCCTTCCTTTAAGGTGACCATGATGACTCTGGCAGAGCACATAATTGAAGCCACACCAGAGAGGATCAAGCGGGAAAACTTTGTGCCAATGGAGACACCACTGGTAGAGAGGACGGAGAGTGCTGCCATTAGCACCTCAATGAGCTGGCTGGCCAGTTACCTTGCGGATGTTGACCATTTACCAAGTGCTGCTCAAATAAGGTCTGTAAAATTCATTTGTCTGGACAGATTGGGCTTATGTTTCTCCTGGGACAAGCTCTGAGAAAAAAATGCTTCTATGGATTTTTAGCTGGGTTTAATATATACTGTGGTGCGCACCTACTGGCTAGTGCTTGTGCAATCACCAGTGTGGGACAACATCAATACACAGTGCACAACAGTGCTGTTCTTAAAATATTTGTGAATTATTTTTGGATAGTTGACAGATGAGTATGTATGCAAATAAACTTGGTATATACCTATATATGAAAATGTATTGATATATGTATATAAAGCATCTTGCCAACTCAGTTGCTACACTTGCTGGTAACATGTTGGATTCTCACTGTGGGAGAAGCACCATAGGAGCACCTTGCTCTTAGGAGGCCATGTCTGTCCTTGGTCAGTTCTCTCACAGAACATGAAGAGACCAATCCTTGTGACACTTTCCTATCATTGTTCTCATTGTAGAAGTCTGTATAGTGGAACCCTGACCCCTTCTTCCAACACCAGCCTGAGCCCTGCAAGCTCACCAGTCAATGAAATGGCTTTTGAAAAGCCCAGCCTCCCTTCAGCAACTGACTGGTCGGAATTCCTAAGCGCCTCCACCAGTGAGAAGGTTGAAAATGAGTTTGCGCAGCTGACCCTCTCTGACCACGAGCAGAGAGAACTCTACGAAGCTGCCAAACTTGTCCAGACAGTCTTCAGGAAATATAAGGTAAGGGGCAAGAAGACCTCATCCATGTATTATATGTAAAGTAAGGAATATTTGTCCCAGTGTTTATCATTTCACACTTGTGAAGCACAGATGCCATATCACCATCATCCACTTGTCAGGTTTAGAGAGACCCTTCAGAAGTTCTTCACATGCTGCTTTTGTTTTCACCATCATGAATAACGTGGTTTCATCTCCAAATTTAGCCACCTTGTTGCTCACTCCCTAATTTCAGATAATTTATGAACATATTAAATAGCACTGGTTCCAGTACAGTTCCCTGTAGGATCCCACTATACTCTACATTGCAAGAGCTGTCAATTTATTCCTGCAGTCTGTTTCCTGCTTCTTAACCAGTTTCTAATTTGTGAAAGGACCTCTCATCCCATGACTCAGGAGCCTTTAGTGAGGGTTTCTGTTGAAAACTTTTGGGAAGTCCAAGTCTGATATCTACCCTGCTTGGTAATTGTCTAAAAAAACTCCAAAAGGTTCATGAGACAGGACTTCCCTTTTACAGAAATGATGCTGATTCTAATTCTGTTGGACTCCTTGCATGCATTTAATAACAGCTTCCATCATTCTACCTGGAAAAGATGTTAGGTTAACTGTCCTGTAATATCCTCTGTCTCTCCTGGATCCCTTTTTAAAATCGGCCCTATGTTTTGTCTCAGAAAGAAGATCAGTTTTAGCAACATTTTTGTTGCAGTTTCACATTTGATTTCCACAAGAACATACATGTGCAAAACTTCCAGATTCAGAGAATCTTTAATTTGCCCAATAGCCCAAGCTGATAGCAGTCTACAATTCTCTCTGTTATAGTTCTTTTTTTCCCTTGCAGGGACGGCCCCTCCGGGAGCAACAGGAAGTGGCCGCTGCTGTCATTCAGCGTTGTTACCGAAAATACAAGCAGGTGAGCTGAGGATCTCTGTGTTGTGGAAACGGTGGGTAGCCATTATGGGTCAAGGTCATGTGTCAGTTCTGATTCTTTACTCCATTCACTCTTGAAGAAATTGACCTCTTGGTTCTTTGGGTTTGTTGGTTTGTTTCAACAGAGAGCTGCAGCAACAGAGGTCATGTTCCTCTCCTGCTTCTGGGTCCTCTCCCGTTCACGTGGACTCGGAAGAAGAAGAGAAGCAGCACAGCCCTTCTGTGGGATGGATGTCCAGAGTGGCCTAGGGTAGACATCTGTTCCTAGATAGCTCCACTTCAGACTGCAGGCAGAGGAAGCAGTCACATGACTTAATCCTTCTCCACACAACTCCCTACTCTTCCAGTGTAATCCTATGTAGTTACTGTAATCTAAGTCCATTCACTGGGTTTAGACTGGAGTAACTCTGCATTGGACTGCACTGTTGAAGAAATCAAAAAAAGAGGATTCTGGCCTAGCCTTCTCACTGACATAGTTAATTTTTGGATATAAGGATTTTTTTCCCAGAGGGGGGAACATTCTATCATACCATTCTTCATGTGTAGTCTGAATGGTACACTTTGGGAACAGTTCTACCATGTGATAAGTTGTTTCTCTGTAAATTCTTGTATTTTGGTGTGCTTGGGCAGGAGCACAGATCTTGTGGCGTAACTCCATATTTACTGAAGACCACTATGTGAATGTAGACACCAGAGTCTCCTGGCTTCCTCTTCCAGCTGCTGCTCCTGTTGCTCTGTTGGAGGCCACTCCCAAGCCCCCTTATGGTTTTGGTAGCAGCTTGTATAATAACATAGGAGCTTCGCTTAGAAAAGGAAGGAGCTATGAAATGCCCTCTGTGATACTTTGCATCCTAGCCTCCAGTCAGCAACTAGTTTTGCCAAAAGACCACCCAGTGGAATGGATAGGAAACCATGGGCCTCTGGCTCATTTGCAAGATCTGTTGCTACAGGTTATGTTGTTGCTGTCACTTGGCTTTAATAGTGAGGCACTGCAAGGGCTGCTGGGCTGAACAGCAGGTTTTAGTAACAAATATTTATACCCTATCTCTGTGACACATACTTATATATACATATCTGAGTTGGCAACTGGATGGCTGGGAAAAAGGAAGCCCTTCTGAGAGGGCACAGATCATCTCAAGGGGCTCTCTGTTTACATGTAACAAGGAAGAGCCCCTGGTTTTCCTATGAGCTTCCTGTTTAGTGAACAGACTGCAGTTGCTTACCAAATTTCATTATGAATGTGGAAACTGGGCTTGGTCTCAACTCCTCTGAGGTGTGGGTCAATGGAGGTGATTGTTTTCATGCATGCCAACTTCAAATTCAGCAGACCATATGTCCAGTGCAGTATGCATTCCCTTTCTCATGCTAGGAATCCAAGTTTTAGAGTAAGTTTTCAGCCACAGGAGAAGGAGCTTCTCTAGGTACAGTGACAGAACTTCTCTGTGCTTTTTAAAGCACCGACCTCCCAAAGAGTGGAAGGTGGAGCACTGAGGTCTGAGGGCTGCTGCCAACTGTTCAGTTCCTAACAGGGAATCTTTCCCCCCAAAGTTGCAGTCGTTGGCAACCTTGAATTCAGCAGGCCATCCCCAGCGTATGATTGCTCTTGGAAAATTCCCTTGAGTGTCAACCTGAGACCTGCTAGGAGAGCAGCCAGCCTTCCCTCACTCTTTGCTGATGACCACTTCAGTTGAACGTTAATCTTGTATTTTCTGTTTCTCCTCCCAAGCTTACTTGGATAGCCTTGAAGGTAATGAATGCAATACACACCATTTGGGCTCACCAGCTTCTCACATTCATTGCAAACCAGGGAAATCCTCGTGCTAGAAAACAACTTGATCATTGCATCCTGCACTGGACGGTGCATGCCAGCAACACTGCTTTGTTATGAATGCAAGACTGTTCTGTAGGCAGGAAACTAGTCTGTGCCGCAAGGTTGAAGCCAGGAGTTTTTCTGAGGAGGGGCATCACAAATCCATGTGAAACAACAAAAACACAACTGGTCCATGATGTTTAATGTAACTAAATTGTTAATGTTATTTTTAATAATGATGTTTTAAAGTTCCCAAGTGCCTACCACTCAATCCAGTGCCTTGCCAAAAAGGTGGGAGTCGGTTGTCTTCTTACTGAGCAGTTGGGTAGAATCCTGCGTCTCAGTTTTTGTTTATGTTTGCATTAATACAAGAGCTAGGAGCTTTCTTTTAAAATAAAGGTTGGCCTATTCCCAAAGGAGCCAATCCCCTGCACACTTTGACTATGGCCTGAACTCCCAGCTGGTTAATTGGTCCATGGAACTGGGCAAGGAAGGCCAAAGTAAGGGGGTTGCAACTTCTCATATCCTCTGAATCCACTAAGCTACTCCCCATGTGAGACCTAGTTTGTATTTTTAACCAAAGGGAATGCATGCAACATAATCACAACACTGCTGCCTTCCTTTTTGTCTCTTACACATTTTATAATGGAAGGTGCTGCTTTTAGAGGTGCCTCAATCAAAGACATCAGCTATTCTTGGAGAGTCTACCAGACCCTCCATTGCTCTGGACCCTTTGCTGGTTGATGGACTGGATCATGGCAGTGAAAGGGAGGGATGCATCTTGCCATTCTCATGAGCTTCCCGGCTATTGGCCACTGTAGAAGTAGAATGCAGGAACAAATAAGCCACTGGCTTACTCCTGCAAGGCAACCCTTATTTCCTGGGTAGATGCAGAATGTGAAGCTCCCAATTGGGGCTTTGGCCTGTTCACTGGAAGGGAGATGGTGGGATCCAACAAGAGATTGTATCACTGTCCCACAAGGGGAAACCGTCCTCTGATCTAGGTCCAGGGGGAATAGGGATTGCTGTCAGCCTGAGGTGCTGGCATTGTCACCCTCCAGCTAATACTAATTTCCAGTCCATCAACCAGCAAAGGGAGAAGATGTAGGAGATTGTAAGCCACTCTGGGTCTCTGATTCAGAGAGAAGGGCGGGGTATAAATCTGCAATTCTTCTTCTGATTTCCTTTTCCTGGGCATTGAGGCTCTGGGGATTCATCCTCAGTCTTTCCCACTCTTGGCCCTTCCACCTCTCTGTTCCCATTTTCTCATCCTTTCCATTGGGATGTTTGAGGTACATCTTACATACAGCACACTCCATCTGTTCCCAACTTTGTGGAAGAACTTACAAGGTCATTTAGTCCGCAGTGTGCACAGCCCCATGCGCCTTCCAAGGATCACCTTAACACACCCTGAGCTCAGCCAAAGTCATTCAGTCTGTTTTGTAATTTATACAGCATACATATTCTCTGGTTTAACAAGATAATATATTTTCATACATCGCAGGTTTCTTTTATGATACAGTTTTCATGTAAAGTCCCTCTTATGGAATTTTATCATGCAAATATAGTTTTTAAAAAGTAGTTACGCTTAAGTAATTTTAAAAACAAGCCTCTTCAGATACTTAAACAAGACTTCTCTGCCAGCAACCAGAATCTGCTTCAACAATCACAGTGAAATCTGGTTAATATTTTGGCCTAGTTGGCAAAGATGTCTCTCTGCCCCATCTCCTCCAATATCCAAAATGAGCATTTTAACTTTTGGGAAGCTATGAATTGGTTCACACATCCAGGCTCATTACTTGGTAACATGAACATCAAGTGATGACTTACATTAGATCTAAAGCCTGAGGCAGAACTTGCCTAGCTCTTCAACTGAGCCAGTGGTGGATGTGCATATATGACTCAGCTTCCTCTGAATTTTCCAAGATAGGAAAGCAATGTGGAGGGAGGGAATAGGTTTCATTTCCCTCTTTTCCCTGTTTTTCTGATTCCCAAAGAAATAATTTCTTACACCATTCTTGCAATGAGAACCATTGCCACCCCGCCTCGCAAGCACCATTTGGTCTCTGGTTGAGATAGCAGTTCTGTGTCTTGCCTTTGGGAACCCTGCTACCTTCCAGAGGACTTCAGCCTTCCTCTCCATTCTCTCTCCTCTTGCAGTATGCACTTTATAAGAAGATGATTCAAGCTGCCATCCTGATCCAGAGCAAATTCCGAAGCTACTATGAGCAGAAGAAATTCCAGCAGAGCCGGCGAGCTGCTGTGCTGATCCAGCAGTTCTACCGCAGCTACAAAGAATGTGGCAAGAGGAGGCAAAGTCGCAGGACGGCTGCCCTCGTGCAGCAAAAGCTCAGGTGGGTTCACTAGGGAAAGCCAGGAAGGTAGTTGGGGGCATTGCCTTCCTTCGCCAGAACCACCCAAGTCCCAGGCAAGCAGTGGTGCAATCCTGATCCTGGGCAGTTGCCTGCAACCACCACCAGCCAGACCTTCCTCCGTGGAGAGGGGGGCTGCAAGAGGAGATGGCCCTTTTCCCTTCCCAGTCCCATCCTATGCTATTTCTATTATGCTATTTCTAAATAGTACAATTTGATATGCTCACTAAAAAATAAACTGTGTATTTTATGTTGGCAAAAGCAGTAAAATAAATTTACGCTTCATAAGAAAGTATTGCATATATTTCAGTTTTTCCCCAAAATTTGCCCCCTTAAAAAAAGTTTTTCCATGGCTTTAAAATGTCCAGAAATGTTACAACTGTGTTAGATATACCCTCAAGGGGTCCCCTTGTTGCTGCCTCTGTGACCTTTCTCTCCTTTCTCTCTTTTTCTTTCAATAGAAGCAGCTTGCTCACCAAGAAGCAGGACCAAGCTGCTCGCAAAATCATGCGGTTTTTACGACGCTGCCGCCATAGGTAAGGCACTGCCTACAGTCAACCTTCCCGTGGTGCTCCAGAAAACTCCTAGTGATGGATTTCATTTGGAAAGCTGAAAGCAGTAGGGGTCATTTGGGGGTGGCTGCAAACAGCCCTCCTAAGGAACAAAATTCAGAGGCTTAGGAGACCAAGGGCCAAGTTTGGGCTTTGTTAGGAGAAGGCAGCACAAGGGCATCACTTGCTGCCTTCTCTTGAGCACTGGCCTTAGGAAGCCCTTCAGGATGGGACTTCAGCAGACAAGGGGGGAAATAGCCTCAGGGCTTTGCCCACAGTGTTAGCTTAAGTTCAAAACTTGCCTTTAGGGTAAAGTGGATTGTTGGATCCACTTTCTTTTCTGCTTCCTGTGGGCTATCAGCTGTTGAAAATAGAGCTGCAGCAGTGGACAGTTTTTTTTCTGATGGCACAGAGACTAGCCAGTATGCATCTGCACCACCTTTTCTATGACATGCTGGAAATATGGCAGAATTTTCCAGTGATCACTCCAGAAAACAACAACATTTGTATGTTTTCTGGATAGACAATGTGCTTTCAGACATACTCAGCCACACATCTTATTTCACTTCCCACAAGCAAAGCAACAGAACAGAATTTCAGAGCTAGGCTTTGGGTCATTTTGAAGCTGGCTGCAGTGTTTCATGGAGCTCAACAAATGTCCTTGGTCCAGTCACATTCTCTTAGCTTAAGCTACTTCACAGGGATTGCCTTGAAGATAGGCATTGAAGATAGACATTTTGAAGCTGGCTGCAGTGTTTCATGGAGCTCAACAAGTGTCCTTGGTCCAGTCACATTCTCTTAGCTTAAGCTACTTCACAGGGATTGCCTTGAAGATAAAATATGGGAGACCCATATAAACCACTCTGTACTCCTTGATGGAAGGGTGGCATAAAATGTGATTGATAGAGAATTTTTACATGGGTAGCTTTCACAAATGCTAAGGCTCCCTGCCCCATCACACACCCACACTCACAAGTGCAAGCTGGAATTCTCTGCATTCATTATGCACAATGAGAGACATTTCTGAGGAAGGGGGGGGTGCCAAGCCTCAATGGAGAAGTCTGGGGATGGAGCATGGATACAATCTAACATGACTAAAGGGGGCAAGGGGTTGAACTCCTCTGCTGTGCTAAACAGGAGAATTAGGGAAAGGAAGGTTCCTTTAGAAGATAACTTTCTTTCCATTTTAGCATTAGAGTTGCTGGCTCCTGCTGAGCTAGCAGCTCTCCCTAATTTGAACAGGAGAAATCGCCTGTCCCTTGCAGGTAGCTGGCATGCCTGAGCCTTGCCAGCCCCTTTCCCACACACATCTGGAGTCTCCCTGGGGGTCATCAGAAACCACACAGAAAGGAAACTGATGAAGTCGCCTGTGGGTGGGGGGTAAGTGTAATTGCAGAGGTTGGCTTCCTGTTAGGCAGGCATTTTGGAAAAAGCTGTTGTTGCATTAGGTTTGTGAGTCTGGAAGCTGACTGAGGATCAGGGGTTTGTTCTCAATTGGTAATCCCAT